>NC_060129.1:27811172-28126641 GCF_021461395.2 Schistocerca americana | reverse complement strand
TCAAAACGTATAGGTATCAAGGCCGGGTAGCGCACAAGAAATTTTGGGGTCAGCGAACAGAATCGAAAGAAACGTCTTCATTTTGCGATGGGACATAGATTCAAGAAGGAAGACTTCTGCAATAGAGTAATATTTTCTGATGACAGTAAATATAACGTATTCGGGTCGGATGGGAGGCGAATGGTGTGGCTTAACAAGAATGCGCAGATGTTGCCACACAATCTTGTGCCAACGGTTAAACACAGTGGTAACTCCGTCAAGGTGTGGGGCTGTATGAGTGCTGCAGGTGTTAAAAAATTACATTTCATAGAAGGTACAATGGATCACCATATGTATATCAACACTTTAATGGAAAATCTGAATCCTAGCGCCGAAAAATTAGGTCTGCAACGAAATACATTTTTCAACAAGATAACGACCCAAAGCATATGGCTCTAAATACAGGGCTTTGGCTCCTGTACAATACCCCAAAACGAACTTAACACCCCTCCTCAGAGCCCAGACATTAATCCTATTGAACACCTTTGGAAAGTACTGGAAAATAGCATCAGGAGAAGACACGTTTGTCACAAGAGACATACAAGATGCATTTCAAGACGAATGGGACAAAATTCCAGCCTCTCTGACGGTAAACTTGGTCAAGTCGATGCCCACACAAGTACATGCATTAATAGCTCCAAAGGGAAACCCACTAAGTATTAATTTCTGTGATTGAAATCATATTTTCAGATTGTAAGTTAAATAAAAATGGGAGGACGAATACTTTTTGAAGTAGACCTTGAATAAATTCTCCATTTTGTCAAATTTTTTATGGCTATGGATGTATTTATTTCCTTGTCCATCAATAAAAATTACTTACCAAGATTCATTGCATATGACTGGATG
The DNA here is from genome assembly GCF_021461395.2 of Schistocerca americana. Taxonomy (NCBI): domain Eukaryota; kingdom Metazoa; phylum Arthropoda; class Insecta; order Orthoptera; family Acrididae; genus Schistocerca; species Schistocerca americana. Next base: position 28,125,756 of record NC_060129.1, on the reverse strand, counting down.
TTCGTTTCATGTTCCCTTCCTTTCACGTGACAAATACTTAGTTTTTAAAATAATTTGCAACTAGACGAATGCGTTTTGGACACACTATATATAACTCGCTGCTAGCCGCTCGGAAAGAGAATATTACTGGCCGCCAGTGGCTAGTGGAGGGGTTTTTAACAGGTATTGTACTTTCCTATTGCTAGTGTGGAAACGTCTTGTAGAGTACTGGTCCATTCTTTTTGACGAAATTCGGGCAGCAAGAATCGTCATGCGCGGTTAAATGTGCTTCACGTCTAGGTCGGAGAACAAGATCTTTACTACCCACCCCTTACATGGGAACCTCCCCATCGCACCCCCCACAGATTTAGTTATAAGTTGGCACAGTGGATAGGCCTTGAAAAACTGAACACAGATCAATCGAGAAAACGGAAGAAGCTGTGTGGTACTATGTAAAAAATAAGCAAAATATGCAAACTGGGCAGTCCATGCGCAGTATAGGCAACATCAAGGAGAGCGTGAGTTGAGGAGCGCCGTGGTCCCGTGGTTAGCGTGGGCACCTGTGAAACAAGAGGTCCTTAGTTCAAGACTTCCCTCAAATGAAAATTTCAGTTTTTTATTTTCAGACAATTATCTGTCCGTCCGTCCGTCCGATGCGAGGTAACTGCGCCGTAGTGAACTGCAGTGCGCCAGGAAAAATGGAGAAAAGACTAGTGAAAGACTTTAATGAACGTGTAATTGCTCCTTACGCGGACAAAGATTTTGCCTTACTCCTTGACAGCTATACAGGTCAGAAGGATCAGGTATTGTACAATTTTAGTGTGGGAATAGACTTGATTACCATTCCTCCAGGTTGTACACCTCTTGTGCAACCGTTAGATGTGTTTGGTTTTCGGCAAGTGAAATACTTTGTGAAAAGATTCTATGATTTTGCGAAGCTGCACAGGTACACAGAGCAGTATTGTTTACGTGATCGTGTGTCAATTATCAGAGTTCAGGCACTCACACATAATCAACTTCGCTCTCCAAAATTCCAGGACATCTTCAGATTTGCTTGGACATATGCAGAATTTGACGGTCTACACAAGGGAAAAATTTGCAAACGTTAAAAACATATGTTTTGACGGAGCACAGGGAAAACTGTGCTACTGTGAAACTGTAGCATTCATTTGTTGCAGTTTGTGACAAACTCTTATGTTTTCATCACTTTTTTGTGAGTGATTATCACATCCACAAGAAAATCTAAATCGGGCAAGGTAGAAGAATCTTTTTACCCATTCGCCAAGTGTACAAGTTAGGTGGGTCGACATCATATTCCTGTCATGTGACGCACATGCCGTCACCAGTGTCGTATAGAATATATCAGACGTGTTTTCCTATGGAGGAATCGGTAGACCTGTGACCTTGCGATCAAATGTTTTCGGTTCCCATTGGAGAGGCACGTCCTTTCGTCTACTAATCGCACGGTTTTGCGGTGCGGTCGCAAAACACACACTAAACTTATTAAAGTGAACAGAGACGTCAATCAACGGACGGACATATCATAATTTTGCGAAAATAAAGAAAGTAAACTTTTCACTCGAGTGATGACTTGAATCAAGGACCTCTCGTTCCGCAGCTGCTCACGCTAACCACGGGACCACGGCGCTCCGGAGCTCACACTCTCCTTTATGTTGCCTATCTTCCGCATATATTCTATATTTTGCTTATTTTTTTTCATAGTTCCACACAACTTCTTCCTGTTTTCTCGATTGATCTGTGTTCAGTTTTTCAAGGCCTACCCACTGTGCCAACTTATAAGTAAATCTGAGGGGGGGGGGGAGGGGGTTGCGATGAGGTGGTTCCCTTGTTAGATGTCACACTGATCGTGTGATCGTATGATCCTTCGGCTGCAAATCTGTAAAGTGTTGCATGGAGGCTAGAATTCAAATGAGCGCTCACTGATCAGTGTGCAAATGAATGGACAGTAATAAATCTGTCGTCGGGATGCAAATTTAGCTGGCCACTGTGGCCGAGCGGTTCCAGGCACTTCAGTCCGCAACCGCGCGACTGCTACGTTGCAGATTCGAATCCTGCCCCAGGCATGGATGCGTGTGATGTCTTTAGGATAGTTAGGTTTAAGTAGTTCTAAGTCTAGGGGACTGATGACCTCAGATGTTAAGCCCCATAGTGCTTAGAGCCATTTTTTGGTGGAAATTTCATTGTTAGCTACGTAACGGACACGAAGTTGTATGGAGAATTTTCCGTCATTAACAGTGCCTTTTCTCTTGCCAACAGTTGTCTTGTGCTGTGATTGGCTGAAAAAAGCAGTCGGAGCAGAGGAGAGATTATATTCAATTTTCACGAAGTTTAAGTGTCATAGTTTGGAGTCATTGCGTATTAAATTGCACTCTACGAAACTCTTAAGTTTTTTGTAACTACACGGGTTCAAATGGGGCCGCGCAAATTGCGACGCAACTAAATTTCATTGCCGTTGGGTAGTGTTTCGTTTTTCGCCATTTAAACGCTCCAGCTTTCTTCGTTAGCACGATATACTTTTCTGTTATTTATATCTGCATAGTTTTGTTTTTTCTTCTGTGAAGAAAAATGTATACTTCAGTAACTGGTGAGCCATTGGCCGCTGGAATTGTATCATATTCCTCCGCGACGTTTTCAGATCGCAAGAAGGGACAGATGGTACTGAATAAGGAAGCAAGGAATATTATAAAATCTTGTGATTAAGAAGCAAGGCAGGAAAGTAAAACAAGGTTATCTTCTCGCTGCATAGTGTGCTGGCGCATCTATACGATGTTACAAAAATTTAGAAAGGGATAATCTCCACAGGTGTGGCCTCTTTGTGCTCCTGGTGAAAAGCGTCAAAGATCTTGAGTATAGAAGTCCCACTGAGATTACTTGGATATGGATGTAATAATGTAATACAACACACTGTACTACATTCATGTGAACATCACATTCCCACTGCAAGCTAGAAACAGTCGGAAAGCAGTCACAAATAATAATAGTATAATTGGTTCATCGTAATGAGAAAAAGCATTTAAATTGTTGCATGCACATTATCGGCATTAATAAACTAATTATAGAACAGGCTACACAAATGAATAAAATGGTCGGTATTATTACGAAAGTAGGACTATCCTGAAAGAGTGTAGTGATTAAATATATTTAATTTGTTGAAATGGAATGCTGACAAAGGCAGATCTACTTTCATGACAATGTTTTTCGAACTTCAGCTCGCAAGGCACACATGGCTAGCTAGCTTCTGCGTTCCTGTCGCACGCATTATCCTCCGCTGCTGACAATACACGGACCATTGTGTTGTGCGCTGGATCATTTTTTTATTTTTCTCAGTAACAACTATTTTATTCACGATAACACATTGTCAGTTTGGCAAGCCGTAGGTGAGTAACCAGTATCTGGCATGTGCCTATCATTCCACCTGAAGGAACGGTCGTCATTAATACTGCTCAGCTCAAGAGGAGGAATATAAAATCCTTTGGTAAGTTTGCATTCCAGTCGCTCAGTGTTAAAAATACGACGGGTTACGGGGGTTCCAACAGAATTGGCAATCTATTTTTGTGAGAGTTGTTAACCTCTTCTCATTCGAAGAAGCATCACAATTTTTGAGTAACGGCCACAGTTCTTTTGGTGACAGGTTTAGTTGTACTTCCTTTGTCACAGTGTAATTTGCCCAACTCATCTCACAGCAGTTATTGCGACAGAATTCCGAAACGGAGTGCCTCAAGTAATTGGCAATCACAGAGCTCAATAGCTTAGGAAAAACCTCATAGCGTCGGTTTGCAGTAACATACGGGAAGAAAGTTCATGTTTATTTTCATACTAGAAAGCTCTAAAAAAAAAATTTGTCACTGGCGTGAAATAAATAAAAAGGGATGCATGAGTACTGATATATCGCCATGGATAAGAAAGTTTCGTGTGTTTAAGAATTGACAAAACACACTGCTCCTTGTGTGCTGTCATTCGCCAAACTTTAGCGGTTTAGGAGATATGAGAGATGTTGCGAGTATTTCATTCTCGCGGGCGTGGGATAGGAAGTGAGCGCGCTACATAGGATCCATTTTCTCGAGATCGGTGACATAGACCTCCTCCCAAGTCTAAACAAAATTCAACATGTTGGCTAAGTTTCATACGCAGCACCATATGGTGTAATAAGCACCGAATGCAAAATTTTCGTTGCAAACTTTTTGAGTTTTGCGTAGTGTCTTACTAAAATGTGTACATCACAGTAAGAATGGCCATTAGCGAGATGGGCACTTCGGTACGAAGCTGACATATAACGCTACAAGCAAGGCAAAAATCAGATATTTTCAGTGAATTGTTTCTGTAAAATGGTTTAAGATAATAGGGTGCGCGCGCTTCGGTTCTGTCGGCGCGTGCGAAGTATGGCGTACGCGTCGCAATATGCGCTGGACCCGCGCGGCTCGTGCGGCACGTGCGTGTCGCGCTGGAGCGTCGTGTCACGTCACACTTGTTATACGCGTCTCAGTTTGCGCCTAGCCTAAGATAGGGTTTCCAGTGCGTAGAGCTGGAACAGCGGTTCTGTTTGCTTGGTCGGCTGTGTTGTTGTGAAGACAAAAAAATAAAGGAAATCGCGGAAGAGAACTTGATGTGACGTCAAGACTGGTGGCGTAGCAAACATTTCTTTAAGGGGGGTGGGGGCAGGGGGAAAGCAAACCCATTTGCTGATTTCGCCTTTCAGTAAAACGGTTAAGAATACATACATACCGATAGTGTGGGAAGGTGTGTTAGGTAACCAGCGCTGTTATTCTACAAATAGAAACAAATCAAATATGATATAGACCCAATTTTATGGGTCGTGCTCTGAAAAACTATTACGTTGGTTTAAATTTTAAAAAGGCGTTTATCTGGAAAGACATTGGTCCTAGTTTGTTATGAGAACATTTACGAAAAGGAGTCCCTATTTACTGTAGACTGTGGTGACAATCGGCCCACCGAGCGAGGTGGCGCCGTGGTTAGCAGACTGGACTCGCATTCGGGAGGACGACGGTTCAATCCCGCGTCCGGCCATCCTGATTCAGGTTTTCCGTGATTTCCCTAAATCGCTCCAGGCAAATGCCGGGATGGTTCCTTTCAAAGGGAACGGCCGACTTCCTTCCCTGTCCTTCCCTAATCCGATGAGACCGATGACCTCGCTGTCTGGTCTCCTTCCCAAAAAACAACCAACCAACAATCGGCCAGATAGGAACCTTTCGTAATTATTACTTTATAAACACTGTGCATCACATCATAATGGAATAAAGAAAAACTTAATTTGTAAATAGTCTTCACGGAGTTGCCGCCGGATCACGTTCTGCAAATTGCACAATATTTCCTCCGGAGCAACTATCAGACATCTGACTGAAGGCCAGTCGTACCTAGCCACGAGCAAGTTTGAACCAGCTGAAGATGTCGGACAGTTGCTCCGAGCAAGTATTGTGAAATTTGCACAATGTGATCCGGCGGCAACCCCGTGAAGACTGTTTCCAACATCCGCCGAGAAAGCTTGAAGAGTCACAAAACTTAATTTGTTTGAAAAAGAAGGCATTTATTTTGTTTCTATTTAGACTAAAAATTTTATGTGCAATTTCCAAATGCAGTTGTCCATTTGACAGTTGGGGAAACAAATTCTTTCACACATCCACAAGATTTAATTTTTCCGTCCCATGTCTTGATGAACATAAGCAGTAGAAGAGTGAGTTTCGTTGATCTGCGGCAAGATTTCAGTCGTATCAAGGCGCTGAATGACCTCTCATACGACGCTGGCGGTGCTGGAACTGTCAGAACCAGAATGATGGGGCGAATAACTTCCTGGAGGAGTTCTTTAATACTACCAGGTTCTGCAGTAAGTTTTCTTTCAATAGAGTTTACATTACACGGTTGTAACCCAGTCCTAAGGGTTAGCATAAAGCCCGTCCAGGTTAAAGCCATTTGTATGTTCCTCACAAGCGACTTCTAATCAAGCTGCGGGCCTATGGGGTATCGTCTCAGTTGTACGACTGGATTCGTGATTTCCTGTCACGAAGGTCGCAGTTCGTAGTAGTAGACGGCAAATCATCGATTAAAATTGAAGTGATATCAGGTGTTGCCAGGGAAGCGTCCTGGGACCTCTGCTGTTCCTGATCTATATAAATGACCTGGGTGACAATGTGAGCAGTCCTCTTAGGTTGTTCGCAGATGATGCTGTAATTTACCGTCTAGTAAGGTCATCTGAAGACCAGTATCAGTTGCAAAGCGATTCAGAAAAGATTGCTGTATGGTGTGGCAGGTGGCAGTTGACGCTAAATAACGAAAAGTGTGAGGTGATCCACACGAGTTCCAAAAGAAATCCGTTGGAATTCGATTACTCGATAAATAGTACAATTATCAAGGCTGTCAATTCAACTAAGTACCTGGGGGTTAAAATTACGAACAACTTCAGTTGGAAAGACCACATAGATAATATTGTGGGGAAGGCGAGCCAAAGGTTGAGTTTCATTGGCAGGGCACTTTGAAGATGCAACGAGTCCACTAGAGAGACATCTTACACTACACTCGTTCATCCTCTGTTAGAATATTGCTGCGTGGTGAGGGATCCTTACCAGGTGGGATTGACGGAGGACATCGAAAGGGTGCAAAAAAGGGCAACTCGTTTTGTATTATCACGTAATAGGGGGGAGAGAGTGGCAGATATGATACGCGAGTTGGGATGGAACTCATTAAAGCAAAGACGTTTTTCGTCGCGGCGAGATCTATTTACGAAATTTGTCACCAACTTTCTCTTCCGAATGCGAAAATATTTTGTTGAGCCCAACCTACATAGGTAGGAATGATCATCAAAATAAAATAAGAAAAATCAGAGCTCGAACAGACAGGTTTAGGTGTTCGTTTTTCCCGCGCGCTGTTCGGGAGTGGAATGGTAGGGAGATAGCATGATTGTGGTTCGATGAACCCTCTGCCAAGCACTGAAATGTGAATTGCAGAGTAATCATGTAGATGTAGAGATGTACTCTAACCAATTCTTCCCAACGTCCTGTGGTTGGAGAATGTGTTTTTGGGAGAACATAATAAGTATCTCTTCAAGATGGCATAGTCTCTTTAAATCCTCTTGGTTTGCCCTTGGATCAATCTCATTCAGAAGGAGATAAAGATTTTCGAACAAATACACCATAAATTTCCTCTCAATAGCGAACATTTTACAGTTCCTCTTCCAAATACCGTTAGTAAAACTCATTGGAATAGCAGCTATTCTCAGTAACATACGTGGACACTGATATCTTCCCCGACAGCAATTAAAACTTCCAAATAACTGACAGCGTGTAAACGGCGGTTGTAAGTTAACCAGCACCGATCGTAGTCACGCATGCCTTCGGAAGGCCTGGCGCAGCGCAGCTTTGATCATGCCGCTACTGCTGCGCTCGCTCGACCCGCCTCGCCTGCATCTCTTTCGTGTACGCAGACACCCAGCTCGGCCGGTCAGTCCACGCCAAGCTCTGCGAGTCTGCCTCCGAACGCCACAGAAAGGCGTGTGTGGAGGCGTCCATTTAAACCAGTCTTTCGCCAGCGGACGCGCCACCAAAAGGAACTTCCCAGTGGTTCCGTGTGAAGGGGGCCTAAAGTGCATACTGTTGCTGACGTCGAGCGAGGGAGTTTATGTAAGTAGTGTTAAGGGGGGCTAGGACGTCAAACGGGCCGACTTGGAGCAGAAGAGGCACCACAGGACATTTTATTTTCTACTGTCTATACTTTTACAAATAAATTCATAAAACTTTGTCAGCATGACCAGGGAGGATTCAGGATTCACACTCATAGCAGTGGAAGTGCAAAACATAACAAAATTAATTTTTTTTAGATATGAAATTTCATCATTTTTTTCATTTACTGTTGGCTGCATTTGTTGCTAGAGGTACATTTTTCTTCACAAGTAAGAGAGATCCTTTGATGAATTTTGCACAGCATACAAACCATACTTACAGGTGTATGAAATTCTAGAATTTTCCAAATCTATTAAAAACTGTGGTAAAAATTGAGATAATTAACTACAAAATTTGATTTTTTCTAAACATGTTTAAACTTAACAGCTCATTCATTTTTTCATAAATTAGATTCCAGAGTTTCAGACACCTGTAAGTATGGTTTGTATACTGTGCAAAATTCATCGAACAATCTCTCTTACTTACGAAAAAAAGTGTAGCTATAGCAACAAATGCAGCTAATAGTAAGTGAAAAAATGATGAAATTTCACGTGTAAAAAAAAATATTTTGCTGTGTTTTTGAACTTTCGCCGCTACGAGTGTGAATCCTAAATCCTTCCTGGTCATGCTGACAAAGTTTTATGAATTTACTTGTAAAAGCATAAACAGTGGAAATTAAAATGTCCTGTGGTGCCTTTCGTGCTCCAAGTCGGCCCGTTTGACGTCCTAGCCCCATTAAGATGCCGTAAAATCGGACACAGTTAACGCTGAATGAAAAGATAGAGGTAATCATTGTGTACGAGAAGGAAAAGCTGTGTTAGAGATACGGTCACGAGGTTTGCTGTTGGAAAAACACAGATCAGTGACATTTTAAGAAACAAAAATGGCATTTCGGAATCGTGGACTGGAAATAACTTTACCAGTAGATGTGCTTTTCCCAATACAACAGGCTCAGAAGTTGACAATTTGAGATCTGAAACGTTCTGCCGTGCTCGCAGCAATAACTTGATAGTGGGTTTCCGATCCACGAGAAAGTAGTCGGAACCGTCAAGAAGTTAGGCTTAACTACTTTAAACTATCTATAGGAGTAGCCACATCTCTTTTCTAACTGTGTGTGTGGTGGATCCAGTTCGGCGGACGAAAACATCGTGTCGGAGTGGCAAAAAAGAGTAACAGGAATTCGTGAGGGTTATGAAGAAAGAAATGTTAATTGTGATGGGACTGGTCTTTTATTCAGACCTCTTCCGTGTAAAACAATGGCCCTGTAAGGTGGAAACTGATCAAAAAGCAAACTGTCAAAAGAACGACTCACTTCTGTTCTGTGTTCAGTATGATACGTGAATTTGAAAAGCCTTAAGTTACTAGTAATGCCGCGAAGCCTGGCTGTTTCAAGGGTATTGACTTAAGTAAATTGAATGTGGAGTGGTTTGCTAATAAACTACCTTAAATGACGAGAGCAATAACGACTGAATGGTTGCTGGCATTTGATAGAAGAATGAAATACGAAAGAAGTGATTTTGTTTATGGATAATGCCGCTTCCCATTGCGATGCTGCACTAAGAAACGCGAAAAATCTTTTTTGCCGCAAAATATAGCTTCACCTTGTCAGCCACTGGATTAGGGGATTATTCAGAATTCCAAAGCGTTTTATAGGCAAAAAGTGTTGACATTTTTGTCTCAGATGGACAATGTTGAATCTGGACATGAACCTGAAAAATCCGTTAACAGTTCTGTGGATTTCTTCAGCCTTAAAACAAGTAACTCACTACAATCAACAACTGTTTCAAGGAGACAGGATTCATTTTTAATGACTTGAGTTTCAGCGACTGACAATGGTGTCGAAGAAAACAACCTCAAGGAACGTGAGCATAAAGTTCAAACTTAAGTAGCAGAATTTGGTGAATCTGAGGGATACGCCAGTAAATAGATGATGCCCTAGAATGAGATTTTCACTATGCAGCGGAGTGTGCGCTGATATGAAACTTCCTGGCAGATTAAAACTGTGTGCCCGACCGAGACTCGAACTCGAACTAGGTCCCGAGTTCCAGTCTCGGTCTGGCACACAGTTTTAATCTGCCAGGAAGTTTCATATTAGCGCACGCTCCGCTGCATAGTGAAAATCTCATTCTGTAAATATCCCCGAGGCTGTGGCTAAGCCATGTCTCCGCAATATCCTTTCTTTCAGGAGTGCTAGTTCTGCAAGATTCGCAGGAGAGCTTCTGTAAAGTTTGGAAGGTAGGAGACAAGATACTGGCAGAAGTAAAGCTCTGAGGACAGGGCGTGAGTCGTGCTTGGGTAGCTCAGTCGGTAGAGCACTTGCCCGCGAAAGGCAATAGGTCCCGAGTTCGAGTCTCGGTCCGGCACACAGTTTTAATCTGCCAGGAAGTTTCAGATGATGCTCTGTTCACAGAAAGTACATCAACTAGCGTAAGTGAACTCATAAGAGCTTCATCAAGATGGCTGTCATGACATTGTCGAGAGTGGACAACAAAATGAAGATGACGTAACTGAACAGGACTTCACTTTCAATTAAGCTGGCGGTGGAAAAGGTAAAAAAATACTATTTTCATAGAAAACTGACGAAAAGAATTCAGTTTAACGTTAGCACATGGAAAAGACAATAATAAATGACTCTGACTCAGAGTGTGATTATTTCAAACCAACCTTCCAGAAGGCATGAAAGAAATTTTAACACTGTATTATATTGGTGTGTGAAGATTTGTTAATGCAGTACTGTACTTAAAGATACATCTTCATTACTTATACAATAATACGGCACTTGCCTGTCTACAGTACATTGAATGTTCTGTATTGTATACTATATTTTTATACTTTTCTAAACAGCAGATGCTTCTTAATAGCAGACATTTGTTTTCCCCATAGGTTTCTGTTATTCAGAAGTTTCAGTACTTACTAACAAGAGCCTTCAGAACATTGAATAATGGCAATGCATCATATGATGATTGTTTTTCCAAGAACAGGTTACAATTAAAAGTATTGAGAAACAGATAGAATGATTTCTAACAAATGAACAGGAATGTCGATATCAGAAATGAGTAGACAATTTGGCTATGTTACAGAAACACTGCTACAAACTTCGTACTTATCAGAAGACCTAATCTTTAAAAAATTTTGTATTGGTTAATGGTAGATTGTAGAACTCCTTGCATGTAAAGTCTTGATAATAAGTCTTAACTATTGTAATTGTTTCAATAGTTTCAGTGGTAGGACGATTTTTCTCATCAATCGAAAGCGAATTAACAATTCAAAATACCCTTTCCACAAGAGCGTTTGTGCCTGGTATAGCAAGAGCAAAATGCAGAAGCGTTACTATAATTTTACATTAAACACCTTTAGTTGCAAGTTTCTGGAATATATCACACAATCTATTATGTTTCCAAATTGACTCTTTCCCATTCCTCAAGTTTCTTGGATACAATGTTGTCATCATGATGATGTCTCACTAAACAGTACATCTTCACCTGTCTGAAATATTGCACATGAATTTACATTCTTAAGAATTCTCAGATAATTTAAAAGCTCAGCCCAAAAAACAATTTTTCTGTGGTTACCAATGAAATGGTTTCAGAGTTCAAATGGAGAAGGCCACTTCTCTAAATCGGTCACGACTATCGTAAAATGCATCTCATATTTCGACTGAGTGAAAATACCTTCCTTTGCCAAATTGATTAAAACTGAAGAGCTAACTGAAGTTCGAAAATTACCAAATTTTCTGTTACTGATATGTTTTCTTTAAACAGTTCTAACTCCTCAGTTCATTCTGTAGCTGAAACTTTGAAAACATTTTCGGTTGACTCTGTCTGAAACGAAGCCAAAGAAGTGACCGTGAGCTCTCAAAAAAATTGTTTCAGTAGTGTAGGTCACCTATCCTGGGACAGAAAATAAAATTTCAAAATTGATATATATTAATAATTCTTGTAACTCCTGGCAACAATGACGACCATCTTGTTTTTATACTACCTAGAACTTACTTACATTCAGTATCAACGAAATCACAGAATGACTTCAGTTCCTCCACATGCACAGTGTAAATGTACAAATATTGAAAAATGTGATTCACTATTGTTTTGTGTCAAAGAGAAGAACGTCTGCACTTGTTTTTACTTTGTGTATTACATGGGATGTACAACCAATGCCTTGGAGGTTCATCTTGAGAACACTGTTCAGCTTGGAATAAACATTGTTCCTGTCCTCTCGTGCGCACCAAAGTTGGTACGAGGCGTGTTTTTTAAGTAAGTACCGTTTTGAAATTAAAAAAAGACTTGCTAATATATCTCAATTTTATTTTTACATGAAAGCCTGTACCTTAATCTACTTTTCTACACAATTTTCGTCAATACTGAGGCACTTGTCATAACGTTGCACCAGTTTTTGAATATCCTCATCGAAGTCTGCCACCTGACTTGTTAACCACTGCATCCCCACTGTTTTGACTTCATCGTCTTGAAGACGCTGACCGCCCAGGTGTTTCTTCAAGAGAAGGAACAGATGGAAGTCACTGGGCGCAAGATTGGGGCTGTACGGAGGATGATCCAGAGTTTCCCATCGAAAATATGTGATGAGATCTTTGGTCTGATTCGCCACATGCGGACGGGCATTGTCTTGGAGCAAAACGATGCCCTTGTTGAACTTCCATGGACTGTTGCTTTGATTCTGGTGTGACGTAGGCCACCCGTGTTTCATCGCCTGTAACAATTTGGCTTAAGAAATCATCACCGCCGTTGTGGTACCGCTCAAGGAAAGTCAATGCACTGTCTAAACGTTTGATTTTGTTCACATCCGTCGACGTTTTCGGTACCCATCTTGCGCACAATTTTCGGTAATTAAAGTGCTCGGTCACAATGCCATACAAAACACTACAAGAAACATGAGGAAAGTCGTCCTGGAAGGAGGAAATCGTAAAGCGTCTGTTTTCCCTCGCCTTATTGTCCACTTCCTGCACCAAACTTTCATTAATGACCGAAGGACGCCCACTCCGTTGTTCGTCATGCACATTTGTGCGGCCATCTTTAAATGCTCTCGCCCACTTTCTTAACATTCCATCACTCATAATGTTTTCTCCGTAAACTGCACAGATCTCACGATGAATATAGATAGCTTTTTGGCCTTCAGCACTGAGAAATCTTGTAACAGCCCGTACTTGACAGTGGGAGGGACTCAAGAGTATCGGAGGCATCTTAAACACTCGGTACACAACGTAAACAAGGAAGAATCAGACTGTAATGGTGTCAGTGCGTAGATTAAGGTACAGGCTTTCATGTAAAACTAAAATTATTGAGATATCTTAGCACGTCTTTAATTTCAAAACGGTACTTACTTAAACACGCCTCTTATTTCAGTTACCTGCACAAAATGCGACCACCTTGTCAACTATATGTTTCTTATTAAAAATACCCATATTGCAGCCAGTTAATAATTCTGCCATTTCTCCACCAGCGTTCTGAAAACAGATTACTTTGCACTGAACACCTTTCGCAGGAATGAAATGTGTAGCTAGAATCGGCACTACCTTTAAGCTTTTGTGCTTTATGCATCAACCGTCACAGACACTTAGAATCTCGAAATTCTGACTGAACTTCATGCACTGCGTAAGGCGATCAAAACTTTCACTGAAATTGTCTCGCATTTTGTCCTGGAGCATGTGAATTTCTTCTCAAATACGTCTCTCATGAGAGCCGTGCAGTCATTTGAACTGAAACTACGATTGTGTTTCCCGGTATGGAACCAAACAGCACTTCTTCCGGAGTGATGCGTTCTTCTTCGTCTGTTTGTATTCGTACTTACAAAGGAAGTTGCGCTGCTAGAAATTTTCGCAGAAACTGCCAACAGGTGCTTGTTTTCCTTTGTGCTGCGTTACATCGGTACGCCCTCAGAGTTGATTGGAAAACACTGAAGGACACAGCGTACATTCTACCTCCCTGCTCGTGGTTACCATCGGGAAAGGCAATCCTTCTTTCGAGGTTTTCAAGAAAGAACACTTACTTTTTCCCCATATTAACGGGCAGGAATTAGTTTCACACACAGCAGACAGACCATGGAGCGCAAAATTGCCGAACGCAGTGTTGGAACTGTCGCCTGCTTCTCATCGTCTGTAACAGTCCGAAGACACCGTGTCGGTTGCATCAACACCGACTCAAAGGAAGGCCTCGGCGCTTGTTGGTGACGTCACGTCAGCTAGGCACGGCGAACGCCATGTGTGTTGCAGGAAGAAACGGCTGGGCGTGCTTATCACTATAAATCTCTTATTTTTGGACAAAATGTTTGGTATTGTTTTGGATTCTGTAGTTTTTTAGATGGAAGATTTTCTTACTATCGTAAAGCTACAAATGAAGATCATAGTTCCGTATTACTGAATCCTGTCCAAACAAACGTGGGTCAATATGAGAAGACGCTTTGCCCCATTGCAAGCTTCGGAAATTTTGCGTTCAAAGAACAATATTTACTTGATCCATTTTGTTATCGAAACTTACCCCAACCCCCTTACAATGAACTCGTTTCTTTTATTTTTTATTTATTTTCGTTTGAATCGTCACTGAAAATGTGAACTAATTTACGAGGGCAGTTCAATAAGTAATGCAACACATTTTTTTTCTGAAACAGGGGTTGTTTTATTCAGCATTGGAATACACCAGGTTATTCCCCAATCTTTTAGCTACACAACACTATTTTTCAACGTAATCTCCATTCAATGCTACGGCCTTACGCCACCTTGAAATGAAGGCCTGTATGCCTGCACGGTACCATTCCACTGGTCGATGTCGGAGCCAACGTCGTACTGCATCAATAACTTCATCATCCGCGTAGTGCCTCCCACGGATTGCGTCCTTCATTGGGCCAAACATGTGGAAATCCGACGGTGCGAGATCGGGGCTGTAGGGTGCATGAGGAAGAACAGTCCACTGAAGTTTTGTGAGCTCCTCTCGGGTGCGAAGACTTGTGAGGTCTTGCGTTGTCATGAAGAAGGAGAAGTTCGTTCAGATTTTTGTGCCTACGAACACGCTGAAGTCGTTTCTTCAATTTCTGAAGAGTAGCACAATACACTTCAGAGTTGATCGTTTGACCATGGGGAAGGACATCGAACAGAATAACCCCTTCAGCGTCCCAGAAGACTGTAACCATGACTTTACCGGCTGAGGGTACGGCTTTAAACTTTTTCTTGGTAGGGGAGTGGGTGTGGCGCCACTCCATTGATTGCCGTTTTGTTTCAGGTTCGAAGTGATGAACCCATGTTTCATCGCCTGTAACAATCTTTGACAAGAAATTGTCACCCTCAGCCACATGACGAGCAAGCAATTCCGCACAGATGGTTCTCCTTTGCTATTTATGGTGTTCGGTTAGACAACGAGGGACCCAGCGGGAACAAACCTTTGAATATCCCAACTGGTGAACAATTGTGACAGCAGTACCAACAGAGATGTCAAGTTGAGCACTGAGTTGTTTGATGGTGATCCGTCGATCATCTCGCACAGCTGTGCACGGCCGGCCTGCACGCGGGAGATCAGTCTTGCTTGACCTTGCGGCGATGATGACACACGCTTTGCCCAACGACTCACCGTGCTTTTGTCCACTGCCAGATCACCGCAGACATTCTGCAAGCGCCTATGAATATCTGAGATGCCCTGGTTTTCCGTCAAAAGAAACTCGATCACTGCCCGTTGTTTGCAACGCACATCCGTTACAGACGCCATTTTAACAGCTCCGTACAGCGCTGCCACCAGTCGGAAGTCAATGAAACTACACGAGACGAAGCGGGAATGTTTGAAAATATTCCACAAGAAATTTCCGGTTTTTTCAACCAAAATTGGCCGAGAAAAAAAATGTGTTGCATTACTTATTGAACTGCCCTCGTACATGTGTAAATGTCCAGCTGTTGACAGTCATTAGATTACAGTCGTTTTCAACGAAAGGAGTTCTGAACAGGAAACAAAATAACTTCATACATCGAAAATACAGCTGAGCTTAAACTTATTTAAACATGCACATTAGAAAAGATAAATATTCCCCTCTTGCAACTGAAAGGAGAAACTTTATAAGATAAAAAAATTTTACTTGAGACAATAAGTATCTCTCTTGCCTCTTCTTCTGTCCCCCACCCCCTCCCCCAACGTGTACCAATCGCAAGATATTTCATTAACATTCAGTGCTCCTCACCCCATGGTCAACCAAGATACCTAAAGAAGAGCACCAATAAGTTTAGTTTCTTGTAAAAGCAACCCAGTACAAACGTAAATTCCTCAGATTTACAAATAAGGCAAAGAAGCACGAACTCTGTTGCTGCTGGACCATGAAGTTGTTTTTGCATATCAATCCTTAAAACAGGTGGAAATTTAAGTTCACGAGTACACTATTTGTTAAGAAGTGTAATGAATTGCACAGGTGATTGATTGCAAAAATCTCTCAGAACAATGTGTTGGTCAACTACCGCCAATAGTTTCACATTTTCCTGTGCCAGGGAGGGAGACACCACCATTATGAGTATGCCTGGAACAGACCTTGCGTTAGCCGTGACTAGCTGACGTGACGTCACGAACAAGCGCTGAGGCCTTCCTTTGAATCGGTGTTGGTTGCATCCACTGCAAATTTGTCATCTAGCAGTGAACAGCTAATTCGGAACTACGAATACAATTGAACTGTGATAGCGCTATAACGTTCTTTAAGGAAAACTTGTTACATCCGGCTGCCATTTCTGCAGTAGCAAATAATGGATACGAATCGCGAAGCTCACGCAAAGGTCACCGGCAGTGGGCACGATGACCGAAAATCTGTCAGCACCTCTCTCCCAGCCCGTGATCAAAATACAGCTTCTCTATTCCATCTTTGGGTTCAAGAACTAAGGAAAACAAGAAAATGTTGAAAACTCTCTCTGTGACACTAAATTGATGGAAAAATTAATAAAAACACAATGAAGCAAAAAAAGAGAAGTTACTGCTGATCACGAAGAAACCGGGACATTTGGTATCCTCGTGAATGTTCTGCAGGACAACGGGGCGTCAAGGTCTAAAGCGGATTTGCTATCCCAGTGAAATGTGGCGCCTGAAAAACAGCTGTTACAGTTTCTGACTTAGTCAGCAAAATCGCTATTTCTCTTCAGTTACACGAGGTTTAATTAAATAACTTTTGTCTAATATATCTATTTATCCTCCACTGTGGAAAAAACACTGCATCCATAAAAGCCGAAATTTTTTAAAAAACAAGTCGAAACATGACGCCTCAAGCCTTTTTGAAAACCTGTTGCGTTTACGTGGGAGCGAAAATCGATTGCGCAGTTGGAAAATCGGCAACTAGAAACGGATTTCCAGAATCGATTTTGAAGTGTTTACATGACTACTCTGAAGTGGTACTGGGAAATCGGTTTACGAAATCCGGTTTTGGGATCCCCAAGTTAAAGGGGGGGGGGGGGGGGGGTGTGAGTTGCCAGCTTTATATAGTCTGTAAACTCAAGAGCGAGCAGCGCTTTTGGTGGGGGAAGCGGCCTTTCCCGGAAGAACTGTCACCGTCCTACAGGGGCACCAAAATGTGTTGCCCGTTACCTGTCTAGCGGTGTAGATCGGCGTGCAGTGATATACGTCGTTTCTGTTCGTGGGACCTTAGTTGCCAGTGCCTGTGAGTTAACTTTGTACACTTACTGATGTACTTCGATATGCGGGAGTGATGGATAATCGTGTAGCACTGCAAGAAAAAGTGCAGAATACGAGGAAGTGGAGGTGTTTGCGGAGTAACGAGCGTTCGAACGTCTCTAATGTTATTACAGCGTGCATTAAAGAGGCGACCCAGAAGGAACTATTGGCTAATATTACCAGTCCCAATCAAAGGGCTGCAATTTATGCAAACGTCAGCCTCGTCCAATAGAACGCGAAAAGAAGCCGCATGGTTTAGTGGAATCGCCACGAAGGAAAACTAATAACTTTTGGAGGAAACCGATCGTTATACACAGTTTCAAAATCACGGAAGACCTTTGATGCTTATGGAACACTAAATCTCAATCTCGGTCACTATTCACCTGATTCTGAGCCATATTGCTTGAATTACGTGCCCAATAGCTATTCTAAACATTGCTGAAATTTTCTTCGAAACATGTACATCGATTCTGGACTTCTAAGCAAAAAGCTTAACGTACGAGGTGCGTTCACATATTAATTTTTATTTTTTGGTAAGAACTTTATTTGTCAATCTACAGCAATGTTGTCCTCTTCAAAATATTCCCCATTACATACTATACACTTGTATCTCTGCTTTTTCCAATTCCAGGAATGCTTTAGGAACTGTTTCTTCGGGATAGTTTGTAGGTCCCTTAACTGTGCATTTTAAATCTTATCCGTGCTTGTAAAACTGCTGTCCTTTGAGGCTTGCTTTGAAATGTTTATACCACTTGTATGTTCTTGGTTCACTCGTAACAGGCTCACCAAAAGCAATATTTAATATTTCTAAACATATCACACACTTTATTCCATTCCTATAACAAAATTTAATACAGATTCTCTAATCTGTTTTTATACAAAACAAATAATCATTGATGCTACCAAAACACATGTAACCTTTTCCTACTTTTGAGACATGTTTACGAAGACAGTGACAAAAAAGTAGTGCAAATCGGACTAATACAACACACAAAATTATAAATTTTGTTACTTTTTAAACACTCTTCATGTTGCAAGTCCTTCAGAGAAAACTTCTACCTTTTAGTATAAACACAAAGTAAGAACAAGCCTTAAATTCTACAGATTGATTCCATTATATGGGGTTCGTTTCAAGAATAGCCATAGAGGAACATAAATACATTCACATGAACAGGCATTCATTTCTAAGTTTGTAGTATAATCCTACTTCCATTCTTATCTTATATTATTTACTCTATATTGTGTTTCGGAAGAAGCTATCGTTTTTTGTATGCTTATGGTCTTAATGCATTAATCTAAAAATAAAAGCAGCCGAGACGTATCTGTGAACGGCCTCGCCACAGATTTAAATCGCGCGCCGCGGCAGGGCCGGTACTACGTTGTGAAACAGCCTGTAGAAGCGCCCTGTGACGTAGCAGGGTTGGCAGAGTGGGGACTCGCTCGCTCCTTCAGTTTACCGACAGAGTACAGACTCTATCGCGGTACGAGACACTGTGGTGTGGATGGAGGCAGGCGGTGTGGCTGTGCGGACACAGGCGTAGACGCCTCGCCTGCCGTCGGCCGAGCTGGCAACGCCGCCCCGTGACGTCAGCGCTGGGTGGCAGCGGCAGCGCGCTTCGGCTGTTTGTGCGGCTCAGTTCCGTGACGTAGCAGCTGGGCCGTTAGCAGCGCGTGAAGTGGCGCTCCTCAATAGTCTCTCTCTCTCTCTCTCTCTCTCTCTCTCTCTCCGCGGGAATACCAGCGGAAGGTACGGCGGGCAGCTGGCCTCTGCTGTAATTTCTGGACGCTGCGAATTTTGTTCCGTTCTGCACGCTTTTGTGAGGTCCGTCGAGTAACTAGCGACAGAGCAACGTCAAGGAACTCCCTCTCTATTAGGTTGCCCTACTCTGAAGAAGAAGAAGAAGAAGAAGAAGAAACCTAGCAACGCCACGAACAAACGAATGGCGAGTAGTGTGTTAAATTACCGTGGCGAGTGTTTCATAATTTATTGCTCGTTATCACCATGCTACAGCCATTTAACCGCTGAAAACCTGAACGACAATGACGTGGAACGAACCGAAAATAGCGCCGCATTCAGTGGGGCACTGTTTCGATGTCCCAGGGTCGATTCCTGCAGCATTCTCGTACCACAGACATTTAAAATGAGAAAATCTACATCTACATGATTACTCTGCAATTCACATCTAAGTGCTTGGCAGAGGGTTCATCGAACCACAATCATGCTATCTCCCTACCATTCCACTCCCGAACAGCGCGCGGGAAAAAACGAACACCTAAACCTTTCTCTTCGAGCTCTGATTTCTCTTATTTTATTTTGATGATCATTCCTACCTATGTAGGCTGGGCTCAACAAAATATTTTCGCATTCGGAAGAGAAAGTTGGTGACTGAAATTTCGTAAATAGATCTCGCCGCGACGAAAAACGTCTTTGCTTTAATGGCTTCTATCCCAACTCGCGTATCATATCTGCCACTCTCTCCCCTATTACGTGATAATACAAAACGAGTTGCCCTTTTTTGCACCCTTTCGACGTCCTCCGTCAATCCCACCTGGTAAGGATCCCTCACCGCGCAACAAGTCTAACCGAGGACGAACGAGTGTAGTGTAAGCTGTCTCTTTAGTGGACTTGTTGCGTCTTCCAAGTGTCCTGCCAATGAAACGCAACCTGTGGGTCGCCTTCCCCACAATATTATCTATGTGGTCTTTCCAACTGAAGTTGTTCGTAATTTTAAGCCCCAGGTACTTCGTTGAATTGACAGCCTTGATAATTGTACTATTTATCGAGTAATCGAATTCCAATGGATTTCTTTTGGAACTCGTGGGGATCACCTCACACTTTCCGTTATTTAGCGTTAACTGCGACCTGCCACACCACACAGCAATCTTTTCTGAATCGCTTTGCAACTGATACTGGTCTTCGGATGACCTTACTAGACGGTAAATTACAGCACCATCTGCGAACAACTTAAGAGGACTGCTCACATTGTCACCCAGGTCATTTATATAGATCAGGAACAGCAGAGGTCCCAGGACGCTTCCCTGGCAACACCTGATATCACTTCAGTTTTACTCGATGATTTGCCGTCTATTACTACGAACTGCGACCTCCCTGACAGGAAATCACGAATCCAGCCGCACAACTGAGACGATACCCCATAGCCCCGCAGCATGATTATAAGTCGCTTGTGAGGAACGGTGTCAAAAGCTTTCCGGAAATCTATAAATACGGAGTCAACTTGAGATCCACTACGCGATTTTCATTATGTAACTGCATCGAAATAACATACGCTCTTAGGAGGCAAGGTTTTGAAAAGTATCAGATTCAACACTTTGGATTAAGTGAGTTTTAGTGCGACACGGCGTCTTCTGCCTCGATTCTATCAGCCATAGTTACGTGCTACTGAACCTCCAGCCCGCAACCAGTGCGTATATACCGCCTTGCAGGGCCAGCAGAAATTTAATTTTCAATATTTCGCGTAATTTGACCGAATTTAAACCTTTAAACTGCTGTCATAAGCTACCCGTTAGTAGGTATAATCTTACATTATGGGTTTCGCACCTAAGAAAAGTATTACAGCTGGACACGTAACGTGTCTCGGGGCAACGGAACTCACGACACTGAAATACCTGTAAATTATTCACCCAGTATTTGAGAATGAGTCCACACATAACGTTTTGATTTATTACTTCGTTGGAACCCATATATTCGCAACACACACTGTCCAGGCAGTGTCCACACACACCATTGAAAGTATCGGCAAAATTATATCATTGTACGGCACACACGTCAGGACAAATGATGCCATAAACATTTAGACGCGCGAAACGCTTGCTTTTGTTTAAAACGGAGCGCAAATTAACCAAGATTATATGTATCTAGTGTTTCATAATGAGAGTACTTCGCGACTTCGAACACGCACTGAGAATAATTTCAAATCATTCCTAAACTACTCCTCGCTTTTACATGCTTAACGTCAAATATTACAGGCGTTAACTCATTTGTAAATTAATCAGACATCTTAGGCTGGTCCGTGCATGGGCGTTTCGAATCCTGTGATCTACCAGTATCTTCGTTAGATTGAAGCGAAGGTTTGGTTAGCAGTTCGCGAATTCTTGAAAAGTAACCATAATGTTCGTGCTTCATGAAATAGAACCTTTCGTATTATCAGTTTTTATTCCATGTCGTCACGTCTCCTGTGATTTGCTGATGAAAGGGAAGCGAACAGACACCTCATTTTTTCTACTATGTAAAGCTTTTTTTTTTGGTTGCTCACGTGTTAAAAATTGCGCGATAACAGAGCATGGTGTGTTGACAAAGCAACGCATCAGAGATCTCTTTGAGACGCGTCGAGTTCCGTGTGGCCTGTGCAAAAAAGTTGTTGCAATCGTGCTTGGTCATTGCCCATATCTTTCGTTGCGAAAGAATAAATGTTACCGATGGTGGTGACGCTGTTGTCACTTACCAACTTCTTTACGTGACGTTGAAATGATGCAATTGAAGTGCTGTGTAAATTTTTTGGTGCAGGCTGTAACGAAGGTAAAATTAAAATTGTCATTTCGAGCGCAATAATTGCGAGAATCGAGGTAAATTTCTCTGTTACTAGTTTCCGCCAGAGGACTTAACCACGTCAGAATTATATAACATTTGTGCACGCGTTTGCTCATTACGTTTGACATAACTTATAGCAAATTCTGTTTCGTGTAGCCACATACTGTTAACATAAGATTTACCCGTTATTGACGGTAAGCTCTGGAAACATGGGCAGCCGCTGGTATCACACCGACACTTAAGCCTGACAAAAATACTGAAAATGACCCATTTTGAAGGAGTCAGAAATGTCGTATTATATCGTCATAAAACGCCAGTGCATAAAAAATTTAAAATAACTGATTACGGTATTAGTGAGCACGAAAGGCAGCGTCAAACAGACGTGCAACAAATCGCATATGTAATGAGAAACATCACAGAAGACTATTCAGAAGCTGAGGAACTGCTGCGTAGCTGGCCGCTGTGGCCGAGCGGTTCTAGGCGCTTCAGAATCATTTTTTGAACTGCTGCACAGAATGAATACATCTAGATTCTCATTTCTGTAATTTGAAAGCCAAATCTTACGAACTTGTCAATCCACAGTAGCAGTTAACAAATTGAAGCAAATTACCAAAGATAAGCACTAACAAAAAATTACAGAAATAATAAATTTTGGGAGAATAAGGAGGTCGTAAATTGGAAAACAGAAAACTAGAAATGGCAAATAGAAATTAATATGTGTACAATAGTATTAGAAAATAGGCCCATAAATAGGCAAAACACAATTACCTAACAAAGTTTGTGTCAAGGGCATTAAGCTCTGACAGAACGCACCTCGTCTGGCGGAATCGTACATGCATTATCCTCGTTTTGCTTTTGTTGGTCATCTTATATCCTCCTCTCAAGACACTCCCCATTGCGTTCAACTGCTCTTTCGTTTGCTGTCTCTGCGAAAATTGCAATATCATCGGCAGAGCTGAAAGCTCTTACTTCTTCTCCCGGACTTCAGTTCCTACTCCAAATGTTTCTTTTGTTTCCTTTACTGCAAGCTCAATATACAGATCGAATAACGTCGGGGATAGGCTACAACTCTATCTCACTCCCTTCTCAACCAGTTTCCCTTTCGTGCCCCTCGACTCCTACAACTGCCATATGGTTTCTGTGCAAATTGTCAAGACTTTTGCTCCCTGTATTTTACCCCTGCCACCTTTACACGACGAAAGAAAGAAGACCTGAAGGTTGATGGTACATTTCGGTAAACTATAAGTAAAATAGTATTGGAAAGAGCATTCCAGTCAACATTGTCAAAATCTTTATCTAAGTCTACTATGAGAAGCCGCAGGGACAGTATTGCCTCGCGTGATTCATTAACTTGTAATTCAAGTCTTGCACTCTTAGTTCGCTTACAATATCATTGCATCGTGGATCCTTCCCTTATCTAAAATTCCGATTACAGCATAGGAAGTGCCATCTTACATTCTTTAACGAACAATTGGACCTGTATTATACCGCTGGCTTGTAGGGATAATATAAATTTTTGTTGACACTCGAATAATTCATTGTCTCGTTTATTTACGGCTCAAATAATGAATGCTAGGCATACCTAGTGGTAGCAAATACTGTTTTACTTATAGTTCACTGAAATGAAATGTGCCATCAACCTTCATGTCTTTTTTTCTTTTGTCGTGTAAATTTTGCCAACTCCAAGCAAACAAGTTAATGCCAAGTCAGCGATACAGTTTTAGGCTCCTAATTTATCGGCTTCAAATAGCTGTTTCTCTTTATATCGGTCCATGTTATGAAAATTGTATTAAATTTTTCTTTATATCTATTGCCTATAGAAGCTGTTTCCTCTTTTTACTTCTTTACATCAAAATACGCAAATGATCATTACCGCCCATGACAGGCGTAAAACATGCAAATGGTATTTTTGGACAGATACTCTTTAATGCGGCTAACGAGAATTACTACTATGTTTGTAATCTCTCTTATGTAGGTAATTTCGGAAATATTTTTCTATTCTTTTCTTGGACACGGATTAGTTAGGAAAAAAATTCTTTTTATCAAGAAACAAGAATTTTGGAGCTGATCTTTAACTTTTTATTAATAAAATCTTTGTGATGTTTATTATCTTTACAGCAGTTTGTCTTCGGCTGTGAACGAGTATCAGCAAAGCTAAATAGGCAGACCAACAACGATAGGGAATAATAACAGTAAAAAAATGCAGAAGAGAGATGTAGGTGCGGCCGTGGCCTAACAGATTCGTGCACGGCACATTCTTCTGCACCACGGCGAGGCACGGATTTCTGAGTGAAAAAAGGTGGCTGCCTAAATGAAAATGCGCCTCGTCTGAAAACCATTACGTTGTTGAGAGTTTCTTCCCTATCCTCCGCCCACTGAGCGAACAGTAGTCTGCTGCTTGTGTTCTTCAGTGAGCTTCTGTGCACAGGTCATCTTGTATGGGGACATACGGAGGTCACTTTCAAGAATTCGTTGACCGGAGCGTCTGGATATTCCCAGTTGCACTGCTGCTTTTCTACACGATTTCCCGGGACTTCTCTGTACAGCAACTCGTACCGCTTCAATATTCTCCGGCAAACAAACAGGCTTAGGCCGAGGTCGCTTCATTTCCAATACTGTTCCTTCCTGTACAAATTTATCGTACAACCTGTGGATGGTCTTCTTGTAAGGGACCCATGGTGTGTTTAACTGTTGTCGAAAACGCCTCTGATCCCGGGTTCGATCCCCGGCGGGGTCAGGGATTTTCTCTGCCTCGTGATGGCTGGGTGTTGTGTGATGTCCTTAGGTCAGTTAGGCTTAAGTAGTTCTAAGTTCTAGGGGACTGATGACCATAGAAGTTCAGTCCCATAGTGCTCAGAGCCATTTGAACCATTTTTGAAAACGCCTCTGAGTCACAACAAGGCTTTTCGTTTCATGAAAAAGTAACGCAATTGCCGATCGTTGCTGTGTCATCAGTCTTCCATTGTCAGCCAATGCTGCTTACTAGTCTCCTAGCGGCTGTCATTTGTTTAACAATAGAAATACCCCTACTTCGACAATACGTCTTTCCGTAATCAAGGCTACTATCAGAAAACAATCATCAGTAAAGTCAGGGAATACACAAGTGTGTTAAAAAGGACGGAACGCTAACAAGCAAACGATGTTATTTACAATGATGCTCTCTCGCAGGCGAAAGCGGTAATTCAGGTTATTAATTGGTGCTATGCCATGAAACTGGTCGGGTGCTTCTGAGTACGTGGTGTTCAATTAAATTCCCTCGTATGCAATGAATGGCGGTCTGGTACATCCGAGCCCTAGAATGCAACCCATGTAATGCTGTAATAATTACTGAGGCAATAGGGGCCGTGTCCGTTTCGGATAGCATCACAAAGGGCATTAGTGTCAACTGAAATACTATTCTCATCAAGATTTGACTTCATAATATTATCACTTGGCGCCTGTTCTGCTCGCGAATGGCGTGTGGATAGGGTGATAGTCGATAATCCTCTGCATTGGCTGCAGCTTCCGAATTTTATACTCGTGCTCATTTCGCTGCAAGTCTGAAAGTTTTGCTGAGGCGCGTTGGCACTGCGAAACAGCGGTTTGTCTGCAGGAGGCGCAAGTCCACGCAGAGCAGATAACAGCGTGTAAGCAGTTCAGGGTCAGCCGGTGACGTCACGCGGCCAGGCTGGTTGAAAGCGGTGAGGGAGGGAGGGGGGGGGGGGATGCGCAACAGCGAGGCTGACGGCGCAGCGTAGGAATGGCTGTGGTGAACAAAGTACCCTCTTCCACTACCGTAATGTGTCTGAAGTTTGGAGATGTAAGAAGTTACTGAATTTTACTGTATGTCCGATCATGATATTTACTGCTTCATGTTTACATTTGATTGGTACACGAGATATGTGTTGGGGAAGTGCACTATAAAGAATTAAGATTATGCAGATGAGAGTATACAGTTAGACTGAGAACGGTGCATTTCGTATGAATCATGTCGTTTGAAAGCGTCATTTCACACTGAGACTGAGAACATTGGGCCACATAAAGTTTTATGGTAGAACGTTTCCTTCAGTTTGTATAAATGATGTACTACATATGTTGGCATAGTTTGACAACACGAACTGTATGATTTTTCGTTCCGGTGTAGATGTAGCAACAGTGGTTTGCCGATTAGCGGTCAAGCTCTCCTTTCCGGTTCAGCATTTTCTTAGTGCGTTTCTCTCGTCACTGAGTTCACGACACTCCCATAGAAGTCACTCTGCTGCCTGCCCATTCCTGAGAAAAAGTTGCCTTAAGGGGAAAATCACATTAGGAGTCTGTTTGACACTGATTTTTTGGGGATTTTTTGGGTGCAGCAATTAAGTACAGTTTAATAATTTTGACATTTCACTCGTATTTCGAACAGTTTTCGTGAATTTTTTGAATAATTTCAACCAAAAATAACATAGTTACGCTGTGATGTCCGCTGAAGGTTGTGAGTATAGCTCTAATTGCGTGCAGTGTAGCCATTCCGATTTTCATCTAAAATCAAAAAAGGTTTTGATTTCACATTAATAACTTATTTTCTAAGAATATGAACCTTAATGCAAGTGAAAATAATAGAAAGTAAAAATTCTGCAGGCGTTGGAATAATTTACTTAGCTTTCCACGATTTTTTCTCTAATTCCGAAGAAAAATACCGATAAAATCACATCTCACAAGTTACTTCGTATAATACGTAATTTTATAAAGAATCATACCCTCAATTTTCATAATGATCGGTTATATGCTTTTTGTCAGGCTGAAAAAGTCATTTAGAGATAAACGCGTTTGAAACATAAAATCTCGGAAAGCTAACAAAAATGTAGAATGGTTGCCGATTAATCTGCTGTTACATCACGACATAGTAATCCTTTTTCTTCGTCATAGGCTTAGCTTTGCGCTTGCAGCAGTGCTTTCGGACCTTCCTTCGATTCCAATGAGCTACGCCTATTCTGCCGGCTCATGCGCTTGTTATCAATTTGTTCGGCATAATTGAAGCTTTGTGTGCCTACTAAAATTCCTGCCTCGTTCATGACCATTGGCAGGGATGAATTTCCTTCACTGAACAAGCCCGCTGCTAAATACGATGCCAATTAAACGACTTTTAGTCCGGAGTGCAAGTGTTTAGGCGCTAATCGCCAAATAGTGGAATCAGAACTTTCATTCGCGTTTTGTGCGTGACCTCCTAAACACCTCTCCAGTAATTCATCCCTTGATAAATCTTGTTACATTGGATGAATTCCCTTCTGTACATCGGGGTGCAATGCTCATAAAATCTAAGCTAATGCGGATTTCACTTTGAAATTTTGACAGCATATTTTTGGATAGTTACGCCAATGATTTATGCAATTAAAAAATCGGATTTTTAGAACCTCATAATGTGGTTTCCCCGCTTAACTGCCCGGCAGACAAACCTACATTCGAACAACGAGTGGTCCTGCACGGCTTCAGTCTTTACCGACTGAGGTGACCGGAAGCCTGAAAAATGAAGTGACAGCGTGGCTTTGTTGGCCGGGACGGCCGCGCGTTCGGGGTTGTTCGGCCGGTAAGAGAGAGTCTTCCTGCGTCACGCGACGTGGACGATTTTCGCGGCTGAGCTGAAGTGATGGCCGCCCAGACCCCGAGAGGAGAAAAATTACCTACTCGGCCGGGAATCGAACCTGGTTTCGCTTCCCACGAGGCCACGGACTGCGGACACTACTGAATACGAGTCGCTGTGCGCTTCACCCGTCTCTTCTTTGTTAGACGTATTCACTCTCGAAAGTCTTCCGTTCATTACTGGGTTAACGATGTCTCATTTTGTGGGGGGGGGGGGGGGGGCAGGCGAGGAGGGGGGTGTAGTTATACAGAGCAGTGCATCAAGTAACGTAAATATGTAACAACAAAGCCGGCCGTGGTGGCCGAGCGGTTCTAGGCGCTAAAATCTGAAATCGTGCTGCTGCTGCTACGGTCGCAGATTCGAATCCTGCCTGGGGAATGGATGTGTGTGATGTCCTTAGGTTAGTTAGGTTTAAGTAGTTCTAAGTCTACGGGACTGATGACCTTAGAAGTTAAGTCCCATAGTGGTCAAGCCATTTGAACCAGTGAAAACACATATTCTGACGCTATTACGTGTGTAGTGCGCCACTCAACATTTGTACCTGGTCCGGAACCTTTCCTGGATAATAACAAGTAATAACTAAAAGCTATGTAGCCCATGTCGACTCATATCCCCCGAAATGGAAGTTACTGAAAGTTCTTCCATGTCCAAAAAATTACATCCGTGTCGTCTGGCTGAAATAAATCCAGTTCCTAAGCAATACCAGGGAGGACCGCGCGCGTCTCTCTCTCTCTCTCTCTCTCTCTCTCTCTCTCTCTCTCTGTGTGTGTGTGTGTGTGTGTGTGTGTGTGTGTGTGTGTGTGTGTGTGTGTGTTGTTTTGTAGGCTGGCTGACCATTACTGCGGCACACGCGGCTGCCCTGTCGCTCCTCCTGGGCTGACCCTGAGATTGTCGGACACCACAACGACACTGCAGTGACGTTTCAAAGATGATTAATCCGGCTCGTCCTGAATGTTCTCTTTACAAACGCTTGAAAAATTTATGTTATGCTCCAGATGTCACACCTGTTTTGTGTACGGTTCTTAAACCGGTCCTAGAACTGCCACTTCACCCCAAATATACGCAGAATCAGTGAATATGTATCGAGGTGCGAGTTTGGCTAAACCATAGCGGATAGACCGATGAAATTCCTGACTACGCAAGATGTGACATGCCACTTCCGGTTAACTAGCATTTTTAAATGACACGTGCACGTAATTTTGTCATTTGGGAAAGACATATGTCCCGACGAATAATGAAAATACAGATATGTGCGGATACAGTTATAACAGAATCGTTACTGCGCGACTACTTTCGCAAACTGAATCACTTATTTTAGATGGCAAGTTACTTGAGAACGGTCGCCAGCTTGATTTGTGAGCAAAAATCACTGTGTTTAATAATTATCTCTATACAGGGTGGTCCATTGATTGTGACCGGGCCAAATATCTCACGAAATAAGCGTCAAACGAAAAAACTAGAAACAACGAAACTAGTCTAGCTTGAAGGAGGAAACTAGATGGTGCTATGGTGTTAACACGAGCGTCAGGAGTCGACGGAACTCGTCTAGCAGTGTCCATCCACTGCTCTGGAGTCTGAAGATGACTCTTTCGTAGAGTCGAAACCGTCACTCAGTGCAATAAAAAATATTTTAACAAGATTGCGATCAAGACTGTTTTAAATTTTAATTTGAATCAATTGTGACATTTTAGTTACATGATAACGCTAATAAAAATAATAAAAGGTACATAAGACAGAAATTAGTTAAAATGGTTACAGAATTTATGTGAAAAATTTATTAGGCACTGTGTTAGTGTTTCAGACTGACTGACTTTTTTTCGTTTGTAGCTCCTTAAACATGGCACCGAGTACTACTTCGTGGAATTCCATGCATTTTCTGTCACTTTGTAAAGATGCTTCGAAGACATTGAAGAAATGTGCGTGGAAATTTGATTTGTGGTAAGCTTCTATGGGACCAAACTGCTGAGGTCATCGGTGCTGTGCTTACACTACAGTACTTAAGCTAACTTCAACTTACGCTAAAGACACGCACACGGCCGAGGGAGGACTCGAACCTCCAACGGGGGGAGCTGCGCGAACCGTGACAAGGCGCCCAAGACCGCGCGGATACCCCACGCGGCAAACATGCGTGGAACTTGATGTGTTGACCTCGAGCACTGACCCACAAATTGCAGAAAGCGATTTCAGACATTCAACACTGGAGGCTGAACTTCGTCTGGAATTGACTTAGTGTGGTTCTGTGTTGCACGGTGTGTATTGTCTTCGTGAGTCGTCTGTGTTTCCCTGCACATTTCTTAATTTTCCACATAGATAAAATGGAGTGTTTACACCTGGTGAACGTAAATGTCGCGTTGTATTTTTCGGACGATGGGGTCCAGTTGTCTCCAAATGTTCCCTAAAGGGTGTCTTTAATTACCTTTCCAGAATTGGCCGGACATCCGCCATGTTGACGCCACGTCCACGAACTTACCGAACGCTTCCTACATCGACCTATTGTTTGTCAACTAGACTTTGAATTCGTTTAAATCTGTGATGCTCTGTTTGCTTTCGTAGAAAATGTAACGGCGTGGGTATGAGGCCATAGTACATATTTCCTCATCTGTCACATCACTCAGCATATACTCTACTGCATCCACATAACTATATATATATATACTCCGCTAGCCAAAAAGCGGTGTGTGGCGGAGAGCACTATTAGCGCCAAAGTCATTCCCCCCCGTTCCCCCCTGTTCCATTCGCGGAACGCGCGAGGGGAAAAACGACTGTCTGAACGCCTCAGTACGAGCCCGAATTTCGCTTATCTTTGAATGGTGATCATTGCGCGATACGAAAGTTGGTGGTAATAATATATGCAGCCCCTTCCGTTTAGCGTGTCGCACATCAAACTTTCTATGAGATTCGTAACGCTCTCGCGATGGCTAAATGTACTAGTCACGAATCTTGCCTCTCTCCTTTGGACCTTCTCAGTCTCTTGAATCAGGCCCAACTGATAAGGGTCCCATACAGACGAACAATAAAATGGTTCAAATGGCTCTGAGCACTATCGGACTTAACTTCTAAGGTCATCAGTCCCCTAGAACTTAGAACTACTTAAACCTAACTAACCTAAAGACAACACACACATCCATGCCAGAGGCAGCATTCGAACCTGCGACCGTAGCGGTCGAGCGGTTCCAGACTGTAGAGCCTTCAACCGCTTGGCCACCCCGGCCGGCGACGAACAATACTCTCAAGACAGACGAACTGAAGTGTTGTAAGCAATTTCCTTTGTTGAAGAACAGCATCGCTTCAGGATTCTACCAATAAACCGCAATCTAGAGTTCGCCTTACACGTTACTTGTGTATTCTGATAGTTCCATTTGAGATCATTTCGAATAGTCACACCCAGATACTTGACGGATGTTACCGCTTCCAAAGACTCGGCATTTATTTTGTACTCACACATTAATGGGGATTTTCTGTCTGTTATACACTGTATCTTACACTTAATTAATATTGAGAGATAACGGCCAGTCATTACACCACGCATTAATTTCCTGCAAATCCTCATCGATTTGTTCACAACTTTCGTGTGATACTACTTTCCTGTAGGTTATAGCATTATCGGCAAACAGTCCAATGCCGCTGTCAATACCATCAACTATATCGTTTACGTAAATCGTAAAAGGCAGCCGACCTATTGCCCTGTCCTGGGGCACACCTTATGTTACGCTTGTTTCTGTTGAAGTCTCTCCATCCAGGAAGACATGTACTCTTTGTCCGTTAGAAAACTTTCTGTCCAACCGCATATGTCATTGGATAGACCGTAAGCGCGCACTTTTTGCAGCAAGCGACAGTCCGGAACTGAGTCGAACGCCTTTCCAAAGTCGAGGAATGTATATCGTGCATAAAGAGGGCCACCTGTGTCTAGCATGACGGCTGTTTCCTAAAACTGTGCTGGTTTCTGCAGATGTGCTTCTCAGTCAAGAAAGGTCATTATGTCTAAACACAAAATGTTCCATGATTCTACAAGAAATCGATGCCAGTGAAATTGACCGGTAATTATATGCATCCGATTTTCTACCCTTTCTATAGATTGCAATGACCTGTGGCCACCTCAAGTCCCGTGGAACTCTCCGGTGTCCTAATGATCTCTAATAGATGATGGATAAGAATACTGAGGCGTATTGTAAAATGCTTCTCACTTTCTCCACTGCTTCACATCTTGGTTCTCAGAGCTGAATATTTGATGTTGGGTACTCACATCATCTGCAATTCGTTCCTCTTGCCAAACAAAGCTTACCCTATATTTCCTAACATACGTTGTAACACCAGCAGTCACTGATGTTGTAACATACTTACGAACGCTCATGTTCTCACAGGTCAACTGCCTATCAGCTCAAAGCAATTTTCGGCTAAGTAGGGACGTCAGAACGATCTCAAACGAATGTTTCGCTGTCGGACAGCAGTTCTAACCCCGTCACTCTCCGCTCTGTACACGCCATATTCAGGTCTCGCCGTCCGTTAGTTTAGCTCGGTCGGGAAACTTTCTGGTTTCCTCTGAAGCGCTCCACCACAGTGGCTGCCGGACTGGGGTGTAACGTGCGGTATTCATGTCCTTCCAGAGTGTCTGCGCTGCGACAGTTTGTGATGACGTGATCAAACTTTCTGTAAAATGTGATCTCTCGTTGGCACGGTTCCTTTGTTAGCAGCATAGCGTAACATTAAGCGCACAACAAACGTGGCAGGGTGAATTTTCGGATGAGACGTCGAAGCATTAAAGTTGGTCTCGGTACGCTGAGATATACTCGAGGAGCCGTTTTTCGTGCCACGTGTTATACACTACTGGCCATTAAAGTTCTTACACCAAGAAGAAATGCAGCTTAGAAACGGGTATTTATTGGACAAATATATTATACTAGGACTGGCATATGATTAGATTTTCTCGCAATTTCGGTGCATATATCCTGAGAAATCAGTACCCAGAACAACCACTTCTGGCCGTAATAACGGCCTTGATAAGCCAGGTCATTGAGTCAAACAGAGCTTGGATGGCGTGTACAGGTACAGCTGCCCATGCAGCTTCAACACGATACCCACAGTTCATCAAGATTAGTCACTGGCGTACTGTGACGAGCCAGTTGCTCGGCCACCATTGACCAGACTTCTCAGTTGGTGAGAGATCTGGAGAATGTGCTGGCCAGGGCAGCAATCGGAACATTTTCTGTATCCAGAAAGGCCCCTACAGGAGCTGCAACATGCGGTCGTGCATTATCCTGCTGAAATGTAGGGTTTCCCAGGGATCGAATGAAGGGTAGAGCCACGGGTCGTAACACATCTGAAATGTAACGTACACTGTTCAAAGTGCTGTCAATGCGAACAAGAGGTGACTGAGACGTGTAACCAATAGCACCCCATACCATCACGCCGGGTGATACGCGAGTATGGCAATGACGAATACACGCTTCCAATGTGCGTTCAGCGCGATGTCGCGAAACACGGATGCGACCATCATGATGCTGTAAACAGAACCTAGATTCATCCGAAAAAATGACGTTTTGCCATTCGTGCACCCACGTTCGCCGTTGAGTGCCCCATCGCAGGCGCTCCTGTCTGTGATGCAGCGTCAAGAGTAACCGCAGCCACGGTCTCCGAGCTGATAGTCCGTGTTGCTGCAAACGTCGTCCAACTGTTCGTGGAGATGGTAGATGTCTTGCAAACGTCCCCATCTGTTGACTCAGGGATCGAGACGTGGCTGCACGATCCGTTACAGCCATGCGGATAAGATGCCTGTCATCTCGACTGCTAGTGATACGAGGCCGTTGGGATCCAGCACGGCGTTCCGTGTCACCCTCCTGAACCCAGCGATTCCATATTCTACTAACAGTCATTAGATCACGACCGTCTCGAGCAGCAATGTCGCGATACGATAAACCGCAATCGCGATAGGCTAGAATCCGACCTTTATCAAAGTCGGAAACGTGATGGTACGCATTTCTCCTTCTTACACGAGGCATCACAACAACGTTTCACCAGGCAACGCCGGTCAACTGCTGTTTGAGAAATCGGTAGGAAACTTTCCTCATGTCAGCACGTTGTAGGTGTCGCCACCGGCCCCAACCTTGTTTGAATGCTCCTCCGAAAAGCTAATTTGTTGCATATCACAGAATCTTCTTCCTGTCGGTTAAATTTCGCGTCTTTAGCACTTCATTTTGGTGGTGTAGCAATTTTAATGGCAAGTAGTGTACTACGTGGTGTTCGACGGATTTTTGGGAAACGCCCCTAACGTGATTACTGGGAAGAATGGGCGACATGTTAGGTGATTTAGTAGCAGCCATTATAGTCCAGTACTGCCTGAGCACGTGCAGAGGACGGCCCAGAGGCATGTGCTGTGTACAGCAGTGTATTTTCACAGAAGAAAACATATTACACAGCCTGTAGGTCACGAAATCGTGCACTCCTTATAACTTGGTACAACACTTTTAGTTCTTAGTACAGCTGCTCTCTGGCGTCTTGTGGTGCAATCCGCAG
Organism: Schistocerca americana; assembly: GCF_021461395.2. Lineage (NCBI taxonomy): Eukaryota > Metazoa > Arthropoda > Insecta > Orthoptera > Acrididae > Schistocerca > Schistocerca americana. The sequence continues at coordinate 28,091,796 of NC_060129.1, read as the reverse complement.
TGTCAAACGCCGTATGGTTAGTGGCAGCGGCAAAAGTTAAACACGGAAGTTTTCCTTAAGTAACTGATACTTCCAGAGGTAATTTTATGTGCCGTCATCGCATTTTCAGGGTGTACACGACCCGGGACATTCGGGAGTTTCGGGAAAAACCTGGGAATTTTTTCGTCCGGAAGAAAACCGGGAAAAATCCGGGAATTTTTTGGAATTCCTGGAGTTTTTCATTGTTTTAGTTACCAGTTAAATTTTTGTGATTTTGACTGGTAAGAACCAATACTCTAACGAAGGATATTACTGTATCCCGCTTTTGCAGAATCATACTGCAGCAAGAAGACATGAACGAGAGGGGGAACAAAACGAAAATAAGACTTTAAGTCGTAAAGGAAATACGCCATATACAACAACATAACACTGTGCTCATACAAGCGTCTGCCAACCAAAGTGTGTCACAGGCTTTGGGAAGAATATGCAGCGAGTGGCTCCTAACAACAAATTGCCTGCGATGAGCGTAACGTGACAGCGGTTTAGATTTGATTCATTTGAGCAGTTGCGGGCGGGCTCTTGCGCGTGCGCAGTTGAGTCGTGTGTGAGTAGTACCTTCTCCCGCTTCTGGCCACAGATGTGTGGCTGGGTGCCACTGTTTAAATTGCTCCGGTTCGGAAATCGTAGATCCGGGGCTGATGCACAGAGCAGTCTGAGTTGTAGTGGGGAGTTGGTTAGTCTCCATGTGACCTGTGTTTACGTTTAGTGATTTTGCTGTTTCCTCTTCGATTATTGCTCTCGCATTAAATGAAAACAAAAAGGATTTCTGTGGCCGGGAGCTACAAAATGGAATTAAAATACGTTCGTATAATTACGGAATCCTAAAATATGTTGTTAGTTTCAGGTTTTATTTCCACCTTTCTGACAGTCAAGCATTAATCGCCTTGCAGAAGAATGAAGTCATTTTTGTCTGTTTGCTAAAGAGATTTGGCTTTTATTAATCTTTTGCGCTGAGGCAGTCAATTTATTTGAAACGAAGTGTTTAATTTCACACTGTTGGCTAGTTTCAACTGTTCGCTGCATTTCAAGTGCACGTTTTCCATCTTCTAGCTCGTGTGGCATTATGCCATAATAATGAACCAAATATGAGATAATACAGTACTGGTACTCAAGAAAATTTACATCCGAATCTGGACATACGATTGTGCACTTTAAGCTGAACTACGCATTTTAGTGTGGTTCACGAAATTCCGATGCTCTTGAAGTATCCTTTGATATCTTGTTTCTTTTATGACATAATACAAGATCTTTTAATGTTTTACACGTACGGACATGCGGGCTTCCTGCGTCATGGTAGCTGCGCAGGCGCAGTGGCGCCTGTTATCTGGCGCTCTCTGACAACTGCTGGAACGAACCAGATTCTAACAGGTCACGGGAAAATATTGCGAATGATGGTTTGAAGAGTGTTACTTTCAAAGTAAATTTCCTTTTATGCAAGATGAACTATGTGCGAAAATGTACGATGAATTTCTTAGATCACAGAGCGTTTGACTCTCATTAAAAAGTCAACTCTTTGAGGACGACCATCTAGAAGAATTTCGAGCCCAGAAGATCAGACGTTTATGTCGTTATTAAAAATTTTACTGGCACATTTGCGTGATGTAACTTAAAGTGTAACATGCGCAAAAAGGTCAGCATTATATGTGGAAGTTTAGCTTCTCTTGCAGCTTATTAACCTTCGAGACGAATATTATTTCTGAAAGTTTTCTTTTTCTTGTAGTCACAATATGTCTATTAATTTCCACCATTAACTTTTCTTTTTTGTGTGTTCGCGCTACTTAGGAATGATCTTGCTATTGGTTGACTACACCACGTGTCCTATGCTGTCATCAGCTGGCGAGATGACGCGACATGAGCTATGACTGGCTTACAAAAGCGCGTCGAAATCTCGATTTCATTGCTTCGTAAAGTAACATGCAGTGTTTGGTGGAATTCGAATTTATGCCTCCGTAACAAGGAAAAATGCAGCGTACATGTTGCTGCCCATCAAAGATCTTTCCAAAACGTGTCCCCCCCCCCCCCCTGGGTTTCGTTTTCCAAAGTGCCTGCAAATTCGTCTGTGTAGAAAACCATTAACATTCTAAGGATTGATAAGGTTTACAGTGCCGAGGAAAAGTATACTGTCACTTAACACGGAAAAAGGGTATTTTCAACCGGGAGAAAGTGTATTTTCAACCGGGAAATCCGGGAATTATTTTTTCCTTGTCCATGTATACACCCTGATTTTGCGCCATTACATTTTAATAAATCGAAGAGAGAACTGGGACTTTTCCATGTTTTTCGTTTCTTTGTACGTAATTTCACATGCAAACCGAACAAATTCGGTAAAAGTTCTTCAGAAAGATGAAAATAAACATGGTCCACTTTTCGTCTTCATTAACCAGTCACAGTTGAGCTAAGTGCCATTTAGCAGACACGATTAAAAGTTTGTGCCGTTAAGAAACGAGACTAGCCGTAAACGCCGATACAGAGCAGCTGTTCCGACCGCCTCAATACGGTTGGAAAAACCACAGCTCTGGCCACGCCGCGAGGGAGCCGACCCAGAATTCAAAGCGCTCGTAATCCAGCGTTCTGTCGCAGGACGAGTTCCGTGAAGTGGGGGAAAAACTGCCCGAAGCGAGGATCGCGCCTCCTGGCGCCTTGGCTTTCCTGGACTGGTGGGCGGGTGAAGGCCAAGGTCTGTGGTGGTGGGAGGGAGATAGGAGGGCTCGGTTCTGGAACAGTCACTGGAGAGGCGTGACAGTGGCGAGTCCAGTCTCCACAGCCGATCAGATGTGTGTGTGTGTGTGTGGGGGGGGGGGGGGGGGGGGGGGAGGAGGGAGGACGGCAGCTAGGAGCCTACCTCTGTTCTGGACACAATTTTTTTGTAAGACGTGAGATTATTAACCCTGGGAGCACAGCTTTAGCTAGGTTAATTAGAGCACCAACGAAGGACATTTGCCTGTGTTGCAGTAGGCTTTAAAACTTGCAATACGTGTTTATTTCAAATGACTGTGTTTCCACCCTGAGATCAGTTCGCCGGCCGCTGTGGCCGAGCGGTTCTAGGCGCTTCAGTCCGCAACCGCACTGTCGCAGGTTCGAACACTGCCTCAGGCATGGATGTGCGTGATGTCCTTAGGTTAGTTAGGTTCAAGTAGTCCTAAATTCTAGGGGACTGATGACCCCAGATGTGAAGTGTCATAGTGCTCAAAGCCATTTGAACCTGAGATCAGTGTAAAACTGTAATGTTTGGAACATACAGATTGGCTGGTTGATTTGTGGGGGGAGGGGACCAAACAGAGGTCACCGGTCCCATTCGGCTTCGGGAAGGATGGGGAACGAGTTCACCGTGCCCTTTCAAAGGAACCAACCCGCCAGTTGCCTGGAGCGATTTAGGGAAATCACGGAGAACCTAAACAAGATGGCCGGGCGCAGCTTTGAACATTCGTCCTCCCGAATACGAGGACAGACAGGGTATCCAAAGGTGTGCAGGTTAATACACTATTTCTCTCTTCTGAAATATAACAACAGTCGTTGAAACTTGAACACTGGAAGAAACAAACTCCATGCTTCAAGATACAGGCGTCCAAATTTTCTGTACACCCTTTGATCTAATAATTGAATAATAAATTTTTGTCAGCGACGAAAAGCTTCACAAACAAAAATGAAAAAACTTGCACAAGTACAGGTTATATATAGTATATATAAGAATTTCGAGGAACTGTCTTCAGTCAGAGAGAGTACCATCATTTTCAGATGACATTTTTCCCCTCACACACAGGAGTTGTTACGCTGAATTTCTGTTGCACAGATGGTAACCACAGCTTCTACACGTTAAGTCGGTTTTTGTGATCTTAATCTCTGGCTCTCTGGTTGTGTTCTTAAAGCATGTAGAGCATCTGGCACCCCGAGTTGGTTCATTTGGAATAGGACTAACTTAAATAACCTCTAGCTTCTTTCCAAGCGTACCTCTTATAGCGCAAATGACCGACAAATGGAATCTTTTGAGTCCTTGTACCGTTCTTCTACGTATCATTTCAAAAGTTACAATCTTAATTCGCGCATCTGCCGTTTTCTGGCATTTGATTTCCCTTCATTCCGCCGAGGCACATCCATCTTGATCGTTGTGTTAGATTGGCTGCAGCTACATGGAGTAGACTGCAGAACACGCTGTGACCACCCCCTCCTGCCCCTTCTTATAGAGTATGTCAGTATTGTAACAAGGCCGGTCCCATTCCAAAATACCATTATCCATGATGGCGGCCTTGACGTCATAGACATTATGAACTGTTTTGATAACACCGCAACCATTCCAAAGCATCGTTATTCGACAACAACAAGGTCGGACGCAGTGTATCCGGCACGTGTTGCCTCTCTAGTCTTTATTACCGTAGCGGGGTGTGTGAGAGAGAGTGAGTTAGCGCCATCTCTCTGTCACAACCCCGCGCATACATACACGCGCTAGGCAGGATCTATATAAATCAATGCACGGCCTACCTCACTCACACTGCTCGTATACTTCGTTCGTCCAGTACTTGTCACGTCTTCGTAATTAAACGTGTAAAAATGAAACGATCGCGAACCGCCAGTGACAGCAGCAGCAGCAGCAGCAGCAGCAAACGTGCTCATGTGGACGAAGTTCCATTCCCTGGTAAGTACATTTTCAGTATTCTGATATCTACACCCTTTAACTCTGTGTATGAGTGCTACATATCTCTTATAATGCTCTCTATAAAGATCGCTCCTCCACTTGTTCTGTGTGTGTTCCGGCTTACGTTTTTTACCCTTTTGAATCTCTCTCTCTATAAAAATTGCTTATCCACGCCTTTTTTTTACCTCTAACTTGGGTGTCTGAATCTTTTATTTTAAGTGTTACATTTGTTTTGTACTGCTCTCTATAAATATTGTTCATCCACGTGTTGTATGTTACGTGTTATACCCGTTTTCGATCTCTCTCTGTAAAGTTTACTAAGTCTTTTACAGGATTCTATGTTTGTGTATGTGTTAAGTCTTATATCCGATTTGGACATCTCTATGTAAAGAATGACTTTCCACATGTTGTATGTGTTATAATTAATTTACCGTATCCGCTATAAAGATAGAGCTTCCACGTGTTGTGTATCTGTTATATTCGTTGTGCAGTGCTCTTTGTAAATATTTCATTTCTTTCCTTTTTTTTTTAAATTTGCTGGTCCGCTTATTTCTCTATCACTCAACTGAAAGCACACTTCCCTTTCCATATGCGATATTATATTCAGTCTTCTCCATCTTTCTAGATTTCTTCCAGCAAATCATGGCTGATCTAGACAATCATATCGAGATGGAAAAGGCTCAAGCGCAGCTCGAATGTAAGTACATTTATAATACAATCATACTTCTTAAACTTAAATAATTTCATCTAATATATACCCGTTTCCTGATTGTATACATTTAGTCCTCATAAGCCGGTCTTTTCTTTGTAGATGCGCCTAATTCTGCATTCGGTTCTACCACCCAAAACGTTCAAGGAGGCGGCGGTAGCGTTCAAACGGCGCCCGCCACACGGGACACTGTCTTTAGAGGAGGAGGAGACCAACCTGCCTGACCCGTTTGAGGAGATCAACCTACCTGAGTGGTTTGAGGATCTACTTGATTTTGGCAATGAGTTGCTCAAACCATGGAGTCAGAGCGGAGAAGGTGAATAATTTTGAACATCAACATTCCTTCACATAACCACCATTATCTACTCTTATTGTTATTATTTATCGCTCTTTTAAATATAAATCACTAATTTTTTTCCTTATTTACCTTACAGGTATATCACACGGCGTAGGCCGTGTTCCTAGAGCGGTGGTTGCGGGGGCGGGACTCGGGCGCACCGAACCGCAAAGACACGCCGCGCCATGCGTAGCCCCTATAAGGGCTTCGCGGGAGGCGGATGCAGAACACGCGCCAGCTCCTCCCCCAGCGCTGTCGCAACCGTTTGGCTGCGAAAAACAACAACACCGAGCCCCCACGCCACCGGCAGGTAGAGGCAGCAGCGCAGCCCGTCCGCCGTCGCCACAGCCTGGCCCTTCAAACCGGCTGTCACCCCCTCCTCCTCTAGAAGCAGCAGCTCGCCGCCGCCCCCACGCAAGGTATGCGTTCCGAGACGTATACCTCTCCCCGCAAATGATGATGATTACGATCACCCATCACCAGCCCATTCATCTATCGGGTGGACTCCTAGTTGTAGCAACAGTAATAATAGTAATTTCCTTATGGCTAGCGGTAGTTCTCTCCCCCGTCCTATCGATAACGAATTCGATCAGAATAACTGCGTAATGACTCCCTTAGAGTACTCAACAGTTGCTAGAGCGTTTGAGGGGCGAATCTCTTTCACCAGAATTGAGAATCCAGGCGGGAGGTATCGCGATCCTGTAAGGTTTTTGGAGGCGTGCCTCCCCGTCTTGGAGACCGAGCTCCTCAAACTCTCAGAAGATCCGGAATTTAACGCCTTTAAATGTAGTGCTGTGTTATGCTGTGAACTGAGTCACCCCCTTAAACATCAAGGTGACGCGGAGACGGCTACTCTGCATTATATATGGGGTAACAATGGCGTTATTTCTCGGAGCACATCGATTGCTGAGTTGTACCGAGAATCCACCTTGAGCGCTATTATGGCCCGATTTTCCGAGATGGAAGTACGTGGATCCGCTAAAGCGCTCAGCAGTATACCACACCTCGACATCCATATACATGTCTATGATCCAATGAATGGAGGGTCCAGTTATATTAAACTCCCTATAGATATTGAGAAAAAGCAAGCATGCATTAATGTTCAAAATAAGTATGATAATGCGTGTTTTGCATGGTCAGTCCTGGCTTGCGAGAGAAATTACAATTACAAACATCATCCCGAGCGTCCCAGCAGTTACAAAGTCAAAGATATTAAGAGACAGTATAACTTTGACGGAATAGAGTTCCCTTTAAGAATCCAGGACATACCTAAGTTTGAGGCTCAGAATACCGCAATATCGGTCCACGTTTATGGCCTGGAGAAGAAAAGCAAGTCAGATGAGCAGAACAAGCATACAGTAGTAGGCCCCCTCCATTTCTCAAAATTTGCAGGTGAGCGAGAGTTGCTTGTCAACATGCTGCTCTTCTCCGAACGTGATAATTATCACTACGTCTGGATCAAAGACATGTCCCGACTCATTTCCTCCCAGTTAAGTAAAAATGATCATAAACAACATATTTGTATAAGGTGTTTGAATTATTTTTCATCTCAAGAGTTATTAGCGACACATCTATTAGTTTGTGCATGCAAGGACCCGGTACGTGTTGTTATGCCCACTGAGGAAAATAACTTCATTAAATTTAAAAATGCTCACCACCAGCAGCGTTGTCCTTTTGTTGTGTACGCCGATTTTGAATGCTTGCTGGCTCCTATTACTCGTTGTGAAGGGAACCCCTTAGCCTCACACACAACCTTCACACAAAAACACGTACCTTATGCGGCTGCGTTCCAAGTTGTATGCGCATATGATTGTAAACTAATAGCTATCAGTCTTATGTAGGGAACGACCCGGCGGTTTGGCTTCTCACAGAGCTTGAAAAACTTTCTTGGCAAGTTGACAAGCTCTACAGCATAAATATTCCCATGACCAAATCAAAGGAAAATGATGACTTGTATGAAAAGGCTGTTAATTGTCATATTTGCGGGCTGGTCTTAGATACAAAAGCGGAGACTCCTCGTAGAGACCATTGTCATCTTACGGGTAAGTTCCGCGGTGCAGCCCACAAAGCATGCAACTTGAAGTATCAGTTACTAACACACATACCAGTCTTTTTTCATAATCTGAGCGGGTATGACGCTCATTTTCTCGTTGAGCACTTGGCTAAGTTCGGTATGAAGAATGATCAGGTCAATATCCTGCCTGAAAGTGTTGAAAAGTACATTTCTTTTTCAAAACGAATAACGCCGAAAATTACGCTCCGCTTCCTTTACTCTCTACGATTTATGCAAACTTCGCTTCAGAAACTGGTTGAGACTTTACCTCGGAATGATATGCATATCACTCGATCTGCATTTACCGATGAGGAAAAGTTTCAACTTGCGACAAGGAAAGGAGTTTTCCCGTACGAGTATCTTGATAGTATGGCAAAACTCAATGAAACCAGGCTTCCCGACATAACTTCTTGTACTAGTACTCTCACTGGCGATACCATAACTATCACAGATTATGAGCATGCCGTTAATGTCTGGCAGGAATTCAACATCCCCAATTTGGGAGAATATGCAAGGTTATACATGGACACGGACGTTCGTTTGCTTGCAGATGTTTTCGAAAATTTCCGGAGTGTATGTATGACCACGTACTCTCTGGACCCTGCCTTTTATTACACGGCACCTGGGTTGTCCTGGGACGCTATGCTCAAAAAAACGGATTGCAACATTTAACTTTTGACTGATGCTTCAATGCTATTTTTTGAGCGAGGGATCCGCGGTGGACTTTGTCAATGTGTTCACAGACACGCCAGGGCAAATAATCCGCGGATGGGTGTCGAGTACAACGCATCCCTTTATTCTAGTTACATTTTGTACTTCGATGTTAATTTATATGGGCATGCTATGAAGCAACCGCTGCCGGTTGCCGGGTTCCAATGGGTGCCTGAAGACGAATTGAAGGGATTAGGTGGACAGATAATGGGTCTTGCGGCCGATTCTGATGTAGGGTATGTGCTTGAGGCAGACATCGCGTACCCTAATAACTTGCATGAAGAGACAAGCGACTTGCCGTTATGTCCAGAGCAACAAATTCCACGAGGAAGCACCATCCCTAAACTGATGGCCACTGTTGGGGATAAGCAGAGGTATATTATTTATTATCATAACCTCCAGCAGTGTCTCAGATTAGGAATGGAGCTCATTAAAATCACCCGGGCAATCTCCTTCAAGCAATCCCCCTGGTTGAAGGAGTATATTGAACTAAATACCGAAAAGAGGGCGGTCGCGAGTAATGATTTTGAAAAAGACTTTTATAAATTAATGAATAATTCCATTTTCGGGAAAACTATGCAAAATGTAAGAAATGAACGCGATATTGTTATTAGAACCGCATGGGAAGGGCGTTACGGCGTGAGAAAATGTATAGCCAGGCCAAATTTTAAGCGTGCCACCATCTTCAATGAAAACTTTGTTGCTGTGGAGATGTCGAAGACTGCAGTAGAGTTTATGAAACCCATCTATTTGGGGATGTGTATACTCGATATCTCCAAATTCTACATGTACCGATTCCACTATGAGTTTGCGAAACCTCATTTCCTAGATCCAAAATTACTTTATATGGATACAGACAGCTTTATCTACTGGATCAAGAACTGTGATCCATATGAAGTAATTAGGTGCAATGGTAAAGAATTCTGATGAGGTCAATAATCCTTATGGTATTGTTCCACAGAACAAGAAGGTTATCGGTCTCATGAAAGACGAGTCGAATGGTTTACCAATTGTAGAGTTTGTGGGACTGAGATCGAAAATGTATGCATATCGCACAGTAGACGGGAGCACTCTGAGGCGGGCAAAGGGTGTTAGACGGATCGCGTCTCGTGCGCTTACGGTCGAGGACTACTTGCAGTGCCTGTACGGTCGTAGCGTTGAAGGCGCTCATCCACACATGGTTCAACAAACTAGCATTCGATCACGAGCTCACGAGGTGTGCACTGTGCTGCAGTCTAAAGTCGGACTGTCTCCTCATGACGATAAGAGTCATTTGTGAGGATGGGGTGGGAACCCTCCCATACTCACACTATTTACTTGAAACGAAAGTAGGGGTGGGGTACTCTGGTTGAGTGATAGAGAGGGAATGAGCGTGTGAATGTTACGAATGTGGGCTATGCGTGGAAATAGTATGGCTCTTTTATCATAGTGTAAATAGTTGAGTGTTTCGTTGCGTGTATGTTTGCGTGCTTCCATGCATGTCTGAGTGTGCGAATGAGCGCGAACTTGTGTTAAGTGTGTGTGTGTGTGTGTGTGTGTGTGTGTGTGTAAATATAATCATTATTTTTTCAAAGAAAATCATAATAAATAAAATTAAAAAAAAACTTATTTAAAAAGTCTTTATATCTACATATTGCTGACCATTATTAATATATAAATATAAATATATATATATATATATATATATATATATATATATATATATATATATATATATATATATATATATATATATATATGAAAAGGCTATAAATTTAGCCAATTAACTTCTGTATGAACAAAAAAAAATAAATAAAATTTTCTCACGTAATATATGCATCACTTCTAGTCATTATAGAGCTTAGATTTTAGTTTGTAAGTTTCACCTACCGCTAGCCATCCAGTCAGAACTAGTTTTTAAGTGTATGATTTCCACTAATTAAATTCTTTCTATATGTTCAATTGCTTGTTCTAGCGGAAAATGTTTCTAGACGTCCACTTTAAAGAAAAATATATATGTTCACCTTGTTCTTGTAGTTGAAAATCTTTAAATCGACTTACTTGAAAAAAAAATATATATTCAATTTGTTGTTGTTCTTTTCGAAAATGTTTAGATCCATTGACTTGAAACAAATAGGTTTGGTATTAATTAAAAGTGCTTTATTTTTCTGGTGGAACTTCATTAGCGATATTAGTTACTTTGTAAGATAGGGTAGTACCTCTGCATTAGCTTTAAAATTATATATATATATATAATTTATCTGAAGAGAATGCTTATATATATTTCTTAATTATCTAAAATTGTTAAAAAAAATTATCTAAAAAGATGTGGAATTTCATACTTTTGGTTAAAAACCAATCTTATATCTGTAAACTCATATTTATATATAATGTGAAAAATGTTAAATTCTGAATTCAATAATAAACTCAGTTATTTCATTCTAAAAAAATGTTATTATTTGATACCCTAATAATTATTCTTTGTATTGAAAATATTATAAATTTATTTATGTGTGTATGCAGAATACGTACATACAGCCACATCACACTGCATAAAGTTATAAGGTTTCCTGCTTTTAATCACAAGTGCTGGACTTCTGCTAGTTGTCACGAACACACACAGCCCACTGCAGCGCTATCTCTTACAGTCCTACGTCAACAGATACTTTAGAGATCGTAATCTGACGCATCGCTTTCCACAGCGGCCGCGAGGCCGGCAACTGGTGCAACCCCCTACCAAGCGTCAGCGGCTGCGCGTGTGTGTGTCGATTTCGACGGAGGCCGCGAGATCGGCATCTGACGCATCCGCGCCTAACTGTGACAGTAGGCTCATTCCACGTCAAAGGCCGGGGTATGTGTCTCTCTCGGACAGTTCCAGTGGAGTTCCCTTCATATACAATATAAAAAGAATAAACTTACAATACTAGGGACGTTGGATGTCATAGAAAGAAAAAACACTCAATCTTATAAATTATTATTTATTTCTAATAAAAGTGAAAAGTAATTTTACATTCTCATATGCAGATACAAAAGCACTTTTTTGGTAATTGTTCTTCAGTCGATGGATGGATGGACGTCCGTACCATTCAAGGTCTTGAATAGATGCAAATTTAAATACTTGACGCATCCAGGAGGTTTTTTTCCTTTCCTTTCACGTAAACGATGGTGTCCTTGTGATCGAATAATTTAAGTGCGATCACCACATCTTTATAGGGTATGACGGGATCATCCCAGTGAATTCCATGATAAAAATTAGTTAACCACAATGCACTGGTCCGTGTTTTACAAGATTTCACTTGCGTGAACGGTCTTGGTGATCGAATATTTGCGGAGAAGGTTTAAATTATTCCTGCGTCTTGTGTGTAGGTCACAAAAGCAACTTGTTTAAATACGAACTGTCTTCGCTCTCCATCATGGAATCCTTGAACATCTGCAATGATCTTCACAGGCTGAGTTGCCATCGTCAAATGATCAATGCACAGGACAGCACATTTTCATTTATACAGCTCGTTGCACAACACCAGTGAGCGGAGAGTAATTGATTATTCTGTCGTGTAGGACTAATGCATATGCAGCGGTGTGTTCTGGGAAATTTGTCGATGATTCAAATTCGATTCGAACGTCTATAGGTCCAGAGTTAACTATCTCATTCTGTTTAGAGCAGTCTATTACAATGATCGGTGAAAGCTCTTTGAACTTACGAGGACTCAGTAGACACCCCCCTCCCTCTCCTTCAGCAATTTCATAGTAAGAAGGACGAAACGTTGCATACATGTCATACGCGAGGCTGTATACATTTTCATTCCATTGCAGATGTAGAGTGTCATATGGGTAGAATTCTGAATTGAGGTAGACTTTGGCGTTAGTTAACTTGCAGTTATCGAACACGGTGGAATAGTTTGATGTATTTGCTCTTCTATCAGTCTGAAACGCAAGTATAATGAATCTGGGTGTCTCGATATGACTGGAGGTCTTAACAGCCCATGTTTGTCTGCTCGCGGTCGGTAACACTGGATACTCAAAGATCTCCCATGAGCGGAAGGTCAGTGACAGAAATGTACCTGAATTCAACACTTTCAAAAGCTTCAATCGTTCCTCGTCGGATACACTGACGTGAGGCATTTTCCATATTAATTTGTTGATTGTGATCCTATTCTCTTCTTGAGCTCCTTGAATGTACGAGTTATTGTCTGTCGCACTCCGCACGAGAATAAGTTCCTGTTTAGCGTTCATAATAATCTGTCTCATATCCTCAAAATATCCCATAAGTATTTTTAGAGGTATGCATGCAGTAAATCGCTTGTACTCCTGGGGTGTTCTACCCTCCGCATCGTCTATGAACCATCCAGCATTTTCTAAACTGTGCAGATCTTCTGGTGATGCCGAGACGTATGTTTTAAGGGTCGATGTTAGACCAACATTGCGTGTACGATCAATCTCAGAACCATTCAGTTCATAGCGAATCTCTTGGAAGAGGAATGCCAATGCGTTGCGTGTCAGCTTGGACCCAACTGTATCGGTGACATCAGTTTTCTTGAATGACCCCTCGAGATATATGAAACTCTTGCACGGAAGAGTGTGTCCTGGTGCTGTATGACAATCCTGATTTCATCATTCTTGTTAAACGTGGTTGAAGCGTAAGATTTATGAGAGAAGTATTCTTGACGTATAATTCTGTCATCACACTCTACTGGATTGGTTATATTGAGTGATGACGTCATTGCAGGGTTTGAGACCAACTGATTTAAGAAATTCGTAGTTCACAGGTGTTATCAGTTTGCTGTTCAGTAGCGAAGTGGCGCGCTGTGTATTGCGTGCACTTGTTTTATACCGCAAGCCCATCTTGTTTTAGATGTAATCGTATAATGATTTCCTCACCGCGAAAGTCAAGTTTATTATTCTGATCCACAATACGCAGCTCCAAATAGCCCAATGTCTGAGCAGTCACTGGAAGGTATATTGCATTGGCAGGTGTCTCAACAATCTTATACCCCGCTGCAACTGAGGGGAAGAATCCGTAAATAGTGTGAATGAGAGTATCGTTGAGATAGGAATTCGTAGCAATGTTACACTCGACACGTATTGTGCTGACTGGGAGTATATCCACAGACTGATTGGACTAGTAAAATTTAGTTGGATCTTTCTTCAAAATCTGCCCTTTTGTGAATCCAAGCAGGGGTCCTATTGAATGTATCTGGCTAAAGTCAATCGTTGCATTTAGTTCTTGTTTCAGATTTAAGTGTATTGATGTTTGCACGTAGTTCAATACCTTTTCCAGACTGTTTTAAGAGTTCGTTTAAATCGTCAATATCGTATGCACCAGATTCTATTTCAAGAATATCTTTTTCACCATTAATGTCGAGATGCAGTTTATTGTTAGTGTTGGTGATATTCGGGATGCTGTTGTACGTCTCCAGTCCAATCAATGCAACACTCCATTGACCTGCACTCAAATCAATTGGTGGGAAGTAATTTGCACGCAATACAGATGACCGTCCTTTCAACGTCAAAGTGTACGACATTGCATCTGAACGTCAACTGATGAATGAAGGTTTAAACATCCTGCTTATATACGTTAGTTCTTGTTCTTATTCTTATTCTTTGTGAACGTCAAGAGAAAGATGATGCAAAGATGCCCGCAGAGGTATGTATTAAAGCCCTGATACCGTTGATAATTGTATAGTACACGTCTTCTGTGAGTGAAGTATTGCTATAATTCTTCGGGTGGTTGCAGGTCACCAAAGGAGTCGAAATAGTAGACTACCCCAGTGTCTTTCATAACGTACGCCACCCAGTGGGTGCCAGGACCTCTGACAACATCTAAATTCCCCCCAGGGGGTCCACAACTCTTTTGTGGATACGTGCATGGCGAGCACGGGGCCCCGAGCCATTGCAGCCTTCTTTCTCTCCCGGGCTGCATTTCCTTTCCCTTCCCCTCCTTTCCCCTCCATGCTCCTTTCCCCTCGCCCTCTCCTCTCCCTCTATTGGTGTCCTTGTTTATGTTGGCCCCGCTATCCTCTTGGTTCTGTTGGTTTTACACTCCGGCTTTGTTGCGTAATCGTCTCCTCCTTTTGGCATTCCTTGGTCCCCCTCTGGGGTTTGACCTCCATTACAAAATTTCTCCTCCGTAGTGTGAGCCATTTGGGGAAGACCACCTTACCTAGTGTCTCCGACGTGCGCCCTCCTAGTACATTCCACCTTTTCTTTCACGTCGTTGTTTGATGCTAGGGTGCATAGCCAGCTCGGTAGCCAGCCCGTGTGGTGGGGTCGCTATGTACCCTTCTGGTTGAGCCCCCTGAACACACAGGGATCACACTTCTGATACCTGAGCTGTGACCACCTCATGCATGCCTTGGAGTGGTTGCTCGTCATCCTGGAGTATCGGAACTCCCGGCAATGGCCGCCGTGCCAGACGGCCCTTGCTGTGGCTGGGTGGCGCCCATGAGGAGAGCCCCTGATCGGAGTGGGTGGTATCAGGGCGGACGCTATGCAGATGAAACGCATACGGGTCCAAAACTCTGGCCGTTCTTCTGCGGCCGTCTCTCTGCGTGGTACTGATTCCTCCAGTGCTGCTTCTCTTGCCCCTTCGGCCTTCCCTTCCATGGCTACCCCCTGGGAAGAGGGTCAGGCCCGTCGTCTAGGGGCAAAACCTTTCCCCCGTTATCTAGTTTGCACCATGACTGATGGGGATACTTTCACCAGTGTCAAGCCTTTATTCTTTGTGGAACACATTGAAGACAAGTTCGGCGAAGTGGACTCCCTGAGCAAGATGCGGTCGGGTTCGTTGCTGATAAAAACCGCTTCAGCTGCCCAATCTGCGGCCCTTTGTGCCTGTACCCATCTTGGCACAATTCCTGTGTCCATTACCACTCACCAGTCTCTAAATATGGTACAAGGTGTGATTTTTCACAGGGACCTCATCCTTCAAACTGATGAAGAACTTCGGGACAATCTCGGACGGCAGGGTGTTCACTTTGTTCAGCGTGTTCAGAAGGGTCCTAAAGACAATCGTATTGATACTGGTGCCGTTATCCTGGCCTTTGAAGGGGATACCCTTCCTGAGAAAGTTAAGATTATGGTGTATCGTTGTGATGTGAAGCCGTGCATCCCACCTCCTATGAGGTGTTTTAAGTGCTTGCGTTTTGGCCACATGTCTTCTCGCTGTTCTCAGGACCCTCTCTGTGGTGACTGTGGACGTCCACTCCATGAGGGGAGTCCCTGTGTTCCCCCTCCTGTATGTGTAAATTGTCATGGTAGTCATTCTCCACGTTCACCAGATTGCCCAGTATATAAGAAAGAAAAAAAAGATACAGGAGTATAAGTCCCTCGATCGTTTAAGCTACACAGAGGCCCGTAAGAAATATGCACGACTGCACCCTGTGTCCATGACTTCTAGTTACGCCTTGGTTACATCTTCACCCCTTCCTCCCCCTTCCTTACCCCCACCCCGGACCCCTCTCCTCCCTCCCTCCCCTGCGGCTCCCACACCTTCTCCTCTGGGCGCTGCTCCCCCTCCCCAGCCGGAGAAGTGTCCCACTCCTTCGGCGTCTGCGGTCAAGGGCGCCTCTCCAGAGATGCCCCTTTCCGGCACCTTCCAGGTCAAAGGTCTGCTGCCGCGCGGCGACCGCGAGAGCCGCGGGCTGTGGGCCCGCTGGTCACCCGGTCTCTTTCTGTTCCTGATATTGCTGCAGCTGGCTCCTTTATGCCACACAGCTCTCCTCGTTCTCAGCCTGAAAAGAAGAAGAAACATAAGTCCCGGGACAAAGAGCCTCTGGTGTCACCGGAGGTCCCTTCCCCGACTTCACAACCGGATTCTGACCTGTCGTTCATGGATGTCGCCCCCTCCTTGTCGGTGACGGGTGGGGACCCTGCGGTATGACTGGTTTTAGCGTGTTCCGCCCTCATTTCACCCATCATTCTGTGGTTCTCCAATGGAATTGTAATGGCTACTATCGTCACCTTCCGGAATTGAAATCCCTTCTTTCGTCCTACTCTGCAGCTTGTGTGGTTCTCCAGGAATCTCATTTTACTGATGCTCACTCATCGACCCTCCGTGGGTTCCGTGTTTTCTGTCGAAATCGGGTCGGACGCTTGCGGGCTTCTGGTGGCGTTTGTACGTTGGTCCGCACAGACATTGCTAGCATGTGGATTCCTCTCCAAACTACATTGGAAGCGGTTGCTGTTAGGGTCCACTTAGACCCTGCAGTCACAGTTTGCAATCTTTATCTCCCTCCTGACAGGACACTTACACCTGCTGCCTTAACCACCCTTCTTCAGCAACTTCCTCCTCCCTTCCTCCTCCTTGGGGATTTTAATGCTCATCATCCTTTGTGGGGCAGTGCTCTTCCATCTCGACGAGGTCTTCTTATAGACCAATTTATTGCAGACCACGACCTGTGCCTTCTTAATGATGGCTCCCCTACTCATTTCAGTGCTGGTCATGGTACCTTTTCTGCCATTGATCTTTCTCTTTCTTCTCCCTCTCTCCTCCCTTCATTAAACTGGTCGCCACACGACGACCTTTGTGATAGTGACCATTTCCCGTTGATTATCACGCTCCCTTCCCGCTCCCCGATGGACAGATTACCTCGTTGGTCTTTCCACCGCGCCGATTGGCCTCTATACACTGCACAGGTCGAGTTTTCTCCCTCTTTGTCGGGTTGTATTGATGACGTCCTACGTGACGTGTCTGACGCGATTGTTCGCGCTGCTAACGTTGCTGTCCCGCGCTCATCTGGACCGTTTCGTCGCCGGCAAGTCCCGTGGTGGAGTACGGCCATTGCCATTGCCATCCGTGATCGCCGTCGAGCTTTGCAACACTTCAAGAGGCACCCATCCGTAGCCAGCCTTACTACCTTTAAACGCCTTCGCGCTAAAGCCCGTTATTTAATCAAACGGAGCAAGTGGATATGTTGGGAACGATTCGTTTCTTCCCTTGGTTCCACTGTCCCTCTGTCACGGGTATGGGCTACACTTCGCTCTCTCCAAGGTTGCCATCGGCAGTCCACCCTCCCAGGCCTTCACCTCCCAGATGGCATTTGTACGGACCCATTAGTTCTCGCAGAACATCTTGCGACCCATTTTGCAGTGGCATCAGCGTCAGCCTCCTATCCAGCTGCTTTCCTTCATCAAAAACAGCAGGCTGAAGCTCTCACCTTATGTTTCACCACTTGTGAGCCAGAATCTTACAACGAACCTTTTACTGAATGGGAATTTCTTTCTGCTCTATCTTCTTCTCATGATACGGCCCCTGGCCCAGATTCCATTCATAACCAACTGCTTCAACATCTCAGTGCTCCACAACGGCAACATCTTCTTCGGGTGTTTAACCGTATCTGGCTCCAGGGTGACTTCCCTTCTCAGTGGAGGGATAGCATTGTGATTCCTGTCCTTAAGCCTGGTAAGAACCCCCTATCTGTTGACAGCTATCGTCCAATTAGTTTGACGAATGTTGTTTGTAAGTTACTTGAACGGATGGTAGCCCGTCGGCTCACTTGGGTCCTCGAATCTCCGGATCTATTGTCCCCTTACCAGTGTGGCTTTCGAGAGGGACGATCTCCAATCGATCATTTACTTCGCTTGGAATCCGCAGTTCGGCAGGCTTTTTCCCAGCGCCGCCATTTGGTTGCAGTGTTTTTTGACCTTCGCAAGGCCTATGACACGGCCTGGCGCCATCACATCTTACTAACCCTTCATCAGTGGGGTCTTCAGGGCCCACTCCCGATTTTTATCCGCCACTTCCTGCTCCATCGGTCATTCAGAGTTCGAGTTGGTACTGCTTTTAGTTCTCCACGGACCCAGGAGACGGGCATCCCACAGGATTCTGTCTTGAGTGTCCTTCTTTTCCTCATTGCTATCGATGGACTTGTGGCCTCTGTCGGTCCCTTGGTCGCTCCTGCCCTGTATGTGGATGATTTCTGCATTTGGGTTAGTTCCTCCTCGATGGCATCTGCAGGACGGCAGCTCCAGGTGGCTATACGGCGTGCCTCTGCATGGACCCACTCACACGGGTTTCAATTCTCTCATTTAAAATCGCGGGTGGTCCACTTCTGTCGCCGTACTACGGTCCACCCTGATCCAGAGCTCTATCTCGACGCACAACGATTGCCTGTGGTCCCACAGTTTCGTTTCCTGGGTCTTCTTTTCGACAACAAGCTTACTTGGCTGCCCCATATCAGACTCCTGAAGGTAGGATGTTTCCGTAAACTCAATGTCCTTCGCTTCCTTGCCCACTCCTCTTGGGGTGCGGACCATTCCCTCCTCCTCCGTCTTTATCGTGCTCTCGTTCTGTCTCGTTTGGACTATGGTTGTCAAGTTTATGGTTCAGCTGCTCCTTCCACACTGCACGTGCTGGATCCAGTCCACCATCGTGGTATCCGTTTGGCCACCGGTGCCTTCCCTACTAGCCCTGTTGATAGTCTCCTGGTTGAAGCTGGGATCCCCCCCTTTCTGTTCGGCGGTCCCAGCTTCTGGTGTCTTATGCCCTCACTATCCGTTCTTCTCCCACTCACCCTTCCTATTCTATCCTGTTCACAGACCATGGACGTCGCCCACCCGACTCCCGCCCTCGGGCGGGTTTACCGGTTGGACTGCGCCTTGCGTCTCTTTACCGTCATTTTCAGCTTCCTTCTTTGTCCTGTCTTCCTCGCTCCCTCCCCTCCACCCCTCCTTGGTTAGTTCCTCGGCCTCGACTTCGGATGGATCTCCGCCGCGGACCGAAAGATTCCATCCCCCGGTGGTGTTCCGTACCTTTTTCCGCCAAATTTTATGGGAGTTTCGGGATGCTGTTGTTTTTTACACTGATGGCTCTAAATCTGCTGATCATGCTGGGTATGCCTTCACGTCCTCTGTTGGAACGGAAAATCATCTGCTGCCACCTACATGTGGGGTGTTTACTGCGGAATTGATGGCAATTTCCCGGGCCCTTACCTTTATTAAACAATCCCAACACAATCGCGTTCTGTTATGTACGGACTCGATGAGTGGCCTTCTTGCTATTGACCGGTGTTTTTCGCGCCATCCCTTGGTCTCTGCCATCCATGACCATCTCGCTGATATTCACCGTGCTGCTTGTTCTATTGACTTCCTTTGGGTCCCTGGCCATGTGGGTATCCCGGGTAATGAGCTCGCTGATCGTTTGGCTGGGGGAGCAGTTACTTACCCCCCGTTTTCCGTAACCCCTCCTGCAGCGGATTTACGGCTTCACATCAAATCCCACTTTGCACAGTCATGGGCCAATTCTTGGGAGGCTACTCCGCTGTCTAATAAACTTCGTGCCATTAAGGTGAATACAGGCCCATGGCGTTCTTCCTTTCGCCTCTCCCGAAAGGACTCGACTACACTGTGTCGTATCCGCATTGGCCATACCAGGCTGACCCATGGTTTTCTTTTGTGTGATGAGCCACCCCCGCTTTGTGGTTGTGGAGCCTTCCAGTCAGTGGCCCACATTTTGGTTGAATGCCCCCTTCTTTTAGCTCTGCGTGTTAAGTACAGACTCCCCCACACTTTACCTTTGATGTTGACTGACGATTCGCGGATGGTCTCTCTGGTTCTCGGTTTCCTCCGGGAGAGTGGTTTTTATTCTCAGTTTTAAAGTTTTTAATCTCTCTCTGGTGTTGGGGCAGGGCGGTGAGTGTTTGGGTTTCTCCCACTGTAGGCAGTGTTCAGAGATTCCCGATTCACCTCCCTGACTGGAATCCTCTTTTCTTCCCCTTTTACTCTGTTTTTACCCCTTCTTTTTAAGGCTTGGTTAGTCTTTCTATTCCCATACGTACTTTCTGCATTATAGCAGTTGTACCTTTTAAGTCACAGGTGGTCTTGCCTATGCTGTTTCAGCATAGTGTTGGGTTCGTTTCTCTTGCCAACTTCCCTCATTTGTTTTTACCAATGACAAGGTGACTGCCCTTTTACGTTTTTCCCTTTTTCCGTTTTATTGTTCTGACTTTTCTGAGATGTCTCGTTAGCAGAATGGAGTATATTTGAAACAAGGGACTGATGACCTCGCTGTTTGGTCCCTTACACCTCAAACAACCAACCAACCAACATCTAAATTCACAATACCGCATTCACCAGTTTTCCACATAGTCTTAGGTAATGTATCCCTCATAAACACACCACGGAATCTTGGTATCTTGAATTTATGTCTAACAAACTTAAGGTCTGTATTTGTGAGTGGTCGATCTGGTAGGACCGCTATTGGGCTTTTTTTTTTTTAATTTATGAATAGACCAAGACCCTTCTTGTACGGTTTCAAGTATAGGCCTTTTCCAATGACTGCTGCTTCCATCATGCGGTTATGTCTTCTCGCCTCTTCTAACTGGATTTGCGAGTTTTGCGCATTCTTGACTGTTCGAGCGATAGCTGCAGCCCCACCGGCAAGCGAACCTACCGCTGAGAGCGCGGAGAGGGCTGGGATGAGAAAAGGAATAAAACCGCCGGACGTCTTGGGTATTGGTAGAATGCGAGGTGCTTTAACGGATCTTCTCGTTGGTGATTCTTTGTCCTTCATTGCGTTTTTAGCTGCATACATCGCTGTCAGGATACATTTCTTCAAACAACCCTTCTTGTTCTTCATGTTTAGTGCGCGACGTGCAGCGTTCATAACGCGCTTGAAATTCATCACTCCTAATCCTGACTTGATTTTTCCGCGCATGGTTTTATCAACTGCGAATGCCGCGATGCGTTGACCTATACCAATATCTTTTCTTTTCCGTATCGCCTTAGCTTTATCAGCTAAAATCCTATCTGCAATGTGACGACTTGGGAGATCTTTATTTGCTTCGTATGCAATGTCGTGTTCCATGCACGCTTCGTCAAGCAGATTCACTCCCTTATCACCTCGCGCCAAGCGTTTCTGAAGCTTTGTCCCAGGTCCGTAGTAGTTATACCCCGGGATGTGTAATTCCAAAGGTAGTTTGTCCAGAACACCACCGCCTCCTCTAATGTGCCCTCGATCGCGCATGTCAGGCTACTGTGGTGGTTGTGGACGATGAATGTTCATTATATAGCAAATCCCTGGCATCAATCCAACTGTTTTGTGTAGCAGGAAAACCAAGCCATTTGACTAGGGCTTTATTTCCAAGTCGTCTTATGACTCTTTCCACGAGAAAAAGATCTGGTTGTGAGCTCTTCTGCATCTCTTTAGTGTAGAAGGAGCCTGCAATTTCTTCACCTTTACTGTCTTTCAATAAATAAGTTCTAGGATTCGTATGTCGATCTTTGCAGTTGTACCACAGAGATTGCACGGTAACGTGAAAGCTAAGTGTAAACAGACGTGTACAAACGAAGTGACAGCAGTTGTGTGGGATTCTCATCCCAGTTGAATTACTTACTAAGCTGTAATCTCAAACAGTTTTCTATGTTATTGTGTGTTTCTTGATGTAATGAATGTCTGAACGAAGTAACCAAAACATTAACAAAACTCAAATAGCGTCTAGTCATTTAAAAAAATCCGATTAATTGTGCATAAATCATGTGGATAGAAACATGAAATAGAGAGCAATTAAAGTGTTTCGTATTTTTATAAAAGCCGATGGATAATTCTTCTGGACAGAAACGTTAAACTGAAAAATTAATGTGGTTCCAAAGATAATTCCGAATGTTGCTGGAATTTTAATTTTTCCTTCATGATGTAGATCAGCACAGACACTTTTGCTCTTCGGAAATGAGTTATTGCTTTTGATTATAATGTACTGACCTTTTACAACACCTTATTTTTCTTCATATGTTCTATACTGTGAAAAAACAATGACATGAAAGTCACATTTACCTGAATTTTAAGCAACTGAAAGTAATGAGTGAGTGCTTTTGTCCTTTTCAGCTACTTTTTGTACGACTCTTAGGCAATATGGAAATAGCTATAGTAATCATGCCAAACACCCCCAAAATTAATACCAAATCTATTGAGAGAATAAACAAACACAGTATTCCACCATCGCATATGAAACATAGCTTAGTGCTGCTAAAACTGTGGGCTGTTGTGGCTATTTTGTCAAGTAGCTCACGCATTGTGACAGCCAGTGTTCCAACATCATTTGGCAACTACTAGGAGACTAACTTTTTTATAGTTGATACTGCTTGCATATTAAAATGTGAGTAACAATTATACACGAATTATCATTGTTGTTTCACAGTATACAGCGTATAAAGAATGAAGGCAAAATTAAAACTCCAACATTCTGAATTATCTTTGGAACCACATTAATTTCTAGGTTTAACGTTTCTGTCCAGAAGAGTTATGTACAATCCATTGACTTATATGAAAACGAAACACTTTAATTTCTCCCTATTTCACGTGTCTGTCCACATCATTTATGCAGAAGTAGTTGGATTTTTTGTTTTGAATGACTACTCGCTTTTTGACTTTCGTTGTGGTTATGGTTCCTTCGTTCAGATATTCGCTATATTCACGTAACACACAATAACATCACACATTCTTGCGATTATAGCTTAATAATTAATTATTTCGCGTTTCTGTCGACACAATCATGCACGATTCATGAGATTTTTCAAAAATGACTACAAGCTTTTTTGACTTTAGTTACATTCATGAAGTACCCAATAACATCCTAAATTCTTTGGATTACAGCTTAATAATTAATTATTTCACGTTTCTTCCACATGATTTCTGGACGATTCATCGGATTTTAAAAAATGATTGCAAGTGTTTTTTTGTATTTCGTTATGGTTCCTTTGTTCAGACATTCATTATGTTCAAGAAACACAACAACCAAAACTGTTGGGATTCCAGCTTCATAAGTAATTCTACTGGACTGAACATGTCACATTTAGCTTTCACGTTACCGTGCAACCTCTGTGGTACAGCTGCAAAGATCGATACACGTACTCATGAAGTCGATTTAGGTGTATTTACATCACGATGACGTGGCGTTACGTCACCATGACGTTGGGCTCTCCTCAGCTAGCGTGAGATGCGGCCGGCAGAGAACTGGCCACGTGTAGCGCCGAGTGCCAGGCTGCGCTGCTAACCAACGAAGTTTAACTCTGTAATAACACTCTGATAATACGCAGAACTGCAACATAATGGAATTTCTACTAGATCTACGTTATAAGGAATTTAAGAAACTAGTTGTAAGAAACTGTCCAATTTCCACAATCTGTAGTTCCCAATTCCTTGAACATAAGTTGTTCGTTAAGTTGTAAAAAAACGAGGACATACTAAAAAAGGAAACTTGTACGGTCACAATCGAAAGCAATGCAGTATTTTAAGATACGGGTTAGGTATATGTAGTACTAATGATTAAAATTTTTTTATCCATAATATTGAATATTAAAGCGAGCATTAACCTAACCTGATGTTCAGGTGTAGCTACAATCAGCGTTGCAAATGGCTTTAATTCCAAACCAGTAAACAGATATATAAAGCTCAGGGCTTAAATTGAGACACTATACATTGCATTTATGACAGTTACCACTTCATGAATATAATCATAGTACCTTTCATCTAGGTATTTGTTATAAATTATACCACCAAACCCATCACATACAAGCGTCTCCAAATAAATCAGTTGATGAACAGTAAGCATTGTTTCTGTAAGTTTTGAAATACATGTTCGTGAAGTCAAATTTCGAACCGTCATACAGAGACACATATGTATAATCCAAATGAAGCTTAAGGTCTAGGTGTTACAATCCACAATACATACACTGTCTGATCAAAAGTATCCGGACACCTGACTTACAGGGACTTAAAAGTTCGTGGCGCCCTCCATCGGTAATGCTGGAATTAAATATGGTGTTGGCCCACCCTTAGCCTTGACGACAGGTTCCACTCTCGCCAGCATACGTTCAGTCACGGACTGGAAGGTTTCTTGGGGAATGGCAGCCCAGTCTTCACGGAGTGCTGCACTGAGGAGAGGTATCGATGTCGGTCGGTGAGGCCTGGCACGAAGTCGGCGTTCCAAAACATCCCAAAAGGTGTTCTGTAGGATTCGGGTCAGGACTCTGTGCAGGCCAGTCCATTACAGGGGTGTTACTGTCGGGTAACCACTCCGCCAGAGGCCGTGAACGTGTTGAAAGATGCAATCACAATCCCCGAATTGCTGCTCTTCAACACCGAGAAGGAAGAAGGTGCTTAAAACATCAACGTAGGCTTCTGCTGTGAGTGCCACGCAAAACAAGGGGTACAAGCCCCCGTCCATGAAAATCACGGCCTACGAATTTTACTGTTGCTACGACACACGCTGGCAGATGACGTTCACCGGGCATTCGCCACACCCACACCCTGCCATCGCATAGCTACAGTATCTATCGTGATTCGTCACTCCACACAAATTTTTTTCACTGTTGGATCGTCGTATGTCTACGCTCCTTGGCATTTGCTGGGATGATGTGTGGCTTAGGAGCAGCCGCTCGACCACGAAATCAGGTTTCTTCACATCCCGCCTAACTGTCATAGTACTTGCAGTGGATCCTGATGCAGTTTGGATTTTCTGTGTGATGGTCTGGATAGTCTGCCTATTATACATTGCGACCTTCAACTGTCGGCAGTCTGTCAGCAGACAAGGTCGGCCTGTACGCTTCTGTGCCGTACATGTCTCTTCACGTTTCGGCTTCACTATCACATTGGAAACAGTGGACCTAGGTATATTTAGGAGTGTGGACATCTCGCGTGCAGACTTACGATAGGTGGCATCCAATCACCTGACCACGTTCGAAGTCCATGACTTCTGTGGAGTGCCCCATCTCTCTCTCACGATGCTTAATGACTACTGAGGCTGCTGATATGGAGTACCTGGCAGTAGGTGGCAGTACAGTGCACGTAATTCGAATAACGTATGTTTTTGGGGGTGTCCGGATTATCACATAGTGTACATATCGTTGGGCCGGCTGTTGTGGCCGAGCGGTTCTAGGCGCTACAGTCTCGAACCGCGCGACTGCTACGGCCACAGGTTCGAATCTTGCCTCGGGCATGGATGTGTGTGATGTTCTTAGGTTAGTTAGGTTAAGTAGTTCTAAGTTCTAGGGGACTGATGAGCACAGCAGTTGAGTCCCATAGTGTTCAGAGCCATTTGAACCATTTTTGATAACTGTTTCCGTGCTCAATATACAAACGAACAGGTGAAGTTACGTAATGTAATAACCTGAGCTGTAGGAGCCAAGTACAACCAGCATTGTATGCTGTCGTCCATACGAAACCTAGCAAACCTCGACTCCTCACACCCTCACTGTTAAGTTTACTGTGTAACTGCCTCTATTAGAAATTGTGTGAGCCGCTTCAGACGTGGGGTGCGGACACGAATTTGGCCCTCGTGCCGGCAGTGGGGTGTAGAATTGCGACCGCTAGAGAAGGCCAGACAACTTCCCCCCCCCCCCCTACTAAAAAAAGGCCAGACAACTTCCCCCCCCTACTAAAAAGTGCCAGTTCCTTAAGCGAAAGCAAGGAAGGGGTAAATTGTACGCAGGAAATCAGCCGTTAGTGTGTTACAGCCACCAGAAGATCACGAGCAGGGATCTTGTCGAAATGTTGCATCCAAACAAGGGTATCATTCAGCTGCTTCCACAAGAATTCAATTCCCGTGTCGTAGTTCCTGTCACGCAGTTTGTTGAGCCACCGTGTGGACCGCCTTTCCAAACCAGCACACATGTGCCGCAGGGAAACGGGAAATTTCGAAATAACGTCATTTCCATGAATAAATTCATAAAACTAGTAATTTATTAACGAAAGTGAATGTATTCAGTATGCCATTATTCAGTATGCCATTATTCAGTATGCCATTATTCAGTATGCCATTATTCAGTATGCCATTATTCAGTATGCCATTATTCAGTATGCCATTATTCAGTATGCCATTATTCAGTATGCCATTATTCAGTATGCCATTATTCAGTATGCCATTATTCAGTATGCCATTATTCAGTATGCCATTATTCAGTATGCCATTATTCAGTATGCCATTATTCAGTATGCCATTATTCAGTATGCCATTATTCAGTATGCCATTATTCAGTATGCCATTATTCAGTATGCCATTATTCAGTATGCCATTATTCAGTATGCCATTATTCAGTATGCCATTATTCAGTATGCCATTATTCAGTATGCCATTATTCAGTATGCCATTATTCAGTATGCCATTATTCAGTATGCCATTATTCAGTATGCCATTATTCAGTATGCCATTATTCAGTATGCCATTACAATCAAAATGTCCAAAAGTGTGTCTTTACTTTTGAAAGATGACACCGGAAAGATGTGCTCCCATTCGGCGTTCATACTCTAACAGCCTGTTATGAAAGCAAATCTTGGGTAATGGCAGTGATTTCGTTTTCAATGTTCTCCTTCAGTTCATGGATTGTTGCAGGGCGTGTACGGTACACCTTGCCTTAAAGATATCCCCACAGGAAGAAGTCGCACACACTAAGATCAGGGGATCTCGCAGGCCATGCAATGTCACCGTTACGTGAAACAATGCGTCTTGCAAACAATTGACGAACTGCTGCCATCGATTGTCGAACAGTGTGTGATGTGGCTCCATCCTGCTGAAACCACATGTTTTCTTCGTTAAGATTAAGCTCGTACAGTCTCGGTGTAAAGAATGTTTGAAGCACTTCAACATATCGAGCGGATGTTACTGTCACTGCACTACCATCCTCACCTTCAAAAAAATAAGGGCCGATAACACAGTGACATGATACAGCACACCATACTGCGACCTTGGCGCTATGTAGTGGCCGCTGGTGAAACTCACAAGGTTTGTCCTGTGCCCAATAACGAAAATTCTGTTGGTTCACGAATCCGTTCAGGTGGAAATGGGCTTCGTCTGATATCCATAAGGAAATTCGCGTTCTCGTAGATTTCAGCCAATATCTGGCTACTAAACTCCATACGTGACGCTGGGTTGTTGTTGTTTTTGGGGGGAAGGAGACCAGACAGCGAGGTCATCGGTCTCATCGGATTAGGGAAGGAAGTCGGCCATGCCCTTTGAAAGGAACCATCCCGGCATTTGCCTGGAGCGATTTAGGGAAATCACGGAAAACCTAAATCAGGATGGCCGGACGCGGGATTGAACCGTCGTCCTTCCGTGACGCTGGGTCTCGTTCATATAAGTGTCGCACAATCTGCAACTTACAGGGATGGAAGTCTAAGATGCATGCTGTGGAACGGAGCGGCGAGGACTTGTCTCGATTGCAGCTCTAGCAGCTGAAATGTTCTCTGGGGTACGTACCGTTGGAATGCCACCTGGAGGTTTCTTTTTCAAGGCAGATCCTGTTTCTTCGCACCCACGTTGTAATCGCATGCGCAGATGGGACACGTCCATGACGTCCAAGCTGGTAATGCTGTCGAAATGTTCTCTGCGCGGCAGTCGCACTGTCGCCATGTTTGTAAAACGCTCTCACAGCTACTGCACGTTCCGCACCAGTCCAATTCTCCATGATTACTAAATGGCAATGCGTTCACATCAATTGTGCAAAGTTTCGAACATCTGCCGACGCTACAGTGCTGCCAACTGTAACGTTCAAAATTTCCCGTTCCCTGCGCCACCCTGTACTAGTTGGACCAGCCGCCCGTAGAGAAGCGCTTCTTCCTGAGGCAGCCGCCACTGGCCGTCTGGTCTTCTAGTAGTGCGTGTGCCTATGACGTCCGCTATAGCACTAACAACTTTACAGGCGATTTTAACTAGTGTATTGTGTTAAAAGAAGGCAATTGCATTTCCTACGTCCGGCATTACTGTTTGATGAAGCAGTTTACAATCTTGTCACCACTCATAGTTATATTGAACTTGAAATATAAGTAATCGATAAAACTTAATTCGTAGAGCTTGGTTTGAGAATGTACACTGAAGAGCCAAAGTAACGGGTACAACTGCTCAGTATCGTGTAGGGCACGCGCAAGTGCCGCAACACGACGTGGCATGGGCTCGACTAATGTCTGAGGTAGTGCTGGAGGGAACTGACACATCCACATCTACATGATTACTCTGCAATTCACATTTAAGTGCTTGGCAGAGGGCTCATCGAACCACAATCATACTATATCTCTACCATTCCACTCCCGAACAGCGCGCGGGAAAAAACGAACACCTAAACCTTCCTACTCGAGCTCTGATTTCTCTTATTTTATTTTGATGATCATTCCTACCTATGTAGGTTGGGCTCAACAAAATATTTTCGCATTCGGAAGAGAAAGTTGGTGACAGAAATTTCGTAAATAGATCTCGTCGCGACGAAAAACGTCTTTGCTTTAATGACTTCCATCCCAACTCGCGTATCATATCTGCAACACTCTCTCC
The DNA here is from genome assembly GCF_021461395.2 of Schistocerca americana. Classification (NCBI taxonomy): domain Eukaryota; kingdom Metazoa; phylum Arthropoda; class Insecta; order Orthoptera; family Acrididae; genus Schistocerca; species Schistocerca americana. The sequence continues at coordinate 28,063,086 of NC_060129.1, read as the reverse complement.
CGTATTACGTGACAATACAAAACGAGCTGCCCTTTTTTTTGCACCCTTTCGATGTCCTCCGTCAATCCCACCTGGTAAGGATTCTCCACCGCACAGCAATATTCTAACGGGGGACGAACGAGTGTAGTGTAAGCTGTCTCTTTAGTGGACTTGTTGCGTCTCCCAAGTGTCCTGCCAATGAAACGCAACCTTTGGGTCGCCTTCCCCACAATATCATCTATGTGGTCTTTCCAACTGAGGTTGTTCGTAATTTTAACACCCAGGTACTTAGTTGAATCGACAGCCTTGATAATTGTACTATTTATCGAGTAATCGAATTCCAATGGATTTCTTTTGGAACTCGTGTGGATCACCTTACACTTTTCGTTATTTAGCGTCAACTGCCACCTGCCACACCATACAGCAATCTTTTCTAAATCGCTTTGCAACTGATACTGGTCTTCAGATGATCTTACTAGACGGTAAATTACAGCATCATCTGCGAACAACCTAAGAGAACTGCTCACATTGTCACCCAGGTCATTTATATAGATTAGGAACAGCAGAGGTCCCATGACGCTTCCCTGGGGAACACCCGATATCACTTCAGTTTTACTCGATGATTTGCCGTCTATTACTACGAACTGCGACCTACCTGACAGGAAATCACGAATCCAGTCGTACAACTGAGACGATACCCCATAGGCCCGCAGCTTGATTAGAAGTCGCTTGTGAGGAACGGTGTTAAAAGCTTTCCGGAAATCTAGAAATACGGAATCAACTTGAGATCCCCTGTCGATAGCGGCAATTACTTCGTACGAATAAAGAGCTAGCTGCGAATAAAGAGCTAGCTGCGTTGCACAAGAACGATATTTTCTGAAACCATGCTGATTACGTATCAATAAATCGTTCCCTTCGAGGTGATACATAATGTTTGAATACAGTATATGCTCCAAAACCCTACTGCAAACCGACGTCAATGATGTAGGTCTGTAGTTCGATAGATTACTCCTGCTACCCTTCTTAAACACTGGTGCCACCCGCGCAATTTTCCAATCTGTAGGTACAGATCTATCGATGAGCGAGCGGTTGTATATGATTGCTAAGTATGGAGCTATTGTATCAGCGTGATCTGAAAGGAACCTAATCGGTATACAATCTGGACCTGAAGACTTGTCCGTATCAAGCGATTTGAGTTACTTCGCAACCCCTAAGGTACCTACTTCTAAGAAACTCTACGAATCCTGCAAGTCTGTCCATAAATCCTTAAGGATACAAGGGGTTCGAAATCTCTTCTGAACAGCATGTTGCAAGGAATCCCATATATGCTCAATAATGTTCATGTCCAGAGAGCTTGGCGACCAGTGGAACTGTTTAAACTCAGTGTGTTCTTGGAGCCACTCTGTAGCAATTCAGGATGTTTGGGATGTTGCATTGTTCTACTGGAATCGCCCAAGCCCCTTTGGAATGCACAGTGGACACGAATGGACGCAGGTGATCAGACAGGATGCTTACGTACGTGTCACCTGTCAGTCTTATCTAGACGTATCAGGGGTCCCATATCGCTCCAACTGCACACGCCCCACACGCGGTTTCCACGCGCGCGCGGTTTCCACGCGGTTCCGTTTCCGCGCGGTTTCCACGCCCGCGCGCGCGCGCGCGCGCGCGATTTCCTGCTGACGTGCAGGGTCCATGGGTTCGTGACATTGCCTCCATACACTTACACGTCCATCCGCTCGGTACGTTTTGAAACGAGACTTGTCCGACCATGCAACATGCTTCCAGTCATCAATAGTTCAACAGTCCAGTACTGAGGAGAGTCGAGGCGTAAAGCTTTGTGTCGTGCAGTCATCTAGGTTACACGAGTGGGCCTTCGGCTGTGAAAGCCCATATCGAAGATATTCCGTTGAATGGTTCGCGCGCTGACACTTACTGATGGCCCAGCACTGAAATCTGCAGCAATTCGTGGAGAGGTTGCGCCTCTGTCACATTGAACATTCTCTTCAGTCGTCGTTGGTCACATTCTTGCAGGATCTTTGTCTGCCCACAGCGATGTCGAAGATTTGATGATTCACTGGATTCCTGATATTCACGGTACACTCGTGAAATGGTTGTACGGCAAAATCCCCGCTTCATCGCTACCTCGGAGAGGATGTGTCCCATCGGTCCCATCGCTCGCGCACCGACTATAACACCACGTCCAAATTCACCTAAATCTTGATAACCTGTCACTGTATCTGTAGTAACCGATCTAACAAGGGAACCACCCCATCCCCCCCCCCTCAGATTTAGTTATAAGTTGGCACAGTGGACAGGCCTTGAAAAACTGAACACAGATCAGTCAAGAAAACAGGAAGAAGTTGTGTGCAACTATGAAAAAAATAAACAAAATATACAAACTGAGTAGTCTATGCGCAAGATAGGCAACATCAGGGATGGTGTAAGCTCAGGAGCGCCGTGGTCCCGTGGTTAGCGTGAGCAGCTGCAGAATGAGAGGTACTTCGTTCAAGTCTTCCCTCGAGTGAAAAGTTTAATTTTGTATTTTCGGACAATTATTATGTCTGTCCGTCCATTCGATGCGATCACTTTTTTGGGAGTCATTATTACATTCACAAGAAAACTTAAATCGGGCAAGGTAGAAGAATCTTTTTACCCATTTGCCAAGTGTACAAGTTAGGTTGGTCGACAACATATTCCTGTCATGTGACGCACATGCCGTCACCAGTGTCGCATAGAATATATCAGACGTGTTTTCCTGTGGAAGAATCGGTTGACCTATGACCTTGCGATCAAATGTTTTTGGTTCCCATTGGAGAGACACGTCCTTTCGTCTACTAATCGCACGGTTTTGCAGTGCGGTCGCAAAACACACACTAAACTTACTAGAACGAACAGAGACGTCAATAAACGGACAGATCATAACTTTGCGAAAATAAAGAAAGTAGATTTTTCACTTGAGGGAAGACTTGAACCAAGGACCTCTCCCTCTCCGCAGCTGCTCACGCTAACCACGGGACCACGGCGCTCCTGAGCTCACCCTATCCTTTATGTTGCCTATCTTGCGCATGGACTACTCAGTTTGTATATTTTGCTTATTTTTTCATAGTTCCACACAACTTCTTCCTGTTTTCTCGATTGATCTGGGTTCAGTTTTTCAAGATCTAGCCACTGTGCCAATTTATAACTAAATCTGACGGGGGTGCGATGGGGAGGTTCCCTTGCAAGAACTATGGCACACACTTATCTTATACAGGGTGAGTCACCTAACATTACCGCTAGATATACACTCCTGGAAATGGAAAAAAGAACACATTGACACCGGTGTGTCAGACCCACCATACTTGCTCCGGACACTGCGAGAGGGCTGTACAAGCAATGATCACACGCACGGCACAGCGGACACATCAGGAACCGCGGTGTTGGCCGTCGAATGGCGCTAGCTGCGCAGCATTTGTGCACCGCCGCCGTCAGTGTCAGCCAGTTTGCCGTGGCATACGGAGCTCCATCGCAGTCTTTAACACTGGTAGCATGCCGCGACAGCGTGGACGTGAACCGTATGTGCAGCTGACGGACTTTGAGCGAGGGCGTATAGTGGGCATGCGGGAGGCCGGGTGGACGTACCGCCGAATTGCTCAACACGTGGGGCGTGAGGTCTCCACAGTACATCGATGTTGTCGCCAGTGGTCGGCGGAAGGTGCACGTGCCTGTCGACCTGGGACCGGAGCGCAGCGACGCACGGATGCACGCCAAGACCGTAGGATCCTACGCAGTGCCGTAGGGGACCGCACCGCCACTTCCCAGCAAATTAGGGACACTGTTGCTCCTGGGGTATCGGCGAGGACCATTCGCAACCGTCTCCATGAAGCTGGGCTACGGTCCCGCACACCGTTAGGCCGTCTTCCGCTCACGCCCCAACATCGTGCAGCCCGCCTCCAGTGGTGTCGCGACAGGCGTGAATGGAGGGACGAATGGAGACGTGTCGTCTTCAGCGATGAGAGTCGCTTCTGCCTTGGTGCCAATGATGGTCGTATGCGTGTTTGGCGCCGTGCAGGTGAGCGCCACAATCAGGACTGCATGCGACCGAGGCACACAGGGCCAACACCCGGCATCATGGTGTGGGGAGCGATCTCCTACACTGGCCGCACACCACTGGTGATCGTCGAGGGGACACTGAATAGTGCACGGCACATCCAAACCGTCATCGAACCCATCGTTCTACCATTCCTAGACCGGCAAGGGAACTTGCTGTTCCAACAGGACAATGCACGTCCGCATGTATCCCGTGCCACCCAACGTGCTCTAGAAGGTGTAAGTCAACTACCCTGGCCAGCAAGATCTCCGGATCTGTCCCCCATTGAGCATGTTTGGGACTGGATGAAGCGTCGTCTCACGCGGTCTGCACGTCCAGCACGAACGCTGGTCCAACTGAGGCGCCAGGTGGAAATGGCATGGCAAGCCGTTCCACAGGACTACATCCAGCATCTCTACGATCGTCTCCATGGGAGAATAGCAGCCTGCATTGCTGCTCCCCCTGCGGGTTCGGGGGTAAGAATAGGCCCGCGGTATTCCTGCCTGTCGTAAGAGGCGACTAAAAGGAGTCTCAAACGTTTCGGCCTTCTGTGATGGTCCCCTCTTGGGTTTGACCTCCTTTTTTCTTCCAAATTTCCGTCGTCAGTGCGTGCCATTTGGGGAAGGACACCTTACGTGGTGTTTTTGTATTGGTCCATCATGCTCCACCATCTTGCATGTTACCTATTGTCGTGTGGGGGGACTACGCCCAACATCTTCTGGGTGGTCTCCTTCTCGCCTTGTGCGCACTCTTCTTCTTCGCGCCTACGACAACTGTGGACCCTTTAAACACCTAAAATCCAGCACGGTAGCCAGTCCGTTGTGGTGGGGTCGTCATGTACCCTCTTGGTGGTAGCCCCCTGACCACGCAGGGATCGCACTACAGATGCCTGAGCTGTTTCCTCCCCATGCATGCCAAGGAGTGTGTGCCCATCTTGTCTGGGGCACGGGGACTCCGGGCAACGGGATATCGGCCAGGTACCCGTTGCTTTGGCTGGGTGGCGCCCTTGGGGAGAGCCCTCGTTCGGAGTAGGTGGCATCTGGGCGGATGTGGCGCAATGAAGCGCAATAAATCACATCAAGCTGGTGGTCGCACGGCCACCAGCGTCTCTAAGCGAGGTAGAGTCGACTTCGATGCTGCGCAGTATGACCCTCAGACGTTCCCCTCGTTGGCTGCGCCATGGGAGGGACGCCGATCTAGTGCCAAGCGGGAGCCTTACGTACCGCAATACCTTGTCTGCAGCAGGACTGATGGTGACTCCTTTCTTCCGACGAAGCCTATGTTTTTTGTGGAACACCTGGAGGATAAGTTTGGGGAAGTGGCGGGGTTGTCAAAAATGAGGAATGGGTCCATCCTCCTCAAGACGTCCTCCCCAGCCCAGTCACGAGCGTTGCTCTTGTGTGATAAGCTGGGTGACGTCCCTGTTACCGTCACTCCCCACAGTAGCTTAAATATGGTCCAGGGGATTATTTACCATCGTGACCTCTTGTTGCAATCCGATGACGAGCTGAGAGCCGACTTGGAACGACGTGGTGTGCATTTTGTCCGTCGTGTCCATCGAGGACCCAAGACAAACAGGGTGGGCACCGGTGCCTTTATCTTGGCCTTCGAGGGTGATGTCTTGCCCGAGAAGGTCAAGGTAATGGTTTACCGTTGCGACGTGAAGCCATACGTCCCTCCCCCGATGCGGTGCTTCCAGTGCTGGAAGTTTGGGCATATGTCCTCCCTGTTGCCCATCCAGCGCTACATGTCGAGATTGCGGACGCCCGTCTCATCCCGATTCTCCATGTGCGCCCCCGCCTGTATGTGTCAACTGTGGGGAGCACCACTCTCCATGCTCGCCGGATTGCCCCGTTCTTCATAAGGAGCGGAAGATCATGGAATTTAAGACCCTGGACCGGCTTACTTATCGAGAGGCTAAACAGAAATATGAAAGGTTGTATCCTGCTTCCCTTCGAACATCTTATGCTGCAGCCACGTTATCGTCGCCCGCACGAGCGACGGTTGTCGCTTCATCTGTGCCGCCTTCAGTGGGCCCTCGGGGCCATGTATCTCTGTCTGCCCCCCTCGTGCCTGGGGGCAAGCCTTCCTCTCTTGCCCCCTTAGCAGTTGGGGGCAAACCCTCTTCTGTCGCTCCCCCCAAGCTTACTTCGGGAGTGACATCTGCTCCACAACCGGGAGGCTCGATTCCTCCCCCTCCTTCTCCGGCGGCGTTGCCTCCGCCGGTTCCTCTCTCACGGAAGGGGTCCCTCGGGGCTCTCCCTTCCTCCGTTTCTTCTCCTTCCCAGCCAGATGTCAGCCAGTGGCTGAAGGTTCCGCCACCTGCTGGTCGTAGGGCTTCTGCGTCGTCGTCAGCCTCTGACGCTCCTTCAGAGAAGCTCTCCCAGCCCTCTCACCCTAAGGGCAGACGCGAGAAGAAGGAACGGAATGTGTCCAAGAAGAAGGACGTTCCGGCGGTTTCAGCACCGCCTGCTGTACATAGTCCTGGCTCCGGGGATGAGGTGGAGATCCTCGCCTCTGCCGCGGATCTCGCCCTCACGGAACCCTTGGGGGCCTCTCCTATGGACTCCGCTGACTCTCCCCCAGTGGCGGCGGTTGGCTCTGACGCGCTGTCTGCCTCTTAGTCGCATTCACGCCCTCCCAGTCCCTTCCTGCTTCCATTCTCCAATGGAACTGCGGCGGTTATTTCCGCCACCTGCCAGAGCTCCGGATGCTTCTGAGTGATTCCCCTGTTCTCTGCATTGCTCTGCAGGAAACTTGGTTTCCTGCACTGCGGACCCCCGCCCTTCGCGGTTATCGGGGATACTATAAGAACCGTGCTGCCTGTCAACGAGCGTCAGGTGGGGTTTGCCTCTTTGTTCACCACTCTGTCTGTAGCTCGCCAGTACCCCTTCAGACGCCTTTAGAGGCAGTTGCTGCCAGGGTTGAGCTCTCGCCGGCTATTACTGTTTGCTCTGTTTACATTCCTCCGGATGGGGAGCTCCCCCGCCATGTCTTGGCTGCGCTGCTGGCTCAACTCCCGCCACCATTGCTGCTTCTGGGCGATTTCAACGCCCACAATCCTCTATGGGGTGGGACTGTCTCCGATGATCGCGGTCGGGCCGTGGAGCATGTGTTGGCTCAGCTCGACCTTAGCCTCTTGAACACTGGTGCTCCCACGCATTTCAGTGTGGCCCATGGCTCGTTCTCGGCCATCGATCTCTCTATTTGCAGCCCTGGACTTGTCCCATCCCTCCACTGGAGGGTGCATCCTGACCTGTGTGGCAGTGACCATTTTCCCATCTATTTGTCACTGCCACAGTGTCATTCTTCTGGGTGCTTGCCCCGCTGGGCTCTCCACAGGGCTGACTGGCCAGCTTTTACTTCCGCTGTAACCACTGCGTCTCCCCCACAGGGTGACATTGACGAGGTGGTCCGTGTTTTCACCACGTCCATCATTTCGGCGGCCGAGGCTGCTATCCCCCGTTCCTCTGGCCTCCCTCGGCGGACGGCTGTCCCCTGGTGGTCGCCGGAGATTGCTGAGGCTATTCGCGACCGTAGGCGGGCTCTCCAGCGTCATAGGCGGCACCCGTCTCTGGAGACCCTCATCGCCTTTAAGAGGCTCCGTGCCTTCGCCCGTCGACTTATTGCACGGCGTAAGCAGGAGTGCTGGGAGAGGTACGTCTCCTCCCTGGGCTCCCGTGTCTCGTCCTCGCACGTGTGGTCCCGGATCCGGCGGATTTATGGCTCCCAGACCCCTATGGGTGTCCCTGGGCTCTCCTTGGACGGCGCTGTCTGCACGGACGCTGCCGCCATTGCTGAACGGCTAGCCGCGCACTTTGCTCAGAGCTCTGCGACTGCATCCTATCCCCCCGCCTTTCGCTCTCTAAAGGAGCGAGCCGAGCGGACGCAGTTCTCATTCCACACGCGTCGTTCTGAAACATACAATGCACCTTTCAGCGAGAGGGAATTCCTCGCCGCACTCGCCGATTGCCCTGATACAGCACCAGGCCCAGACTGCATCCACGCGCAGATGCTGAAGCATCTCTCCAGGGACTGCCAGAGACACATTCTCGCGATATTTAATCGCATTTGGAGCGAAGGCGTGTTCCCGTCGCAATGGCGGGAGGGCGTTATTGTCCCCATCTTGAAACCCGGTGCGGACCCACTGGCGGTGGACAGCTATCGTCCCATTACCCTCACCAACGTTTTGTGCAAATTGCTCGAACGTATGGTGGGGCGGCGTTTGTGTTGGGTCCTTGAGTCGCGCGGTCTCCTCGCTCCATCCCAGGGTGGCTTCCGTCGGGGCCGGTCTGCAGTGGACAATTTGGTGCGGCTGGAATCTGCTGTCCGTACGGCTTTTGCCCGACGTCAGCATCTTGTTGCTGTATTTTTCGATCTGCGGAAGGCGTATGACACCACATGGAGGCATCACATCCTCGCCACGTTGCATGGGTGGGGTCTTCGTGGTCGGCTCCCGGCTTTTCTTCAAAACTTTTTATTGCGCCGCTCTTTCCGGGTGCAAGTCGGTGCCACCTCTAGTTCCTCTTATATACAGGAAAATGGGGTCCCGCAGGGCTCGGTGTTGAGCGTCTCCTTATTTTTAGTGGCCATTAATGGTCTGGCAGCAGCAGTGGGGTCGTCGGTGTCTCCTTCTTTGTATGCCGACGACTTCTGCATCTCATTTAGCTCCACGACAACGGGAGTCGCCGAACGTAGGCTGCAAGTCGCCGTTCGCAAGGCAGCATCATGGGCACTGACTCATGGCTTTCAGTTCTCTGCTGCCAAGACTCGGGTTATGCACTTCTGCAGGCGTCGGACGGTCCACCCTCATCCTGCACTTTACCTCGACGGCCACCTGCTTGACGTGGTGGACACTTGCCGCTTCTTGGGACTCGTGTTTGATGCCCGGCTCACATGGGTTCCTCATGTTACTCAGCTGAAGCAAAAATGCTGGCAGCACCTCAACGCCCTCCGCTGCCTTAGCCACACGTCTTGGGGTGCAGATCGCCGCACGCTGCTGCGGTTGTACAGAGCCCTTGTGCAGTCCCGGCTTGATTATGGGAGCCTGGCCTATGGGTCTGCGTCCCCCTCAGTGTTGAAGTTGTTAGACCCCATACACCACTGTGGGGTTAGGCTTGCCACTGGCGCTTTTCGCACCAGCCCCGTGGATAGTCTACTGGTGGAGGCCGGGGTTCCCCCACTGCGGATTCGCCGCCATCGTCTGCTTGTCGACTATGCTGTCCACGTTCATTGCTCGCCAGATCATCCCAATCGTCGCCTGCTTTTCCCTGCTATGGTCCTCCATCTGCCCGAACGGCGCCCTAGGTCTGGGCTTTCCATAGCTGTCCGTGTCCAGTCCCTGCTGTCAGAACTGGGGTCATTCCCTCTTCTGCCTCCCTTCCGGGTCCATACACCTACGCCTCCCTGGTGTTTGTCCCGGCCGTCCGTCCGTCTGGACTTGGCACAGGGACCCAAGGACTCGGTTCCGCCTGTGGCCCTCCGTCGCCGTTTTCTTGCTCTCCTCGCCTCATTTTCGGACTGTGAGACTGTCTACACTGATGGTTCCCTGGTTGATGGTCGCACTGCCTACGCCTTTGCTCACTCTGACCATGTTGAGCAACGCTCCTTGCCGGCTGGCTGCAGTATTTTTACTGCAGAGCTGGTGGCCATCTTGCGCGCTCTTGAGCACATGCGTTTCTGCTCAGGTAGGTCCGTTGTCATCTGCAGTGACTCCCTGAGCAGCCTTCAGGCCATCGACCGCTGCTATCCCTCCTCTCCTCTGGTGTCCTCCATTCAGGAGGCTGTTTCCGCCATTGCCCGTTCTGGTGGTTCAGTGGTCCTGGTTTGGACGCCCGGTCATGTTGGCATCCCAGGGAACGAACGTGTAGACAGGCTGGCCAAAGGGGCGATAGACGCCCCAGCTTTGGAGATCGGCCTTACGGCTCGCGACCAGCAGCTGGTGTTGCGCCGTAAGGTCCTTGGGATGTGGGCTGCTGAGTGGCGTGGCATGACAGCCCCGAATAAACTGCGGGCTGTCAAGGAGACGACCGATGTGTGGCGTTCCTCCCTGCGGGCTTCTCGCAGGGACTCGGTAGTCCTGTGTCGGCTGCGCATCGGCCATACGTACCTGACGCACGGCCATCTCTTGCGTCAGGAGGATCCCCCCTTGTGTCAGTGTGGGTCCCGGCTGACGGTCGGCCACATTTTGCTGGAGTGTCCTCGATTGCGCACACTCCAGCAATCTTTTAATCTCCCGGGCACTTTGGCTTTGGTTTTATCTGACGATGCCTCCATGGCTGCTGACGTTTTAAATTTTATCCGTGGTAGTCCTTTTTATGGTTCGATTTAGGGAGGTCCTGCGACTTTCCCTTTCTGTGTCTTTTGTCCTCGTGTCTGTTGCTGTTCTGGTAGGCCGTGAGATGGTTGACTCTTTCCCTTTTTTGATCTCGTGGTCAGTCAACCAGTCTCCGGCCCTCTTCCTTTCTTCTGTTTCCTTCTGTCTGGTGTTCCTCTGTCCTGTTCTTGTCTGTAGTGTTCGTTGCTGCATTTGTGTTCTTTTAGCGCCTGGGGGGACGTCTCCTCCCCTTTGGTTTTTATCTGCTCCGTAGATTTCCGGCTCGCCTGATTTTGGAATGGGGGACTGATGACCTTCGCTGTTTAGTCCCCCTTAAACATCCAACAACCACCACCACCTGCATTGCTGCGAAAGGTAGATATACACTGTACTAGTGCCGACATTGTGCATGCTCTGTTGCCTGTGTCTATGTGCCTGTGGTTCTGTCAGTGTGATCATGTGATGTATCTGACCCCAGGAATGTGTCAATAAAGTTTCCCCTTCCTGGGACAATGAATTCACGGTGTTCTTATATCAATTTCCAGGAGTGTATTTCGTAAACCACATCAAATACTGACGAATCGATTCCACAGACCGAACGTGAGGGGCTAGTGTAATTGGTTAATGCAAACCATAAAAAAATGCACGGAAGTATGTTTTTAACACAAACCTAGGTTTTTTAAATGGAACCCCGTTAGTTTTGTTAGTAAATCAGTGGAGTTTGTTGCATTGTAAAATGTTAATTACATCCGGAGATATTGTAACCTAAATTTGACGCTTGAGTACCACTCCTCCGCTGTTAGATCGTGTGTATCGGAGAGCACCGAATTACGTAGGGATCCAAAGGGAACGGTGATGGACCTTAGGTACAGAAGAGACTGGAACAGCACATTACGTCCACATGCTAACACCTTTTTATTGGTCTTTTTCACTGACGCACATGTACATTACCATGAGGGGTGAGGTACACGTACACACGTGGTTTCCGTTTTCAATTACGGAGTGGAATAGTGTGTCCCGACATGTCAGGCCAATAGATGTTCAATGTGGTGGCCATCATTTGCTGCACACAACTGCAATCTCTGGCGTAATGAATGTCGTACACGCCGCAGTACATCTGGTGTAATGTCGCCGCAGGCTGCCACATTACGTTGTTTCATATCCTCTGGGGTTGTAGGCACATCACAGTAGACATTCTCCTTTAACGTACCCCACAGAAAGAAGTCCAGAAGTGTACGATCAGGAGAACGGGCTGGCCAATTTATGCGTCCTTCACGTCCTATGAAACGCCCGTCGCACATCCTGTCAAGGGTCAGCCTAGTGTCAATTGCGGAATGTGCAGGTGCACCATCATGCTGATACCACATACGTGGACGCGTTTCCAGTGGGACATGTCCCTGCAGATGCTACTCGCCGACCGTGGCCCGTGTTTGTCACAACACGCAAATGAACGTCGGAGGTTTCAAGCGTCAACTTTAGGTTACAATATCTCCGGATGTAATTAACATTTTACAATGCAACAAACGACACTGTTTACGTATTTGTTTATATGTTCAGATGTGCTAACAAAACTAACGTGGTTCCATTTAAAAAAACGTAGGTTTGTGTTAAACCTACTTCCGTGCATTTTTGTATGGTTTGTATTAACCAATTACACTAGCCCCTCTCCTCACGTTCGGTCTGTGGAATCGATTCGTCAGTATTTGATGTGGTTTACGAAATATATCTAGCGGTAACGTTAGGTGACTCAGCCTGTATAGGCATTGCCAACCGCAGCGCCTGTTTAACATTTGAATACGCATGCCTATAACAGTTTCTTTGGTGCTTCAGCGTAGTTGCCGTCTCCTTTCCACATAGTACAGTTCGGGTTATACAGTTCCGCATGGGAATTGTCGCTGATGCCGAAAAACTGTTTTTACGGCCGAAAACAGGGTCAAGTCGTATTTCCAGTTCAGACTGATTGCACTCAAAGTTGGTGACACGGTCAACCGCATATTCATTGGTGCGTTTAACTGTAGCACGTTTCCAGTGTTGCTCTCTGGAGCGTTTAAGCTGCATTCACAAAAGTCTACTAACCATATTGACCTGAGTTTATGGAGAGTTGCAGTACAGGCGAATTTCATAATCCTGTAGACTTACTCGTTTTAAAGTGTAAGAGATTCTTTTAGTGATCCCGAACTACAGGAAAATATATAGGGTGCTCGTTCAGTCGATTACGTCACATCATTTCAGCTAGCTACTAGGTGATGTAATAGAAGCAAAAGAAAAGTATGGGTTCACTCGGATTTGTCCTCTGCTATAAAAACGGTTACTCTAGCATTAGAAAACGAAGTAGGACAAAACTACTACAGAAGGTAGACAGCTTAGTTTGGAGTACACTTTGACTATATAAAATTAACTGTTAAGGGCAAGCCTGCATCAAAGTAAAAATGGCCCAAGTCATGGGTGTAGAAGCGTGTCTATACTCTTGCGCTGGGCGCGGTGGCCGTGCGGTTCTAGGCGCTGCAGTCCGGAACCGCGGGACGTCTACGGTCGCAGGTTCGAATCCTGCCTCGGGCATGGATGTGTGTGATGTCCTTAGGTTTAAGTAGTTCTAAGTAGTTCGAAGTTCTAGGGGACTGATGACCTAAGATGTTAAGTCCCATAGTGCTCAGAGCCATTTGAACCATTTTTTATACTCTGGCAACACGTAACAGCAGCGGCGAAACACTACCAACGTGACACAGCGCAAAACCATTTCCCATCTAGATGACCCTATGACGTAAACGTAACATTTTCACTTTTTGTATGCTTCTAAATTTGGCAGACACTCACCAAATTCTTTACTGGGAGCAGTTTCAACATAATTTGTGAATTTTTAATTTGTCGTTACTGTGGTGATGCGAAGCTCCAGTATCTCCTGCGTAAATGACGCCACACATTTTCAGTGTAACCCAAAATGAATCGTCTACTCTGCAGTATGGCTTATGCCACTGTAAAACTTGCTGACACTTTAAATTTGTGAAACATAGTGTGCGTCAACGCTGCATGCCTAGATCTGTTTTAACCAGTGTCTTTAGACATGGCCGGGTAGCTCATCTGGTAAGAAGTTAGGGCCACGGTTGAAGCCTTACCCAGGACACAAACATCGGACCTGCCAGAAATCTGAGATGGGGATAAGGTTTTGTTGATAAATACTCTGGCTGCTAGTCTGACAACTGAGCAGATGTATCGCCACTGTGAAATAGCGGATTGGTGTCAGGAGGCGGCTGTCCGCTATTGGAGACAACAGTGAGTCTACTGCGAGCAGCCCGGGGTTGCCAGACGCCGGGACTTCCCCGAGCAGCTGATGCAGTGCTGCCACACTGGCGGAAAATTACTGCCTGCGGCAGGGGGAGGGTAACGTGCGGCAGCGGCGACGGCGCCAGAGGTATAATTCTCTACACACCGTAAAGTAGTCTGTTGAGTCGAGATGTAGGTGCTTATTTTTTGAAGACGCTCCATCACAATGTTAATTTGGCTATAATTGCATGTCGAGATTCGGTTCCTATGCCAGACAAGTGACGAATAAGATCAAATAGAATGAACGAAGATTTCTGGGTGACAGCATACAACTGCAGTCACATCAGACATAAAAAAATGAGTATCAACACCATATGAGATCTACAGGTATGACACTGATTTTTGTACCTTCAACCAATAAGATTTCTCATTTCAGATAGGTCTGCTAAAACTGGTTTGTTGCTTGGGGAGCTGCATTCTTTTCCTGTTCTATGCTAAGTTCACTCCCATAAAAGTCCCACTACTGTCTGTTCACCTTCTGTGCCAGAGCAGTCTGCACTGGCTGCCTGTCTCGACTGATGACGATCAACGACGACGACGGACGCCACTTTGGCGATTTGTGTGTCCCTAACCCACATCAGTTATGCAACTGGGGAGAGGGGAGCTGTAGTTGGCGCAGAATTCGAACCACCCGTCATTGCTGGTATATCACTCACATCGTCGAGAGGTGGGAGTAATACTGGAGGCAGACTCAGAATGATGACGTGAAAACGTTTCGTGGTTCAACCATTGTCCACGTCCTTCAGGCGACATTTCATACTAAGCTGTCCAGAGGAAGCACTTTACCAAAGTGCATTCTCTTATTATTTTCTTATTATAACTTCTCCAACACTGTGTCAGCTGTTTGCCTTTGGGTTCTTACCGTGCTAACAGTGATCCAGGAGATCTGTGGTCCACCATCGCGCAGTTTCCACCTGCGACCAATGTACGCAGTACACTGCTTTTGTCACCGGCACTGACTGTCTACCATGTTGTTGTTGTTGTTGTTGTTGTTGTTTAGTGTATTCATCTCTTGGTCTCCCTCTACGATTTTTACCCTCCACGCTGCACTCAACTAAATTGGTGATCCCTCGATGTCTCAGAACATGTCCTACCAACCGATCCCTTCTTCTAGCCAAGTTGTGCCACAAACTCCTCTTCTCCTCAATTCTATTCAATACCTCCTCATTAGTTATGTGACCTACTCATCTAATCTTCAGCATTTTTCTGTAGCACCACATTTCGAAAGCTTCTATTCTCTTCTTGTCCAAACTATTTATCGTCCACGTTTCAATTCCATACATGGCTACACTCCATACAAATACTTTCAGAAACGACTTCCTGACACTTAAATCAATACTCGATGTTAACAAATTTTTCTTCAAAAACGCTTTCCTTACCATTGCCAGTCTCCATTTTATATCCCCTCAACTTCAACCATCATCAGTTATTTTGCTCCCCAAATAGCAAAACTCCTTTAATACTTTAAGTGTGTCATGTCCTAATGTAATTCCCTCAGCATCACCCGACTTAATTCGACTACATTTCATTATCGTCGTTTTGCTTTTGTTGATGTTCATCTTATACCCTCCTTTCAAGACACTGTCCATTCCGTTCAACTGCTCTTCCAAGTCCTTTGCTGTCTCTGACAGAATCACAATGTCGTCGGCAAACCTCAATGGTGGTTCTGAGACCACTAGTCAGCGACCATTTCGCATTCGGTTGAGCTTGGCCGACCTGGTGCTGTTCCTTTCATAAAGCTATTTGACTTTCGATGTGAAACTCTAATTGCACAACTTCTGGTTCCATATACTTCTGTGTTGTCTTCATGAATTTGCTGCTGCGTCCGGTACTGATCCGTTTTGCGTATTACTCTGGCCAGGAGGGACTTCTCGTCCACCACTGTCTCTGCCTCAACATCTTTGCTAGGTCAGTCTAATGTATGAAAAGTCAATGTGGGACGTCCTTGTAGATGTTAGTGGGGATTGAGGATTGTCATGCTGTGTGTTTTTTTGTCTACTGTGGCTGACTTTTAACGTGTGTTCGACTCCAGTGCCCCACAAATTGCCAACTGTGTTCTTTTATCTTTGTCGACTTTTTAACTGTGCGCCAGTGAATGTCCCCACATTAGTATATATTTTAGCTTCCACTATCTCCATTTCTGCGTTTTTATGTCCCCCTTATTTTTCACCCTCTTTATGTATGAGTTCCCCTGCCTATATATTTTGTACAGCCACTTAGCTGAAGAGCAGCGGACTATGCCGCGGCCAGCCCTCCCTTGCCCATATTGGGCAAGGACATGAAATTACAATAAAGTAAAAAAAGGCTTGACGATAACTGATTGTGTTAGTTACACTGAAATTACTATTTTTAAATTTGTTTCTCACATGGCTGATTTTTCCATTAAGAGTGCATTTGAAAAATGCTCCCGACTTTCGTACGGGGTCCAACAGAGAGCTTTCCCATATTAGGAGAGGTCACGGTGTAAGTCCTGGTGGCGTTAAGGCCGTGGGAGAGGTGTTGATCGTTAGTGATGTACGTGCCATTTTCAGCAGGCACAATGTCTTGGCTTGGTGAGCATCGTGTTTTTGTTGTGGCAGTGCATATTCGTAATTGTGGTTCTGAGACCAGTCAGCGAACATTTTGCATTCGGTTGAGCTTGGCCGACATGGTGCTGTTCCTGACAAAGCTATTGGACTTTCGATGTGAGACTCTAGAGCATCGGCTCTGCACCCAAAGGAAAATCTACTGGCCGGCCTTGGACTGAAACACCACCAGAAAAAGTGCCACATGTGAAAGCATCTGTTCAGCAATTCCCAAAGTGCTCAGCACTTAAACATGGGCTTATCTGGTATGACAATCTGCACACAGATGTGTTCACATGCACCCCTTCAAAATGATGGTCATCAAAGAATGAAGTGAGTCATTCTGAAACTCACAGGTCTGTGTGAGTAATTCTTCAGAACATTCCCAACCGCTGTTGTGGTGATGAACTTCCACTTTTCAGATACTGTAAATAAAAAAAATGCGCTATGGATAGCAGAAATCCCTCAGGAACTCCAACAACGGTTCACAGCTATAGTGTGACAGTTTAGAACGGCGTTGCTGTATTAGAGGTGTGTGTGTGTGTGTGTGTGTGTGTGTGTGTGTGTGTGTGTGTGTGTGTGTGTGTACACCGTATTTTTTCGAGGAAGATGGCGTAATGGTAACGGTTAATTCAAATCTCCACCGTCACGTGATAGTGACTTACATTAAATCAGATGGTTGGGGACTGTTGAGAGGGAGCATCTGGTTCCACAGCTCACACTTCTATAGATTTTGAGAGCATTGTTTCCTGGTCATCTTCTCGCTTAGAGAGGAGACATCGCCGTGCCCTGATTTGTCACATTGTAATTTTTCTCTTTGGGAACTCTTAAAGGTTCAAGTGTATAACAGTACCAGCGACTACCTTAAACGATAGTCGATATTAACGTTATACCTCTGTGGGAAATTTTTGAGATGTGACCGTGAGATAACCTGCGGGAAACAGAGCAATCAAACTGGGATTTGTTTCCGAAATACTCTAACAGAGTGTATAATCAATAGTAAATGGCAGGTCAGGAGCAGACGTCCTCCCAGCATAAAATCAAGTTGTCACATTACATAAAAAAACAGGTCGCCAGCCTAATTAGGCATTCTCGTGCCAAGCAAAATGATAAAGCAGAAGGCAGTGCTAAGAATAACCTAACATAACCTTCCTTGACACACACACACACACACACACACACACACACACACACACACACACAACACCTCTTTTCTTACATCTGTTCACACTACAACAAAATAATCTAACCTTGCAGATAAATGTGCTACCAATTAGTAAGTCAGATAACCAAATGACCAGTGAGATAGTGAACAGCAGCATATGCCTCTGAACAACACGTACCTAAAATGAACGAGGTGCAACAGTTCATAAAACGAAATACCGACACACATGGAACTAGCAGCAATAGTGAAGATGGAAAAGCTTGAAATGGTTCTGCATTCAAATCAGGTGGTCTACTAATGATCGTAATCTATAACTTCATTGCATAATACAGGGCCTCTGTGCCCATTCATTAACCAACTTTCGCCGGCCGGAGTGGCCGTGCGGTTCTAGACGCTACAGTCTGGAACCGCGAGACCGCTACGGTCGCAGGTTCGCATCTTGCCTCGGGCATGAATGTGTGTGGATGTCCTTAGGTTAGTTAGGTTTAAGTAGTTCTGCTATAGGGGACTGATGACCTCAGGTATTAAGTCCCATAGCGCTCAGAGCCATTTGAACGAATGATAACACAACATTAAAGTTCAACCACTTTCTTACAAAAAATTAAGACACTCGGAATTAAACTCACTCGGGTAGTAATTTGGGGTAATCACTGCTGTAAGATTCTTTTCAGTAACACGACGATTATTATTGAATTCAAGCAAAGTTCACAAATACATCGTCCATTTACAGAGAGCCAAATGCAAATCAATTTAGTGGAAGGCACTGGTGACGGGATTTGCAGTGGCTACTAACCTGCCATTCATGCAGTCATGGTGCTACTGTTGGCCTCTCCCTATTACTGTTATTCTTGGTGTCGAAATATTTTTATAGGGCCAAAAACCACGCCATGATCATGGTATCACCAAATTCAGCATCTGAGCCCCATAAATATTGCTCTTAAGCTCTTCTGGCCTCAAAACTCCAGTAATATGAGACACTATGATCCTCTGCTGCTATCGTGGTGCTAGCCACAACACTGCTCAGCCCACACTTACTCGTTAAAAAGCAAGAGTTGCCACTGGTCGCCAACCACACCTTTTCCACTCTGTAGCTGCGGGGCTTCCCTACTTCTTTTATATTCAACCCTTAGTTTCCTAATTATGGACCAAGTCATTTATAGTACATTACATAGCAATCATTCCATTAGTTATTTAAATCTACAAGCATAATTTTAAACATCACTCTAAATTTCGCATAACTGAAATATGTATACGTGGCCCGAGAATTTCCACAACAGAGACATTATACAGAAACAATACTACAAGCTGACATAGAAATATCGCTACAGATACAAAATAAATCGAAAATGGGTGTTAAAAGTGTACAAACACCGCACCACAACCCTGCAAGCACGTCAGGAGGCAGTCACCTAGGTAGTGGCTGTAATTCCATCGAAAATAACACGTACTTCAGACAGCTTCCGGGAAAGGCTTCGTCAATGTGTCAACAATGGAGGACGCCATTTACTGGACATAATTTTTAAAACCTACTAATGTAAAATGACACAGGATATAAAAAGTAGACTGGCAATGGCAAGGAAAGCGTTTCTGAAGAAGAGAAATTTGTTAACATCGAGTACAGATTTAAGTGTCGGGAAGTCGTTTCTGAAAGAATTTGTATGGAGTGTAGTCATGTATGGAAGTGAAACATGGACGGTAACTAGTTTGGACAAAAAGAGAATAGAAGCTTTCGAAATGTGGTGCTACAGAAGAATGCTGAAGATTAGATGGGTAGATCATATAACTAATGAGGTATTGAATAGGATTGGGGAGAAGAGGAGTTTGTGGCACAACTTGACTAAAAGAAGGGATCGGTTGGTAGGGCGTATTCTGAGGCATCAAGGGACCACCAGTTTAGTATTGGAGGGCAGCGTGGAGGGTAAAAATCGTAGAGGGAGACCATGAGATGAATGCTCTAAACAGATACAGAAGGATGTAGGTTGCAGTAGGTACTGGGAGATGAAGAAGCTTGCACAGGATAGAGAAGCGTGGAGAGCTGCATCAAACAAGTCTCAGGACTGAAGACAACAACAACAACAACAACAACAATAAGAACAATGTAAAATGGCATAGTATTCGTAGTTCACAAATGGAAGTATTTTCTCAGTACCTTTGTTTGTTTGTTTGTTTGTTTGTTTGTAACTACCTTTTGAAATATGACAGGTCTTTTTACCGCATCCTGTGTGTGAAAACTTTGAAATCTTTTCAGATAAAACAAACTTTATTAATATTCTGTATCTTCATTCCTCGTGTCTTCATAATTATTTCTCAACGGAGTCACCCTGCCGACGAACACATTTCTCCCTACAAGAGACCGGTTTGTGGATACCGTCACTGTAGAATGTTCGATTTTGTTGACGGAGCTGTAACCTAGCCTCTGCGTGCACTGCTGCATCACTGTCAAACACAAATTCTCAATGATCATCTTTAAGTGTTGGAAACAGACGAAAATCAGATAGAGCCAAGTCCGGACTACACAGAGGATGGTCGATGGCAGTGGATCCGAGGTGTCGAGCAGATTTATTTATTTATTGTTCCGTGGGACCACATTAAGGAGAAGTCTCCGTGGTCATGGAACGAGTCAATACATGAAATTATAACACGATACTGGAAACAGATAAAATGAAATATAAGAAACATATTCAGGCGACAATTCGTAAGTTTAAATAAAGAAAATCAACAATGTAACACTGGAATTTGCTTAATTTTTCATCTCTTCCAGGAGCTCCTCGACAGAATAGGAGTAGTGAGCCACGAGGAAACTCTTCAGTTTAGACTTAAAAGTGTTTGGGCTACTGCTAAGATTTTTGAGTTCTTGTGGTAGCTTATTGAAAATGGATGCAGCAGAATACTGCACTCCTTTCTGCACAAGAGTCAAGGAAGAGCATTCCACATGCAGATTTGATTTCTGCCTAGTATTAAGCTGCTAACTCTTGGGAATAAGCTAATATTGCTAACAACAAACGACATTAAAGAAAATGTCAGAATTCCCAGACTATTCAACAGAGGTCGACAAGAGGTTCTCGAACTTACACCATACATAGCTCGAATAGCCCGTTTTTGAGCCAAAATGCCCTTTTTGAATCAGAAGAATTACCCCAAAAAATACCATATGACATAAGCGTATGAAAATATGCGAAGTAGACTACTTTTCGTATTGAACTGTCACTTATTTCAGATACTTTTCTAATGGTAAATAAAGCAGCATTTAGTTTCTGAACAAGATCCTGGACATGGGCTTTCCACAACAGCTTACTATCTATCCGAACGCCTAGGAACTTGAACTGATCAGTCTCGCTTATAATATGCCCATTCTGTCTGATCAAAATATCGGTTCTTGTTGAATTGTGAGTTAGAAACTGTAAAAACTGAATCTTACTGTGATTTAGCATCAAATTATTTTCCACAAGCCACGAACTTATTTCATGAACTACATTACTTGATACTGTTTCATTATTACACACAAGATCATCCCTACCAAGCTGGTGTCATCAGCAAACAAATATTTTTCAATCACCTGTAATACTAGAAGGCATATCATTTATATAAATAAGAAACAGCAGTGGCCCCAGCACCGACCCTTGGGGAATGCCCCACTTAACAGTGCCCCATTTGGACTGAACATCACTACCACTCTCAATATTGCGGAGAATTACCTTCTGCTATCTGTTCTTAAAGTAGGAGGCGAACCAATTGTAAACTACTCCGTTTACTCCATAATGGTCCAGCATCTGCAGTAATATTTTGTGGTCAACACAGTCAAAAGCCTTCGTTAAATCAAAGACAACACCTAACGTTTGCAGCCTTTTATTTAATCTGTCCAAAACCTCACAGAGAAAATAGAACATAACATTTTCAGTTGTTAAGCCATTTCTAAAACCAAACTGTACATTTGACAGCAAATTATGTGAATTTAAATTCGTGTCGCAGTGCACGAGTGTGGTCCGGCGTTGTCGTGCTGAAGGAGACTGTGATCCACGTGTGGATTTCAGTTGGAGGACCACTTTCTGTGGTCGGAAACTAGAAGGCAGCACGCTGGGCTCTCGCGCACTGACACTGTCACGCCACACGCCGCCATGTTACACGCTACAGTTCGGAGCCCGCTAGTGGCAGAGGGTCGCAACATGTCAGCAAAGTGGGAAAGTCGACCGAGTAATACGCATTACGCGTAATACCTCGGCCGATTCTGAGAACAGAATTTTAAAAAAATCGGAGGTGTTACTTTTCAGCATGCCTTAGTAGTTCTGATTTTTGGTTTAAAACAAAACAGAACCAAAAGTGGATAAACGACGTTAGTGTGTAACAGTTTACAGAAACTAATATTAAATAAGAATTTTCTATGGATTACAGGACTTCCACTTGTACTGCATTAATACTGGGAGATTACTCAAAGTGCGGTTCGTTTTTGGCTCTGCACAGTTGCATAAGATTTTCCTGAAGTCCTCGTAGCAAGTTGTTAAAGCGTGGCTCAGGAGAGCACACGCCAATTCACAGCAGCTCGGTATACTGCAGAGAACAGTCAGTAGTGAGTCATACCAGTAAGACGTTGGGAAATCAGTCATGTAGTAAAGTACCCCAGAGTGTATGCTTATATGTGAGTGTGAGAAGAGCAATGAACTCCTATTTGAAAGAAAATAATTCTAATAAATGAAGATTGGTTTATGCTTTCATTGTACAAGCTGCAATTCAGAATTTCCATAGCTAGAATTGTACCCAATAATTGAGTAATATCAATGAAAACTTCGCTCTTATTACTGTCATCACCAGTGCTGTGGTAATAAGAGATCACTTCAAAAATGATAGTGCATATGATAGATGGATTGATGACATATTCCCTATCACAGGCTCAAACTTTCTTCCTACGTATGGTACTGCGTTGTTCTGTTGGAATTTAAGTCTGTTGAGGAAGAGTAGCAGTTCGACAGTGGTAGTTTCCCTGTCGTAACACTTCCCAGAGACGCACCCATGACTTTTGGAGCAGATGGTGAGTCGACTGTGTGACCAACCCATGCATGACAACATAACAGGACTAGTTCTTAAGAGCAGAGTAACGCATTTTTCATACGTAAAGTGTCGTGATTTACCCAGTTATCCAGAGAAGTTAGAATGGTTTAGTGACACTGTAAATCATGCTGACCTTATTAGTGTTACATTATTTCACCTGAGGTGGCGCATTGGTTGGCATACTGGTTTAGCATTCAGGACTACGATGGTTCAAACCCACATCCTGACCATCATGGTTTAGGTTTTCTGTGATTTCCGGCATTCGCTACAGGCAAGGTCCGGGATATTCCTATGAAAAACCACATCAAATTTCCTTCCCCATCCTTCCATAGTCCAAACTCGTGCTCTAACTGTAATGATCTCTTTGCTGGTGAGACGTTAAACACTAATCTCCTCATTTTGAAAGACTTCATGATCATTGCACTGTAGCTACAAATTGAAGAAATTAGGTCTTTCCATTTCTGAGGACATCTTGTGGACAATGAGGATGCTGCAACAAAATAGAAACCCTCAAAAATTGTGATATTGAAGATTTGGAGCTGTTAACCTGTGGCAGCTGTTTTACACAACAAAGATATCGTGGTGTTGTAATTCACCTGTATGGACAGCCTCAAGGAACTATTGATCGATACAGGTGTGTCTGCATGTGTTGAGAAGGTGCTTTGTAGCGACAAAGAGCTGATCAGTAGTGCTGTGTTTCAGAATTGACTACCATGGCAGCCAGCAATGAAGTTCAGGAGAGCACAGTCGTACACCTGGGCGACCTACTGGACGAGGGGAAAGGCGCCATGGTGACTTTGGTGGCGGGGGAGACGCGGCTGGTGGCACACAGAGCAGTCCTCGTTACCGGCAGCCCCGTATTCGCCTCCATGCTCCAGCACGACACACTGGAAGTTGGAAGCTGCCTGGTCAACATCACAGACGTGGAGGGCCCGGTGCTGAGAGAGCTGCTAACATACATGTACACCCTCCGTGCCCCACGACTGGCGAGCATGGCTCCACGATTACTGATCGCTGCTGACAAGTACTGTGTGTCGAGCCTGAAGGCCCAGTGTGAGCAGCAGCTGGCCACAGCACTGGCTGTGGACAACGCGGCGGCCACGGCTGTTCTCGCGGTGCGACACTGCTGCCCCCGCCTCAGGCAGACCGCCGTCTCCTACATAAAGGGGCGCACATACCAGGTGATGGCCACGCAGGGCTGGGCTGACGCAGTGCGCACCCAGCCAGAAGATGTCGTCGAACTGAGCAGGCTGCTCGCAGAGACACCGCCAGAATCCAGGTGAGCACGAAACGATCATCATTGATCACTCATGTGAATGTGTGTAAAATTTTACTTAATTTACCTTCCAATTTACGTTTCATGCTCACGGACGTAGTAGCTCATACTCTGCTGCTACTTTTCGTTTGTTAGCGTTGCACCATCTGCAATGGTTCAATTGTGTTGCATTCATTAAAGATGTCCAGTGACATGTCCTGTACGTGGCAGGTACGGTTATGTAATTGATATAAAACTACATACAAATACCATGTATCCCTCTGCGTGACCCATTAATTTTGTCTACTCTGGTCGGTGGTTATTGGCATGTACACTGTAGTACTGTCGAAAGTTCAGTGAAGCACATACGAGTAAACCGTGTCCTTGTTCACGTTGTGGCAAGTTTGCCAGGCCACGTACTAACACTGTACACAACAATACGTAAATAAAGCGTTTGTTGCATCGTAGAAGGTCAATCACATCGTGATTACGAACAGTGTGCAGGTCACTCTCGAATCGCGAGATGTGCTATAATGTCGCGTTCCACTCATTTCACACGTCAAATTCACATTCCAATTTCTCGAGGTAATTGACGCATTGCGATGGAATTTACGTATTGCGATGGAATTAATGCCATTACTATTATGATTTATCATGTTATTGATTGTGTATGGAATAATATAGGGTGTCCATAAAAAAAACTAAGTTTGTGCTGAAACCAGTATTTGCACTTGGGTTAGAAAGTCTCACAGTATTGACTTTCGTGAGCGCCTGCCGTACATTCATACGCGTGAAAGCTGTCAGTATCTGTTGGGGGTTGCTGAGATATTGGCTGTGAAAAGTTCAGGTGGGACATCCCGTATCAACCGAATACTGTAAATAACATTTCGACAGTTTACTTGTATACTTCGACGCAGGTGTATACAACAAATAAGTATGCATAATATAAAGTTAACACGAAATCGTTCGATTTTTTTTTCTGTAGACCTTGCTCATCCAGTGGAATTTACCAAAGAAGCTCTGCTTGTAATATTCCTCTTAAGATGTAAAAATTTTGTTCGAAATATTTTACATAATCTGCAGTTTCTCCAGTTATATGTAAGGTTTTAAGTCATTTTAAGTCATTTTCGACACGAGATAACCATCCTGAGGCCGTTTTTGGCACTGTAGTACCACTTTGCGTGTTTTTCTGAAGTGCCTATTATACAGAGGTAGTATGCCATAAGCTTTTATTACTGGAAAAATGCTGGCTAAAAACGACGTTTGGTGCCTCAGAACCTATGCAATGGCCCTAAAACCCTTACCATGTATTCATTACATCACTTAAAACTATATTTATACTTCAGATGGGATATCACACACAAATTTTGCATGCATATGTACCGTAAATGTGAACTTTTGGGTATCATAACGGATAATGATACTAAAAAAGGGTTGAGTTACCGAAGAATGTTATCTTAACAAGACATGGCAAACATTTCTATATGATATCATCAATAGAGATGACACTCCCCATAATTGGTCCTTTCCCAAGCCGAAAATCGTGGTCCTTTCCCAAGCCGAAAATCGTGGTCCTTTCCCAAGCCGAAAATCGTGGTCATTTGCCAAGCCGAAAATCGTGGTCATTTGCCAAGCCGAAAATCGTGGTCATTTGCCAAGCCGAAAATCGTGGTCATTTGCCAAGCCGAAAATCGTGGTCATTTGCCAAGCCGAAAATCGTGGTCATTTGCCAAGCCGAAAATCGTGGTCATTTGCCAAGCCGAAAATCGTGGTCATTTGCCAAGCCGAAAATCGTGGTCATTTGCCAAGCCGAAAATCGTGGTCATTTGCCAAGCCGAAAATCGTGGTCATTTGCCAAGCCGAAAATCGTGGTCATTTGCCAAGCCGAAAATCGTGGTCATTTGCCAAGCCGAAAATCGTGGTCATTTGCCAAGCCGAAAATCGTGGTCATTTGCCAAGCCGAAAATCGTGGTCATTTGCCAAGCCGAAAATCGTGGTCATTTGCCAAGCCGAAAATCGTGGTCATTTGCCAAGCCGAAAATCGTGGTCATTTGCCAAGCCGAAAATCGTGGTCATTTGCCAAGCCGAAAATCGTGGTCATTTGCCAAGCCGAAAATCGTGGTCATTTGCCAAGCCGAAAATCGTGGTCATTTGCCAAGCCGAAAATCGTGGTCATTTGCCAAGCCGAAAATCGTGGTCATTTGCCAAGCCGAAAATCGTGGTCATTTGCCAGGCCGAAAATCGTGGTCATTTGCCAAGCCGAAAATCGTGGTCATTTGCCAGGCCGAAAATCGTGGTCATTTGCCAGGCCGAAAATCGTGGTCATTTGCCAGGCCGAAAATCGTGGTCATTTGCCAGGCCGAAAATCGTGGTCATTTGCCAGGCCGAAAATCGTGGTCATTTGCCAGGCCGAAAATCGTGGTCATTTGCCAGGCCGAAAATCGTGGTCATTTGCCAGGCCGAAAATCGTGGTCATTTGCCAGGCCGAAAATCGTGGTCATTTGCCAGGCCGAAAGTCGTGGTCATTTGCCAGGCCGAAAGTCGTGGTCATTTGCCAGGCCGAAAGTCGTGGTCATTTGCCAGGCCGAAAGTCGTGGTCATTTGCCAGGCCGAAAGTCGTGGTCATTTGCCAGGCCGAAAGTCGTGGTCATTTGCCAGGCCGAAAGTCGTGGTCATTTGCCAGGCCGAAAGTCGTGGTCATTTGCCAGGCCGAAAGTCGTGGTCATTTGCCAGGCCGAAAGTCGTGGTCATTTGCCAGGCCGAAAGTCGTGGTCCTTTGTGGCTTTCACAGGAACCGCCCACTAACAAATAGTGCTTTTACAAGCCACCCAAGGCCTCATCTAATGCGAAAGAACCAGTTTGCCTGGGCTGGATGAAGTGTGTGTTGTTTAAATTTTGACCCTGTACTGAAGGATAGCTACAGTATGCCATCTCTTCCGACAGGTATACAAATGGTTTGGTAGGCTAAGGGGTATCCGAAACACTAGACGGCTTGTCTCTGTCACCAACAGAACTCGAATTATGACCCCCAGAAAAACCGCATTCTGGGGCGCAGCATTTGGAGCATTATGGTACCTTGATGTGTGGTGCACGGGCCGACTAAGCATAAGTCGCTTGCTCAGAAGTGATACATTTCATTCAGTCTAATCACCAATTGGTGTTCCTTACGCATTGGATGCTTCTGCCATAGTAATTTGCTTTCATTTCCTTGTTACGTGTATGCACGAGACAGCAATTTCTATAGCTAACTTATTTTATTGCTCCCAAGCAGTACTAGGGGAATGTGGCATAATTTTATATGCCACATCAAATAAAAAAATGATAGTTTCTTGTGATGTGACAACAGATAACCGTCCTACATAATTTAACACGACAATTAATATTTGAAACAGCAACACATCACTACTGTTTTGTCTTTTCAAGAAATCTTGTTCCTCACACATTCATTACATGTTAACATAGTTCTGATTGCCGTTCAGCTTGCAGTCATTAACTTACAGATCTTCTCAAAGGCAACAGTCACAGGCAGCTGATGTTACAACTACTTCCTTCATGATTTTTTAGGTAACATTACTGGGAAACAGCGGTATGTCAGTTAAGTAACATTAGTAAGAAAGTCTCGATCACATATTCATTTATTAAAGACATGACCGTTTTTCACCTCTAGAAGTAGGCCATTTTCAGATATTGCTCTGCAGAGATAAAAATTGAGTGCTGATTTACACAGGGAAGTCAGAAAAATATGAAAGAGTGTGCGATAAAGCGACGTATCGTTAGCCATCGGGATGCCAATGACGACGCTTGGATCGGCTGTGCTCACCCCAGCTGCAAAGCTGCTGCTGATGGCTGAGCATCAGTGTTAGCCAGTGGGAGGCAATTTGTCTCTTGTGTTAAGATCTGAATGTTGTTGCTGTGGTCTTCAGTCCTGAGACTGGTTTGATGCAGCTCTGCATGCTACCCTATCCTGTACAAGCTTCTTCATCTCACAGTACCTACTGCAGCCTAAATCCTTCTGAATCTGCTTAGTGTATACATCTCTTGGTCTCCCTCGACGATTTTTACCCTCCACACTGCCCTCCAATGCTAAATTTGTTATTCCTTGATGCCCCAGGACATGTCCAACCAACCAATCCCTTCTTCTTGTCAAGTTGTGCCACAAACTCCTCTTCTCTCCAATTCTATCCAATACTTCCTCATTAGTTATGTGATCTACCCATCTAATCTTCAGCATTCGTCTGTAGCACCACATTTCGAAAGCTTCTCATCTATTCTTGTCTAAACTATTTATCATCCACGTTTCACTTCCATACATGGCTACACTCCATACAAATACTTTCAGAAACGACTTCCTGACACTTAAATCTATACTCGATGTTAACAAATTTCTCTTCTTCAGAAACGCTGTCCTTGCCATTGCCAATCTGCATTTTATATCCTCTCTACTTCGACCATCATCAGTTATTTTGCTCCCCAAATAGCAAAACTCCTTTAATACTTTGTGTCTCCTTTCCTAATCTAATTCCCTCAGCATCACCCGACTTAATTCGACTACATTCCATTATCCTCGTTTTGCTTTTGTTGATGTTCATCTTATATCCTCCTTTCAAGACACTGTCCATTCCGTTCAACTGCTCTTCCAAGTCCTTTGCTGTCTCTTGACAGAATTACAATGTCATCGGCGAACTTCAAAGTTTTTATTTCTTCTCCATGGATTTTAATACCTACTCCGAACTTTTCTGTTTCCTATATTGCTTGCTCAATATACAGATTGAATAACATCGGGGAGAGGCTACAACCCTGTCTCACTCCCTTCCCAACCCAAGATCTGAAGATCCACTTTTAAAAATGCATAAAAATTTAAATGTCGACCGGGAAAAAACAGGAGTTTGTATTACCTACAGATATACAATATCTTAAAAACTGTTTTAACATTAAATAATAAGCCTACGTGATATAGGTTAAACAGTAACCAAGAAGCGGCCTTGAAGCAATAGTTAGCATTACGAAGACGCTGTTTAGATTGCAGCTGCCATTAAGTCATCACTTACGTACAGAGCTGCTCAAAAAGAAGCAACAGATTTCAAACTTTCATTGCTTCCAAACTACAAAAGAAAAACACAGCTGCAGCATTCCTGGAAATCGAAAAGTTCAAATTCTTGTGCATACAATGTGAGCACCGTTTGTTACACGGAAAATACCAAACCAGTGGCTCATTTCCTGCCAGACACAAAGCAGATGGTCTCTCGTTACAGAATTCGCAGCTTCAGCAGTGCGATGTCGCAGACTTTGAAGAGTGTCAGGCATAGGGGAGATGAAATCGCGATGTTTTACGTAACCCTACAGATAAAAGTGACAGATTTTTAGGTCAGAGATGCTGGATTGGAAGAGGCGAAGCAGAAGATGAACTTCATTGCCGGTGGCCCCCTAAGTCTCCAGGCCTGTCGGCTATTACGAATATATGTAATAACTTAATAGCAGTTGCTATGGAAAAAGTTTCTTCGTTATGCTATCACCTCCAGATGGCGTTCTGGATTACAGTTTAACTTATTACATTGGCTTATTATTGTTTTATAAAACTATCTTCAAGATGCACGATATCTGTAGGGTATAGAAAGATTTACTTGGTAAAATTTTTGTATATGTTTTTAAAAATGGATGTTAAAGTCTCTTTCCTGCTCTCTTCCACACGGTCTAACCTGCAGCTGCTCGGCCATCAGCAGCAGTTTTACAGCTGAGGTGAGCACAGCTATTAAAAGCGTCGTCTTTGGCAGCCCAATGGCTTACGATACGTCATTTTAACGCACAGTTTGGTGACTTTACCTATGTAAATCACCACTTTCAATTTTTCTCTGCAGAGCATTATCTGAAAGTGGTCTAGCATTACAAGCAGAGACAAGACATATCTTTAATAAATGAATGTGCAGTCGAGGCTGCTTTCATTAATTTTACTTACTTCATGCAATCATGAATTCTGGAGTCCTCACAGAAACACATTTTTTTAGATTGTGTATGTGTGTTTCCTTCCAAATCTTGTACAGGTTTCCACTGAATACAGTGATGAATTCAAACTTTTTAATTTGGATACAGTGGCAGCAGGTGGTAATATATTTACATTGTCCTCTTTATTGATCTTCCTCATACGCTCATTCGGCATTGTAGTTGGATGGACCTATTGAGTGAAGTGAGGCATTTCCTCGGGTCTGTCAACCCTATGTAGTGGACAACACTGAAATGTTACAATGACATTTTTAATGAGTGTAAAATTTTCCATTGGCTTAGCTCTATTCTAATGCCTTGCAGTCTTTCTGGACTGCTACCTTCTCTGAAGTACCTTCCTACGAAGTTAAGTATCTGCTGTCTTAACCCTTTCGTGGGCAAAATTATTGAGCAGTTTTTTTTAATGAATGGAGAGCAGATAGTAGTTAACAGGTAGGTATATTTATCATACAGAAATCAAATTTGCTCCAACTGTGAAAGTGAGGTCACACAACAAGGTGGGAAGTATTCTTCCCACTGCCCTTCCTTGGAGTTAAATGACAAAAGCAACTTTTCAATATATGTCATTTATTTGATAAATTTACTTCTCTTGCTGCAATGATTATTCAGTTACTTGCCGTGAAATTTTCTGAAACATGGGTCTATGCAAAGTGGTATTTGAAAATATGTGCAAACACAGCGAGTGCTCTTTTCCGCAGCTTTGGTACGACAATGACGGCACGTCCAGTAGGTTTCTCCTAAAATGGGTTGATGCTCCGCTACAGCCACGTGACGAAAATCTTCAGGTACTTTACCCCTATTTGCCAAAAAGACAGCGTTTTGTCCACGCCTTTTTTTGGGATGAGAAGCCAGCGATCAATTATCTGGCTAGATGGATCCTGTATGTGAGCTGATCATGCTATCCACTTTCTCTTTTACTTATTTTCGACAGGATAAAACTGTTCACTGCAGCAACGTCCACCAGGAAATAAAATATTCTGTTTCACCATTTTACAGAACGTCTGCCAATAGCATACCTTTCTCGTAGTTGATCAAAGTTGCCACAACTTCAGGACAAGAAATCTCTGTACTAGTACAATCCTTGTTTATCCTTTTCACTGTGGCTGTTTCTCATGGGTCATGAATTGAGGACAGGAAAGTGACTGGACGGTTATCCATCCATTTTACTGCAGAAATGGCTCCTTTTGTTTCAAACTGGAATTCTCCTCGTTCCAATTTTACGTTTTCCTTCATAAATTTGGGCGAATCAAAAGTATTTACCTTACACTATAGCGTTGAGGACAAAATCACAAAATGTCACGCAAACGGCCCTCAAAGGCTCCTCTACATAACGACACTCAGCTACACAATGCCTCTGCGCGAACGTACAGCAAAAACGGCGGGACCTTCCGATTGGAAGTAACAGCCTATACTGTTTACTAGGTGGTCGCACCATACAGAGGTGGGAACTGTGAATCCCACGGCACTAGGAGCGAGTTCATTGTAGTGGGAAGCATGTTTCCCACGGATCACGAAAAGGTTAATGTTTGTCTGTGCCTGTCACAGCTCAACCCATGATAAATGAGCTACAAATGCTTTGATGATCCATAGTGTTACATTCAGAACATTTAAAGGTCCAAGAAAGAGCTCTGTTGGTTCCCTTACAAATTCAGTTTGAGTATTGCTGTAGTGGTGTATTTGCAGTGTCCTGATGAGTAATCCTACTGTCAGTCCAGGAGTACTGAACCCTTCAATTTACCTTTGGTTTTTTCTTCTGAACAATATATTGTTTGGTTCACTTACCTGCTGTTACGGAGGAACTTGGGACAACCAGTGTGTAAACTGGCGAAATAGTGAGTCGTTGAACTTAGGGGGCCCACTAATGTGGCAGGCAGTGTGTGTTGTGTCGCCACTCCAGACAGTCCCCTGGCTGCAGTAAGCGGCCTCCCCCCCCCCCCACTCACTCCCCCCCTCCCCCCTCACTCACTCCCCAACCCACTCACTCCCCCCCCCCCCCCCACGAGCACACGTGCACACACTCGCGCACTGGCCGCTTATGCTGCGCATGTTTGTAGCTTGCCCGGGCATTCTAATTATCGTCTCCTGTTCCCGCAGTCAGTCGTCCATCTCCCAGAACGTCGGCCCCGTTCGGGTTGTACGATCACCGTCAGCGTCAGAGAGCTTCTCTCCGGGCTTGGGGTGTTCCCTCTTCCACCTCCTTTCTGAGCCCCTCTGCATACACCCTCGTGGTGCGTGCCTCGCCCTTGCCTTCTGCTCGAATTGGCACAGGGCCCGAAGGACTCAGTCCCTCTGGAGGCCTTCCGCCGCTGCCTTTATTCCATCCTAGCCACGTATCAGGGCTCTAGCGTGTTTTACACTGACGGTTCGATGGTTGCTGGTCGTGTCGGCTATGCTGTAACTCTAGGGGACCATTACGAAAACGATCCTTGCCGGCTGGCTGCAGCGTTTTCACTGCTGAGCTGGTCGCCATCTTTCGTGCCCTAGAGCATATCCGCTCCTGCCCAGGTGAGTCCTTCGTTATCTGTAGCGACTCCCTGAGCAGTTTACGAACTATCGACCAGTGTTTCCCTCGCTCTTGTCTGGTGATGGCTGTCCAGGAGTCCCTCCATGCTCTTGCCCATTGCGGCCGCTCTGTGGTCTTTGTGTGGACCCCAGGCCATGTTGGGATACCCGGCAATGAAAATGTTCACCGCCAGCGAAAGAGGCCATCAGTAAACCATCTCTGGACATTGGCTTCCTGGAGACTGATTTGCTAGCTGTCGTACGCCTCAAAGTTTTCGCGCTTTGGAACGCTGAATGGCGCGATCTGACCACGCCTAATAAACCCCGTGCTATCAAGGAGACGACTGTGTGGCGAGTCTCTCGCAAGGAGTCTGTCGTCCTCTGCCGACTGCGCATTGGGCACACACGGATGACGCACGGCCACTTATTGCGCCGTGAGGAAGCCCTCTCTATGTCGCTGCGGCTCGGCTTTGACAGTGGTCGACATTTTGTTGGCTTGTCCACTTTTAACTGTGCTCAGGCAGACGTTTGCGCTGCCTAATATGCTCCCTGCCCTTTTAACTGAAGACAATGCTATGGCAGGCTTAGTTTTGCGTTTTATTCGGGAAGGGGGGCTTTTATCACTCAATCTGTTTGTCCTTTTGTATTGAAACAAATGGTTCAAATGCCTCTGAGCACTATGGGACTTAACATCTGATGTCATCAGTCCCCTAGAACTTAGAACTACTTAACCCCAACTAACCTAAGGACACCTCACACACATCCATGCCCGAGGCATGATTCGAACCTGCGACAGTAGCAGTCGCGCGGTTCGAGACTGAAGCGCCTAGAACCGCTCGGCCACAGCGGCCTGCCTTTTTGTATTGATTCTGGCCTTTGGCCAACGATTTTAGTCTGAGTTTTTAGTGTGTTTTTTCCTTTCGGTGGTTGGCTTTCCCTTTTTTGTCTCTATGGTCCGCCAACCACTGTCACACTCCGTGTGATTTTAATTCGTTTTGTCTGATCTCCGTCTGAGTCTTTTTTGTCGTGTGTCGTCTGTTGTCTGCATTACTTGTTTTTCCTCTGTGTGGGTGTTTTTAAGTTTTGGAACAAGGGACTGATGACTATAGCAGTCCGGTCCCTTTAATCCCACAACCAACCAACCAACCTCTTGTTTTCAGCACGCCGGCCACCGCGGTCTGTGGGCCCTCCAGCTCCAGCTCCAGCCCCAGCACTCAGCCGCCCAGCGACCACGGCCGCTCTCCCGCCGTGGCTGCCCAGCACACTCCCCCGCCACCTGATGACGCCGCTGTCTCTCGACTGCGGTGAGTACTGTCACTGCAAACACACGACTTGTTCACCCAGAGTACCACTTAGTGCTATGTCAGCTAAATGTTATACTAAATGATGTACATTTTTTTAAATTTTTGATAAAGTTCAGCTTGTAGCTATCAGGAAAAATTATTTCTTCATTTAATTGGAGTGTTTAATGTAACTGCTGCTCTTGATGGTGTTCGCATATCTTACAAATTAGTTTCACAAGGTGCGACTGTAAGATGGCAAGAACCATGCCCCTTACATGAAGTCATTAAAGATCACCTAACTCACGTTGAGCGAACAGTAGGGCTGAACACAAATGACTGACAAGGCACAATGCATCTTGTAGAGGGTATAGTATGGATGTATTGGAATAATTAATGTCGGGTGATGGTTTTAAAGTAATTCACATGACATGAAAACTTCGTGGAAATGCGTCGATTTACTGGGGACTAGTTTATCTCAGGGAAGTATACAGATTTAACCATGGCCGGCTGGGGAGTGGCGAAGCGACAATAGGCAGCTTAGGGCAGCTCAAGCTGTGAGAAAACGGTAACGGGGTGCGGCCTCCAACTGCCTTAAGATGAGTGACATGGAGTGGGTGGTTGACCCCATGCTGATGTACCGGGAAGCAGCCGGAGAACTTGTACGCTTGTTGATAAATGTCCGTCATTTGAGTAAGCCGCGCAAAGCTACGGTGCAGCGGTCAACAGAGGCCAAAATATGCGTGTTTGTGCGTATAGCAACTTCACGCTGAATTCACGGTCCGCAGAGTCTGAAGTAAAGGGAACATAGGAGCGAGGAATTTGAAGTACTCTCCTGGGAGTCAGAATTCCGGAAAAATTGGTGTTTCGCTAACCTTGATGGGTGGCCTGGGAGGAGCTAAATAGCAGAAGTTGATGGGAAGGGAAATTTTGTGGGAATTTGTTCACTTCCCAGAGCAGGCATTGTTTGGTGCTGGGAAGCGACGCATACTTAATGCAACTTGCGCTGCAATTGGCGTAAGTGATTTTGCTGGAGGGGAAACAGAGGCGAAGAGCAGACTGGGAGAAGTCTCTGTAGAGGTCTTCCGTTCCCAGCTTGCCTAGAGTGCGGACGTGGCGTTCTTTACTCAGCTTGCCTGAGAAAGGGTGAGCATCTCTGCAGTTTAGGATGTAGCAAATGGAACGATTGAGCTTGGAGATAGAAAGTTTTGGTTCAGCTATGTACTGAGCAAGATAGCTAGGAGTGAATAGATGAGCGCAGCCTTGCAGCACCATGAGGCCAGCCGACGTCCTCACGACGACGACGCTTCGCCATGCTGAATTCGGTGATATTGCACCCGCTCCAGCTGATTAATTTGTTGGATGACGTCGGCAAAGTTTCCACGAGGGTTTCATGGGCCGTGTATTGGGGAATCCTTCTCGCACTTCGCATTATGCCTGGGTCAATAGATAGGAATTAATTTTGATTTATCGCGCTTTATGCCATGTAAACGCAATTTCCTACCACTGCCTGATAGGAGAGTCTTGTAATGTGATGACTGAAGGTCGGGAGTTAAAATAAATTTGTGCTAATCGAGTGCATCTGTTTTCAATCAAGTACTTGAAATCCCAAGTCACTTTCTTAATTAATTTTATGTTCAACATTTGCATCTGGTGTTCAATAGCTGAATATAACATCAATGTGCACCCCTCTTTAATTAAAAGTGATCGATTCTGAATAAATTAATGTCAACACTGCCACTGCAGTTCAATCAGGAGTCACCGGGCCTTATTAGTTTTTTGCGTCATCCGACATTGCGGCAGTTTTGCACTCTTTGTTGATCTGTTAGTCAATTAGCTGGGGTGAACACACACCAAAACCAGATAAGTGACGGGTGGGGTGTTACACGACATCGTCGCGAAAGAACACAGTGACCTGTATATGTAATAACTTTCCTTTAATTTACATCTATGGTCACAATCTTTTTTGCGTAACAGATTACCGGTTTCGGTCTTTAATGACCATCATCAGATCTGTTTCATAAAAAAAGGAAGTCCTAATGTACTGCAGCCATAGTGGCATCGTCAAATGTTAAATGCTGGTGCTGATTCCGCATTTAACATTTGATGATGCCGCTTTGGCTGCAGTACATTAGGACTTTGTTTTTTGAAACAGATCTGATCATGGTCATTAAAGACCGAAACCGGTAATCTGTTAAACAAAAAAGATTGTGATCATAGACGTAAATTAAAGGAAACTTATTGCAAATTAGTTCTGAAGGAAGTGGGTGTGAAGCCAGGCTGTCACTGCATTACCATTCAACGAAATCTGGAAGTAACATGAATGAGTTATTGTGTGTATAACTGTATGGAAGTTGTCACAAGGAACCTTCTGAGTGCGAAGTCACAAATTCAGTATTTAGTAAGGCTCAAATTCAGTATTTAGTAAGGCTCATTTGAAAGTGTTAACACTTGGTGGGTCATTAGCAGCTAATACTTTTCCCATGATATCCTCATCAGGAGGGAGACAGATAATGAGTGTCCGCGAGGTACAGAGATCAACATCCAGTGGGGGACACACATTACAGTATACGAAATGGACATCATTGACATTAGAGAGATGTTCAGAACAGACCATTGCCGCTCAGGATTAGCCGAGCAGTCTGAGGCACTGCAGTCATGGACTGTGCGGCTGATCCCGGTGGAGGTTAGAGTCCTCCCTTGGGCATGAGTGTGTGTGTGTGTGTGTGTGTGTGTGTGTGTGTGTGTGTGTGTGTGTGTGTGTGTGTGTGTGTTTGTCCTTAGGATAATTTAGGTTAACT
Organism: Schistocerca americana; assembly: GCF_021461395.2. NCBI lineage: Eukaryota > Metazoa > Arthropoda > Insecta > Orthoptera > Acrididae > Schistocerca > Schistocerca americana. Next base: position 28,026,794 of record NC_060129.1, on the reverse strand, counting down.
AGTGTGTAAGCTTAGGGACTGATGACCTTAGCAGTTAAGACCCATAAGATTTCACACACATTTGAACATTTTTTGGAACTGCCCTTCAAGGTGTAAGTGCTGATAGTGTGATAGTATGTTTTATAGGCACGGAACCAATATACATCTAGAGGCTGAATTTTCCAATGATATAAATCGCAATATTACACACTTTCCCAGAGGTATAGTTTGCTCTAAAGGAGTCTGATTTTTATACGCAGACCAGGAATGGAGCAAAAGGAAGTCGTTTTAACCAGCTATTGGTCAAAAGCAGTGCTCAGGCTATAGCTGTAGTTCTTACACCCATTTTCTCGCTCTTGCTGGCTTTGACGTAACTATTCCCTACTGCCCTTGCAAGATCACACACGAGAAAGAATCATAGGGGGCAGAGGATCTCCAACTTCTCGTCGCACACTAAAGATCTTTCCAACCAATTTACCATCTAGATCAGCAGTCAGTATAACTATATACGGCTGCGTTAAGGCATTGATATTTGTTAATCTTAATATATTTCTCATGGGCCCCTCTTATTCCCTCTTATGTTCACTTTCTCTTCAGTTCTCGAATGGTCGAAGTTGAAAACAAATTCCTCATGGGACAAGTTCACCTCATCTACAAATCTTCGAGTGGCTTCAGCAGTTTTCTGTGAATTGTCGAGTTGATGCTTTATTTGAAATTTCGTTATCTGGTTTCTTTCAGTTTGTAGCATTGTTTGAAGCTATTCCTATCCACTGCTTCCCCAGAAATGACTGTAATCTATGTCACACACAATTTGATGTGCATAATGTAATAGGTCACTATCATGCAATCCTGTAAATTGTATCGAGCATCCTTGAAATGCACAAACACCAGCTTTTGTACCAAGTGCGGGTCGTCCTCCCTTGAATATGGCCGACACGGTCATATTTCTGTTAACAATTTCTTTTACTATGCTTTGCACGATCTTCATTACGTTTAGTAACCGCTCCTTAGACGTTCATTGTCCTTTACTGCGTTTCAGTGGAGACGGGATTTGTGGATCCCTGTCTGACAAGAATGATGAACTACATGGCTCGACAACTATTTCAGTATCACTTTCACTCATTAAGCACATATCGCCATCATTGCATTCTTCATGTACATTGTTGACACTGTTAAACACACATGACAACGTACATTCTACTGGCTCATCCTGTAGAACAATGATATATCATCAGCCAATAATTTCTCACTCCACAGAATTCCTTGGTTTCCTTGCGAATTACTTGTCAGCTAAAAGTTCAACTATGGTCCACAGCCTCATGCTGTCGCTCACCATTGGATGGTTCCAATGCTGACCACTGTTGCCATTAACAGGCAATATTCTGGGGAACCAAATGTTATAAACATCGTTGGCCTGTTGTGACCTAGCACTCAAGGGATACATTGTTGAGGGAAACAAATGAAAGAAGAGAAAGCAAAATTAGAAGTAGGATGGGCAAAACTTTGATTCTAACCCCAGGAATTGGGATATGACTTGTTTAGTCTGTGAGTCTAAGTATTCTTTGAATTTCCTTTATATATCATTCATCCACACTTCCATTTGCAATAACTAATGAAAACTTTAATACAAAGGATGTATATGAGAACCTCCGGAAGTGGTGTATAAAGAGTCGAGAGTGAAAATGTCAGCGACACTGTAAGTTGGAGTCAGGTGTGAAGGCACGCTCAGGTGGCGTAATAGCTGTGATGCTCATTCAGATAGGCGAGAAGTAATGTCAGTTCTGTTGTGGGTGTGGCAGAGTGGAGACGTATGTAGCACTGCACACACCGCCAGTATTAAACAACGCCCTGCAGCAGATGGAATTTGGCATGCATCTTCAGTACAGTTTTTAATTAACCATAGAACAGTTTTTCCTTAATACCTTTCTAATATTCGTTTTGCTTATTGGATATAAGCGACCAACGGTAGCGATCATAGACATTTGGATTTGACAACAAAAATCACAGTGAATTAAAAGGTTTACAAGATGGCTTCATTGAGACACCATTGAAATTGTAGTCCTTTTCACGTAACGTTAAACCCTGGCCATGACCTGTCACTGGGATAATTCAGGTTCTGATGGAGCTTGTCATTACTTTCATTACTCTTAACCTCAACATTAATAGCAGTGTAAAATTCAGTAGTAGCTATGAATAGCTTTCACTATTAGTGTGTAAGTTGGGCTTCACTCCTGTGGAGTCGCTATTTTGCCAGTTGCCCATGGTGATATTGTAGAGAGTATGAAGGAGCATGTTGAAAGTTCACACATTTATAGAGCTTTGCAGCTGGGCATGGCACACAGCTAGACAGTGTGTCCGTCAGTGGTGGCTAATAATCGGGATTTATGCAACAAACATGTCAATGGTTGAAAATGAATGGACGTTTCAATGTACTGAACAAGGAGAGAAAAATTATATCAGTAAGGGAGTCTGACAGGGTTCTGCGTGGTGTAACACTGAGACCTTAACACACAGTTTCAGTGGACAGAGCTATGGAACCCTTGATTCACTAACAGAATAACGAAATTGGATTGTAACAATAGGATGCTGTGGGACTCATCGCAAGAAGATCCACACACTGCACGCGACTATGGCTGACCACCCTAGGTAATAGAGCACGAAATCCTTGAATCTCTGTATATTTGTTTTCTAAAGTCAGTTCACACATATCACGTCCAGTTTAAGTTACAGCGTATGTTTCGCACCCGCTTCCCCACTTGTCTTGCTTTACTCTGATCAGTTTCCAATGACATGCTGAAACATTGTACTGTTGCTAGTCCTAGGCAGTAGTAGGGAAAAGCAGGCAGAACCCCACTCTCCACTGTTACCAGATTTATTCAAGATGACGGATACAAGATGGCGGCGATAGATATGACAATGTCGCAAGGATTTCATGGCAGGAAGTTCAAACAGAGGGCGCTGTCATCCCTTATCTGACATTATCCAAGATGGCGGTCTGGAGGGGAAAAATGGCGGGGAAAGGACTCAGCATGTTCTTGGCTGCTGGAGAGGAAACAGTGTATTTATTGTTGGAACAATTTATTTTTATTGTTGGAACAATTTATTTAGGGACGAATTTCATGTACTTTATTTATTACACTGATACAAAGCACTAGCCCTGACGTGTTTAGGGTCACAGTAAATAGTCTGCAGACCTCATAAATAATGCAGTACACTGATGTGCAGACATGCAAACAACTCGTAAATTACCGAAATGATGCAGTACACTGATGTACAGACCTGTAAACAACTTGTAGATCACCGAAATGATGCAGTACACTAATGTACAGACAAACGAGCAACTCGTAAATTACTGAAATCATGCATATATACTGCTCTGTCAACACGCTCACAATGGTTAAACTTTTCCCATGGGTGTGAACCCTTCACCACCTTGGCTTCGTGAAGTGCCCCATGTTAACCTTGGCCTTCATTCACTTCCTAAGAACACTACTCCAGCCTCAGTATATCGTCTCAAGACCTTTACATGGAACTTATTGTTAGTACCTTTATATACCCTGGTGGCTCTCGGACTGACCGTGGGGTCGGGTGTGCGTTCGTCATTGGCACCCGTGTCCTTCGATATCGGCTCCCAGCCCATTCCCCAGTATTTACAGCCGAGCTTTTCGCCTTGTATCAGGCCACAGAGTACATTCGGCGACACAGCCTTCCCAGTTGTGCCCCCTGCTCAGACTGTCACTCAGTCAGCCCCAGCCCCCCCCCCTCCCCCCCCCCCCCCCGAAAGTCTCTGTGCACTGCTGTACACTGCTCATCCCTTAGTGCAGTGGGTCCAGAACAACTGTCACTCACTCACTCGTGGTGGAGCCAATGTCGTGTTTCTGTGGGTCCCTGGTCATGTCAGTCTGCTAGGAAACGAGGCTGTTGACGGTGTTGCCATGGCTGCAGTCGTCGTACGTCAGCCTGTGAGTACCTCCATTCCCTCTGATGTTCTCTAGGCATGAGTAACACTTTAGTTGACTTTCTAAATTATAGGGATGATTTCGAATCTGATAAATCACCAAAATCGGTATTCGCAAGTGGAAATATCAGTTTCCTTTCTTTTATTTTCTTTCTTAGAGTTTTCACGTAAATGTCTTCGCAGATGTGATAAATTACTAGTTACTCAATGGTTCAGAGAACGCTCCACCTCGCTAAAATTTCGGGTTTCTACATTGCTTGAGCAAATTGTAATTACATCCTTTATTCATTGACAAATATGTAATGGCAGGAGGCTTTTTTGCAATGCAAAAATGACAACCTGCAGATACAAGAGTGGACGTATCATAATTTTTTATACACCTATAATTGATAGTCAGAAATGCTATGCTGCTGCTTCAACGTAAAGGTACTGTGGCTTATGTTCCTACATATGTTTCGTGGGAAGTAATCAGTCTACTATTCACGGAAAAAAAGAAAAAGAAGAAAAACCTATTTCTAGTTGTAAAGGAAGGACAGATTGGACACGGTTAATTGTGATTTCAATGCACTGAGTAGTGCGTAAGTGGTGATAGATTCAGTCCATAAACAGCTGCACAAAACAGCAATACAAGTGCTCAACGGGACCTGCTATAGTGCATCAGCACCCCTAAGCATATCCTCGCATTTTCCTTGTTGTACTGATTACAGTACACCAACCGACATCGATGATGTCTTTCCAAGCATTACGTCCATGGGTGCGGTATTCATTATCATTTAGAGCCGGACGCCTGTCCTTCATAACACTTGTTTGAGAGAATCTTGGCAGGATGCAACACCTTCCAGAAGCGCTGAATCGAAGATTGTCAGATAATATCCTAGTACTGAGGAGAATCAAGACACGTAGCTGCTGTGAATGTGGGCACGCCATAATTTTTTCAGGTGCTGTTCACATATAAATGATAACTCCACTGTTTGTCTGAAATGCGCATAGGTTGCAGTGCAGAGTTACAGTGGTTTATGTTCAGGCATGTCCAGAGAAAATGACTGTGTGTCCTATCGTGAGGGAGGTATGGATTCACCATGTCAGTAGTCTCAAAGAGAATGAAAGACTTTTTTTTTAACGGAAAACTGTGTGTCATATATTGAGATTCGTGTGTGTGAAATCGTATGAGACTTAACTGCTAAGGTCATCAGTCCCTAAGCTTACACACTACTTAACCTAAATTATCCTAGGGACAAACACACACACACACCCATGCCCGAGGGGGAGGACTTGAACCTCCGCCGGGACCAGCCGCACAGTCCATGACTGCAGCGCCCTAGACCACTCGGCTAATCCCGCACAGCCTGAGATTCGTTCCAAAACCACTGTCGTAAAGAGGAGACGTAACCAGTACATTGCTCGGTGTCAGACTATGGCAGCAGCCCTAATATTTAATTGTAGTTACACCAAACTGATTCGAACAAGATGGAGGCAAGTTATGTACAGGAAGTTTTCAGAATGCTATTATTCAAAGACAAGTTGAAGCAGACCGTTCTCCTCTGGCGGGGATGCCATCACTCATGCGCCACTGTGGCATGAGGACATACCCAGACCAGTAGCTGTAGGACACCGACAATTAAAACCATTTTTCTCTTCTGTAGGACAGTGCTTCGGATTCTGTTTGTGTAATTGTTCCGATTTTCCCGTCTGTGCTTAGACAGTGCTCTCTTTCCAAACAACAAGAACGCTTTTATGATTAACGTTGTTTTCGCAAGTGTGCACAGACATGATGAAGGCTTTTAGCAGTGAGAACTTTTAACGTTTCTGAGATGTTTATTGACAGCAGGATGAACATTTCGCAGCAATGTGTCAGCCACACTGGGCAGGTAAGCACGTGTGCTTGGTCAGACGCAGCTTGCATGTCCTGTTAGGATCGCTAGGAACAATGTATCCTGTGATATTCAGGGAAGTATTGGAAGAGATTTCTATAGTGTGACCTGTCACATTAATGTCCGCAGGTAGAGAGGTTTCGCGCCAGTGGTCCAGAGGGTGCGTTGGCGCTTATTTAGATGCGATGTCAGTATAACACTGCAAACTTTATAGCTCCTATGCAAACACCGGTCTCAGCGCTGGACCCGCACCACAGCTGTGTGTCATCGTGTCAGAAATGGTGCCTAGGTCAACATGTATCTCGACAGGAATTTCTCAAGAGTCAAGTATGAAAGCGATGCCTTCGCCTTGTGCTTGCGGGACCTGCACAGGCACTTGTGTGCTGCTTGTGGTGGCGTTGATGCATGTGCGCGTTGTTGCCTCTGAGAAGTCGCAATTGACTATAGTTCTAAAGCTTTTCTTATGTGCACAGAGTGTTTGTGCAGTCCATGATTTTCGGTAATTTATGTGTTGTTTGCTTGTCTGTACATCAGTGTACAGAACAGGCTGAGTCCTTTTCCCGCCATTTTCCCCATACCAGACCGCCATCTTGGACTTCATCACTGGATGGACGACAGCGCCCTCTGGTAGTGGTACTGTGTACTACATCAGTTGGCCTCCGAACCCCAGGGTGAACAGTTGATTGTGAGACTGCCTCAAGTTGTTAAAATAAAGACAATTTAAATAAAAACATTCGTCCATCCTCTCCAGCACAGGGCGAGTCCTTTTGCTGCCAATTCCTAGGAAGAGCTGGCAGCTGGGTGACTTACGTTAGTGGGGGTAACCAAAGTGCCATATTTTCCTGCCATTTTCTTAGGTTAGCAGAGGTACCCGTGTTGTTGCATTGTCCTGCTGGAATTTGATCTTCCTGCCATTTTCTCAGGGTGGGAGGTAGGGGAGTGGGATTAGGTTACTGGAGGTAGCCCAATTGACCTACCTTCCTGCCAAAAGGTGAACTTCCGACCATGATGATGTCATTGCAACATTGCCGTATCTACGCCGCCATCTTCGATCCGCCATCTTGAATAAACCTGGGAACAATCGAGAGTGGGGTGGTGCCTGGTTTGTCCTACTAATGCCTAGGACTAGCAACAGTAATACTTTTCAGCAAACCGTTTGAAACTGATCAGAGCAGAATGCAGCAAAGTGTTATTGAGTAGAGGAGTGTCCCCACTTTCAAGTGGAAAACTGGGTGCAAAACGTATGTTGTAACTTAAATGGGACGTGATATGTGTGAATTGACCTTAGAAAACACATTTCTGCTACCTATACAGAGATTCAAGGATTTCGTGCTCGATTGCCTAGGGTGGTCAGCCATAGTCCCGTGCAGTGTGTGGATCTACTTGCGATGGATCCCACAGCATCCTATTGTTACAATCCAATTTCGTTATTGTGTTAGCGAATCAAGGGCTCCATCGCTCTCTCCATTGAAACTGTGTGTTAAGGTCTCAGTGTTCCATCGCACAGAGCCCTACCAGATTCCCTTACTGATAGGATTTTTCTATCCAAGTTCAGTACATTGAATCGTCCGTTCATTTTCAACCATTGGCATGTTTGTTGCATAAATCCCGATTATTAGCCACCATTGACGGACACACAGTCTAGCTGTGTGCCATGCCCACCTGCAAAGTTCCATAAATGTGTGAACTTTCAACACTCTCCTTCATGCTCTCCACAGTATCACCATGGGCAACTGGCAAAATAGGGACTCCAGAGGAGTGAAGCCCAACTTACACACTAATAGTGAAAGTTACACATAGCTACTACTGAATTTTTCAGTGCTATTGATGTAGAGGCTAAGATTAATGAGAGTAATGACAAGCTCCATCAGAAACTGAATTGTCTCAGTGACTGGTCATGGCCAGAGTTTGTGTAGTGAATGGTCACTTGCTCTTTATAGACTTCTGCATTGAGCTCTCAGTCCAGTGACGTCAGGCCGTGGTCTGCCTGCCCCTGACTGGTGCTGCATGCGAACTTCCACGAGAAAATATTAACATTTGAGGCTAGGAAGATTCGGTATTTCAATGAAAGAAGTCGTCAAACTCAGTGAACAACTGTGAAAACTCTATTCCCCATTAACTGACAAAACAGTTCTGAACCAATGTGGTACACTGTTGCTGGCCGCTATTCGTTGAAGTTCCAGTAAGTCTCTAGAGTGTTCTTTCCCAGTGACTGAAAATTATGTTGCAACCAGTGCCTGACCCATTCGTAGATGGGACTCTTCCCTGAGCCGGCCGGGGTGGCCGAGCGGTTCTAGGCGCGTCAGTCTGGGACCGCAAGACTGCCACGGTCGCAGGTTCGAATTCTGCCTCAGGCAAGGATGTGTGTGGTGTCCTTAGGTTAGTTATGTTTAAGTAGTTCTAAGTTCTAGGGGACTGATGACCTCGGATGTTAAGTCCCATTGTGCTCAGAGCCATTTGAACTCTTCCCTGGACAGCCTGTGTAGCACGAGCCGAATATCGGTATTTAAAAAAAAAAAATGGCTATATATTGCCGATGTATTTTCACCTAATATATCGATATCAAAATGGCAATATCGAGAGCCGGTATTTTTATTTTATATTGTTTTACAATTTTCAGAAAATATTTGAAGTTGTTCATTTGAAATTGTAGTAGGACATAATTTTTCTTTTACTGTGTGAAGGGGGCCTACTACTTTTTGAGCTTTCATCACGTCCGACCTTTCTGTTTGACTTAGTGAAGCAAGTGTATGTGCCACTAAAGAACAATGCCGATTGCACTGGGTGGAGGGGGGGGGGGGGTAGGGGGGGTGCGAGGGAAGTGTGAATGGGAAACATTTGCGATAATGCAACTAGTGTGTTATTTCTTCACATCGACATTCTTCAAAGACAGTTGCTCAAACTGAAGAACAAAAATCTGATAAGATTTTCCGTTGTAGTGGACGCAGGCGTGAGGGGAAATGCTGACGTAATCAGCGCCCAGTGCTACCAACAGAAAATGGAAACGTTTAGATTCACTATGCGATTTTGACACTACAGCTGCTAGGTCACTGGCGTCTGTAGAAATGGAAAACAGGGAAGTCGACATGAGGTGTTCTGGTCAAATCTGTCATGTGACAAAACCGAAAGATGGACCCACCAGACGTCTTTCATTGTGCCACTTACGTGAGTTATCATTGTTGGCAAGTGGCTAGCGTCAAGTGTGAATATGCATCCTGTTCCTTCCAATTTGCGCTCTGAAGTTCGCCTTCGTAGCGTAGTAGTACAGTTACCGCCTACCACACAGGTGGCCCGGGTTCGATTCCGGGCAGGGGACTGGGTGTTGTGTCCTTCATCATTGACTCACAAGTCGCCGAAGTGGCGTCAACTCAAAAGGACTTGCAATACGGCGGCGAACTCCCCCGAAAGGAGCTTCTGGGACAATAATGCCATCCGATCATTTTTTTCTCTCTAAAGGGGTTAGGCAGGCTACAGTTTGTTGATGTACAGAATATGTATTAATAAATCGATACTTCTACAGCTCTAAAACGAGAAGTATATTCCCAACGGGCAGCACATATTTTTGTAAGCGGGTATGTCCATATTTGTCCGCCAGTACACGGATCCTTTTTTACAGTATATCGAAAGCCGATACCGACATTATAATAAATATCGGTGTATTGGATATTCTGTACTTTTACAAATATTAGGTCCTAGTTTCGCTGTGACTACCATTACGCATTCAAAGTCTGACAATTCCCGTCGTGCTGCCATTTAGACGTCGGCAACCTTACCACACGAGCCACCTGAGTACAGTACAAGTGACAGCTACCCCAATGCCCTGCCCTTTTATACCTTGCGTGCGCGATACTACCACCACTTGTGTATGTAGATATCGCTATCCAACGACTTTTGCTACCTCAGTCTAGTACTTTATCTGTCTTTGCTTGAAGGCACGAGAATGCTTTTTAATGGTGGGACACCTGCTGTCTGGTCGAAATTAGAAACTACTCGTAGTTGTACGTAACGAAATACATTTTAAATAAATTTAACATTTTACTCGAAATAACTGACGACTTGTCATCCACAAACTAAATACTTTCTTAAAGAAGGTGTAGTTTTAAACTTAAGTACATGCTCATATTGTGTACCATCGACCGCTGGCCAGATTTGGAATTGCTGTTTGAGAGATAGATGAACAGAGGAAGGTGCATTGGATGGGATGACGTTGCATGGTATGACGGTTCGATGGTGCATATCATCTGATATAGATGGGGTTCACGAACCACATACACTGTCGGTTGTCCAGCGGTATTCCCTCTGGAAGAACAGGCAGCATGTCCGTAAGAACATGTGCATACATATTTCCATTTAAGCCCCCCATGGATAAAGTAAGGTCCCACAACGTAATTTCCTATCGTGCCACACCATAAATTTACAACTGAAGGTCGCTAGTATTGTGCCTGACCAAGCCAGTGTGAAGCCGGCCGGTGTGGCCGTGCGGCTCTAGGCGCTTCAGTCTGGAACCGCGTGACCGCTACAGTCGCAGATTCGAATCCTGCCTCGGGCATGGATGTGTTTGATGCCCTTAGGTTAGTTAGGTTTAAGTAGTTCTAAGTTCTAGGGGACTGATGACCTCAGATGTTAAGTCCCATAGTGCTCAGAGCCATTTGAACCATTTTTTTGTCTACCACAACCTTTGTTTTACTTGTCTATTCCAGGAATATGCTATTTCACGCAAAGTCTTGTGCAAAATACCTTTCCACCAAAGAAAGTGGGTTTTTTGTTCATACAGCAATAAGCAAATTGTGTAATGTCAACACTACTTTTTACGTATACAAAACTCCCCAACGCCTGTCAAATTACCGACTTTGGAAAGCTGTTTGCAACGATGGATTTGTTCCAAATTTGTTAGTGCACTTCCTTGGCGATTCTAGTGAACTGTGAGGTTTATTTTCGGGATCCTTTCGGACGGATCCTATTGCGGCAAGGTTGACCGCTGTGTAAATTGTAGCCCTTTCGTTTTTGGGACTGGCAATGTTAGCCCTCACTTCTTTTTGTGGCGACTCTTTTTTAATACAATCCGTGATTACGTCAGAAGCGACTGGACGCCTTTTACTCCGAAGATCGCTATTCTTTGAGTTGTGGAAATTTTCCTGCGGTGTAGTGGGCTTATCCATCACTTCTGAACAGCTAAGTACATCCCAAAATATGTTAACTGAACTGACTGACGCTGGTAACTAAAATCACACGAACAGCGTCCGTGTAAATCGCCGCTTGCTGTACTACTAAATAGCCATAAACTTGAATGCGATTTTCAAAGCGATTTTGAGACTAAAGTGATTTTTAAAAATCAGAACTCTAATATCTGATTTTAGATTTGAAAATAGCGGCACATTTTAGTTACAAAACGGTACATTATTCAGGGTCTTAGTAAAGTTCAGTGAACGTCAAATAAGTAAATATGTTTTAAGTTCTAATAGTGATTTACTGGGAATAGAAGAGGGATACAGCAAAATACAGTATTAGTTACAAACAGGAAAGGGGCATAAGGGATGACATGTCATTACCAACAACTGTAATTTTAGTCATAGTTTTTGAACATCTTTTTAATGTTCCATTTTATTGTTATTTGTGACGTCGGATTTGGAAAATTCGAAGTTTGATTTGAACGTCGATTTAATTAACATGTTTATTAGCAACAATAAAAAAAAAGTATAATGGTCCTCTGATATTTTCAAGGCTGAACAAACATAAATAAAACGTGGATCATTGGTTCACAAGTCACTGAGTCAGTCTCCTTACGTCACGCCTCGGGATTCCCTTTCCAATTTGTGCCCAACATTGTATTTTTGCTGTATCCCTCCTCTATTCAGAGTTAATCCCTATTAGAACTAAAAACATATGACTTTTACCGAACCTTGCAATAACGTTGAGTAATGTATCATTTTATACGTAAAATTTTCCGCTTTTATCGAGTTTGAAATCAAATATTAGGGTTCAGAGTTTAAAAAATAGCCTCCAAATCGAAACTTCCTGGTGGATTGAAACTGCATGCCGGACCGAGAGTCGAACTCGGGACCTCGGCATTTCCTGGACAAGTGCTTTACCATGCGAGCTACCTGAGCACGACTCAGGACTCCTCACTCCTCCAGTACCGCCAGCACTTCGTCTCCTACACTTACAAACTCAGCAGAACCTCCAAATCGCCTTGAAGATCACGTTCTAGGTCTCAGACATTAGTGGAAGTGTGTGACCCTCATTACCTAAAACAACTTCTATACTTCTGTCTAAAACATTCTGCTGTACCTCACCTCCCATTATGGGTTAAAATGGTTCAGCTTATACACTGCCCAGTCTCATTAGTGCGGCCACCTGTCAAAAGCCTGAATAACCACGTTACACAGCTTCCATCACTGCGAGAGGTGCAGGAGGCGGGCCAGTGAGGTTCTGGAAGGTACCATTATGTATGTCGAGCCGAACCAAATCCAGAGAGACGGCCACCTGCGCTAGGTTTTTCGGCTGAAAATACGTGGCGCGAACCGCCAAATCGAGGTGGTCCCACAGATTTTCGATTGGGTTTACATCCGGGGAGTTTGGTGGCACTCATCCTGTAGCTCTTCCAACCACGCACGTATACTGCGAGGTGTGTGCCACGCTCCAGCGTGTGAAGGGAAAACAAACTTGGGTGTAGGGGTGGATAGGTGCAATCTCGCGTTGGATCGACAGTGCCTTCCAGAACGACGCGATTAGCCAGGGAATGCCACGAAACACTCCCCAGACCGTAACTCCCCCTTCTCTGGCCTGGACCCTTCCTATGATTGTTGCAGGGTGTTTGCTTTCAGACGTTTCACGCCAGTTAAGGATAAAACGCACACTGGTAACAGCGTGCGAATTCCAACCATCATCACTGGTGAACAGCAGTTAGCTCAGATGCATGAACCAGGCCCCTTCTGTGGAGTACCACACACAACAACTTTCACTGAATAGTCGATGTAGAGACACCGCTGGTAGCCACTCTGTCGATATGGGCCCTCAACTGCCAAGCCATCATTCACCTCCTCATCTATGACCTGTGGTGCACTATAGTTATCTTGGCGGTAGCTTTGGATACCGCCATCTTTGCGATGCGTGGTATACTTTAACCACAGTGACACGTGAGCAGATCAAAAACTTAGCCATTTCAAAAATGGTTAGATATGACATCAGTACAATGATTGCTTAGCAGGAGTCCTTCCACTGCCCACCACATTAGCTGACAGAAAACAGGCAGCCATATATTTGTCAGTGTGGCGTGTGAGTGTCTTAAAGAGGGTCTTTAGTACCACAACGCTAATCTGTACAGAAGTGTCACTGTTGGTTAGATGGAACTCAATTGATGGTGCTGGAAATAAGAGAAGAAAAAGAGATGGCACAATTCTGTGTGGAAACTTCTCTTTGTGGCACTGGAGGCCGTAGCAAAGGCTAGATAAAGCACCTATTAAATTGCACCATATTACATGCATACCAGTTACTAGCAGGGAGTAATATAAGGAATGCCATGCTGACCACAAAAATCAAAGCCAGCTCGTGGGATACAATTAATTAAATGATGATCTTCAGAGAGAAATTGTGCAGGATTCTATTAAGTGTATGTCTGAATTGCCAGTAATGACATTTATTAGACAGAACCCTATGTGGGACTGGATGAGGGAGAAACATGGCTTTGACCACCAGAGCAACTGGCTTGCACTTTGCATTGAGGCCCACTCTTCAACTAAAACGGATCAACTACCCTTACACTAAACCACGATTTTGAGGTAAAGAAATGGTGTACACCTTGACAATTTAGGAATAAAGAATTCCTGTTAATTATCTCTCAACCTCAAGAATGAAGGAAAAACCAGGAAACTGTGGTTCTGGTACTCATGTGGCACAGATTGAGTTCCAGTTCGAACACAGACATCAGCATCTGCATGCGCATGTAATGTCTGCAGGGAAAGAAACTGAGGGTGTGGTTGCAGATACTGGATTTATCAGGTGCAAATTTCCCTTGGCACACTACTGTGGGCTTTGGTTGAGAGATTGTATGCAAGTATGCTAGTTAACCAACATACCAGTATAGAGACTGGATTAGTGACTGTGATACCATAACTACTCTGGTTACTGAAGTTAACAAACTAATCAAAAAGACTAGAAGAGAATTTCTGCTAAGACCAAGCCAGTGGACAATGATGTAACATCATTTAGTTCCACTATAACGGACGTAGATGAAGTGTGGACAAAGTTTAAATGGATTTTAAATCGCACTGTGGACAAGTATGTGTAAAGCAGGTGGATTAAGGACGAGAAAGACCCGCCGTGGTTCAGCTGCTAAATTCGAGAAATACTGAGGACACAAAGGTTGTCACACTTTCAGGTCAAAAGAGAAAGTGCAAATAACGACAGACAAAGTAACAAATTCGTGGGTCTGTAAAAAGATCGATGCGCGAACAATTACCACCGTCATACCTTAGCAGCCTATCTCGTCGAGAACCCTAGAAAATTCTGGTCCCACGTAAAATCGCTGTGAGAGTCTAATGCTTCTATCCAGTGACTCGTTGAACAGTCTGATGGGGCAGTAGAACATGGCAAAAGTGAGGCCGAAGTTGTACATTACGCATTTATGAAATCGTTCAAGCACGAGAATGGTACAAACTTCGCATCATTTGACCATTGCAAAATGTCCCGTCTTTAGGACATGGTAATAACCGCCTCTGGCGCAGAGAAACAACTGCTAGAGTTGAAAGTAAATAATTCCACTTCATATAACTAGTGAGTACTCTACAGCATTGACCACTTACTTAGCTTGCATTTCTAGTGAATCCCTAGCCCAGTGCAAAGTCTCTAGGGACAGCTATAATGTGCAGATGGCCCCTGTGTATGGGAAGGGTAAAAGAACAGATCCACAAAATTACACACAAATATTTTAACATATGGATGCTGCAGAATCCTTGAGCATAATCTCAGTTCAAATATAATAAATTTTATGGAAAGGGAAAAGCTTCTGACCGCAAATCAGCGAGTGTTTAGAAAGCTTCACTCATGCGAAACAGCTTGCTCTTTGGTGATTATAATTCTTCTGGGTGTTCTGCCGCGTCATTGCTAAAAACTAACAACAATAATAAACTAAAACCGACGTTTCGGCCGAATTGCAACGACCTCCCTCAGGGCACGCCTGGTTTTGCATGGGGATAGTTGCTTCTATTTATTACAGACTATTGATGTCTGGTGTCTCTGTTGTAAAACAGTTAATTGGCCCTGTAATGTGATTGGCTAGTCATGACGTAACGGGACGTGGAAGGAAAGAGGCTACTCGTGGATGTCCATGTCGTCAACGATTGGTAGCTGTCCGCCAATCAGCGTTCGGCTTCTGGTCGGCAAGTTTTCCTCCTGGTGTGGGCGGAAGTGGACTGACAGTTGCTCTACAGCTGTTTGTGCAGATACGTCCGTGTCCCGTGTAGCTTCTGCCCCGCGACCGCTCGCGGCCAGTTGGACTGGGATGGCCGGCAGCCAGGACGGCGTGAGTTCGTAGCCATCTTCTCTGTTCATGTCAGGCTGCTTAATAATTTCGATCGCCTCCCGTATTTTGCGTTCTCGCATCCACGATTCTTCAGCCAGTACTCGGGCTTCCTGGAACCTGATAGGTTGTCCACAGTCACGGTGGTGTTCCGCTATCGCCGATTTTTTATGTTGTTGTAATCGTACATAGCGTTCGTGTTCTGCTACTCGTAAGCTGACAGGTCTCCCTGTTTCTCCTATGTAGGCAGCTCCACACTCACAACGTAGTTGGTAGACACCTGCAGTCTTAAGATTGTTGACTAAATCCTTGGTGGAACCTATCATTTCGTGGATCTGTGACTGCTTCGAAAAATCGGTTTGAAACCCCGTCGGCGGAGAACATTGCCTAGCCGTTCACTGACGCCTTTTACATATGGTAAGTGTACCAGTGGAAACTTCTCTTCTTTGCCTTCTTCTCGTGTTCTGCTCCCTTTGGTTTTAGCTACCTTTCTTATGATATCATATCTGTTGGAACGAAACGTGTGTTGTAGCTCCTTTACGTCTTCTTTGATGTTATTTTCATCGCTTATCCGGTAGGCTCGGGCAGTTAACGTATGCAGAACAGAATACTTTAGAGCTGGGTGGTGGTGGCTCTCCGCGTGCAGGTACCGATTAGTGTGCGTTTGTTTCCGGTACACTTTGTGTCCCAGTTTACCTGCCGCAGCTCTGTATACTACCACATCCAGAAATGACAAGGTTCCATGAAACTGAAAACAATGGTACCTGTCAGCTTACGAGTAGCAGAACACGAACGCTATGTACGATTACAACAACATAATAAATCGGCGATATCGGAACACCACCGTGACTGTGGACAACCTATCAGGTTCCAGGAATCTAAAGTACTGGCGAAAGAATCGTGGATGCGAGAACGCAAAATACGGGAGGCGATCGAAATTATTAAGCAGCCTGACATGAACAGAGAAGATGGCTACAAACTCAAGCCGTCCTGGCTGCCGGCCATCCCAGTCCAACTGGCCGCGAGCGGTCGCGGGGCAAAAGCTACACGGGACACGTACGTATCTGCACAAACAGCTGTAGAGCAACTGTCAGTCCACTTCCGCCCACACCAGGAGCAAAACTTGCCGACCAGAAGCCGAACGCTGATTGGCGGACAGCTACCAATCGTTGACGACATGGACATTCACGAGTAGCCTCTTTCCTTCCATGTTCCCTTACGTCATGACTGGCCAATCATATTACAGGGCCAATTAACTGTTTTACAACAGTGACGTCAGACATCGACAGTCTGTAATAAACAGAAGCACCTATCCCCATGCAAAACTAGTAGTGTCCTGAGGAAGGCCGTTTGCAATTCGGCCGAAACGTCGGCTTTAGTTTTATTGTCGTTAATTTTTAGCAATGGCGTGGCATTATAACCAGGCGAGTTTTAATCGCTGTGACACTGGCCGCAGAAGCCTACGTTCTTATATCAGCTTGCTCTTTACTCACATGAGATCTTGCAGGACCATGGGTCAGGGGCAACAGGCGTTACAGGCGTACTACGTGTTCCTAGACATCCGTAAAGCACTTGACACGGTGCCACATTGCCGACTGGTAAGGAAGGTACAGGGATGCGGAACAGGTTCCCAGGGGTGTGAACGGCTCGAAAACCTCTTCAAGTCACAGAACTACGTATGTTGTCCTCAATGGCGAGTGTTCATCAGAGACAAGGGTATCGTCAGAAGTGCCCCAGAAACGTGTGATGGGACCGCTGTTACTCTCTATGTGCATAAATGATCCAGTGGGCAGGGTAAGCGGCATTTCACTGGTTATACTGTTCTGTAAGAGAAGGTGTCATTGCTGAGCAATTGTAGAAGAATGCAGAGTGAGTTAGACAAAATTTCTAATTGGTGCGATGAATGGTAGCTAGTGGGAAAATGTAAGTTACTGAGAGTAGGAAAAACAACCCGTAATGTTCGTATACAGCAATAGTAGTGTACAGCTTGACACAGTCACACCGTTTCTTTCTGAGCGTAACGTTGCGAAGAGGTATGAACTGAAAGGACTGTGGTAAGGAAGGCGAATTGTCGACTGTGGTTTGTTGGGAGAATTCTAGGAACGTGGGGTTCACCTGTAAAGGAGACTACATATAAGTACTGGTGCGACCTGTTCTTGAATACTGCTCGAGTGTTTGGTACTTGCAAGAGGTCGAATTAAAAGAAGACATCAGAACAATTGTGGGTGGGCTACCAGATTCAGGACTGGTAGTTTTGAACAACACGCAGCTGTTACTTAGATGCTTCAAGCACTGAAATGGAAATCAATGGACGGAAGGCAACGTTATTTTTGGTGAGCACTACTGAGAAAATTTAGGTAACCTGCATTTGAGGACGACTGAACGATTCTAGTTCTGCCAAAGTACGTTTCGCATAAGAAGCATGAAGGTAAGATTGGAGATATTATGCCTCATAAGGAGGCATATAGACAGTGTTTTCTCCCTTGCTGTTTCTGCGAGTGGAACAGAAAAGGAAAGTCAATCAGCATAACTTTCTAGCAGTCAGGTTATCTTTGTACCAGTTCTTTTATTTGAAATGTCTGCTACCCCACCTATTTCGACAATTTCGTAGTGAAATTGTTTTATTACCTGTGTGGTTTCTGCCTGATACATCTCTTTGCAGCTTCTTGCCAGCTCTGAGGCATGGGATTATCCTTTAAATTGCATTGTCTTTTAAGAGAGATTCAGATGAGTGATTTGAGTCGACAAGTGCGAGGTCAATACAAATATCTTGATATTTGAAAGGAAACCAGCAATACTGAATTTACAGTTTCGTTTTTACTTGTCATTAACACTTGATTTCGTTCTGGCGTGATGTAAATTTATGGATAGGATTGGATATAGGAAGAATAGTACATTGCTTGAGACTGGTTTAAAGTTACCCTAAATGACAGTGTAACTTTGAACCAGTATTAAAACAGAAATTACTCGATTGTGGCATAGTGTTTGTACGTATAGTTTCTGAAGCACTCAGTAAGTATAGATGTAAAATGTTGTTACGTCTGTTGGGATGCATAGCTTGTGTCCAGAATTTTCAAAAAATGGGAAAAAGTTGTAAAACGTTACTACTGTGAGTAGTAGTGGTACAGGGTACTCTCTGCCTCACACTGTATGGTGGGTTGCGGAGTGTGTATTTAGATGTACATGCACGTTTTGGCGCAAGTGTCTTTCGGTGGATGCATGTTTATATGAGCGTATGTGCTGATTAATAAGCAGAACCACACAGTTGGTGTGTAGGAACTGGTGACAGGGAGAGGCGACATAGTATAGCTGGACTATGGCGACCAACTTGTTGTGTACAAAGCAGCAAATTTCTGTATTCGTGTTAGTGTGTCAGAAAATTTACGAATCACTGGACTGAATCATTTTGCTGTCAGGTGAGGAAATTGTTGGGTTCCAGTGCGTAGAGATGTGATTAGTTGCTTGTGTTTCCTTCCTAAGTGTCAGAAGGGATTGCTGCCAACAGAAGGTAACATTAGAGGTGAGTTTCAGTGTAGGTCAACGATCGGTTACCAACAGGATTCTGAAGTCAAAGGATGTGACTCGTTGGAGTGAATTAGGAGAAAATGTGACAACTCAATGAGTAATGAGCACAACTATTTTTAATAGGAAGTGGCTGCAGATTTTTATTGTGGGTTACTGCTGTGTATCTGTGATACGCTGATTGATTTCTAGATTTGTATGTAGTCGCTAGGCAGTAGTGTACTCAGGACTGTTCGCGTCTGACCGTTTCTTTCATTTTGTGTGTGTGTGTGTGTGGTGTAAGAGTGTCGACTTTTTGTGCAGGGGCCTTCCTAGAGCGAAGAGAGGGAGGAGGCTGATAGAGGCGGCAAAGGTGGGGGCGGTGGAACAACTGCGTGCGTTGCTGGCGGCAGGGGCGGACGTGACGGTGAGGGACGAGGGGAACTGGACTGCCCTGCACTGGGCAGCAGACAGGGGCCACGTGGGGGCGGCCAGCTGCCTTGTGGGGGCGGGCGCGGAGGTCGGTGCCAGGAGCAGGGAGCAGAGCACGCCTCTGCACTGGGCTGCATACAATGGCCACACAGCTGTCGTGCGGCTGCTGCTCGCCGCCTACGCCGACCCAAACGTCAGGGATCGGTATGGGCGGACTCCACTGCACTGGGCGGTAAGGAACGTTCAGGCAGAGGTGGTGGCTGAGCTGCTGCAGGCGGGAGCGGACAGGGGGGGGGCAGGGATGACATGGGGAGGACCCCCCTGGAGCTGGCCATGAACAACCAGGAGCTGGTGGATATGCTAAAGGAACGTTGACATATTCCACTAATCGAAATAGAATTATTTAATCTTTTGTCTTGACATCTAAAATAAAGAATACATAAAATTATCCTTTGTTCATTCATGTATACCTATAATTTTGTGCTGCAAATGACTACTCTGGTAACACCATAACAACTCCAGCAAGAGATACCTGTAAACTAAAGTGAGGAACCTATCTTTGGAGGATTCAGTCTGTAAAATACTTCACAATAAATTTTTGCAAAAGTTCAACAACTGGAAAACACTCCATTATTAATAAACACTTGTCTGTCTCCAACATTGTTTCTCACGCTAGACAACATACTGAAGCAACTTAAAAGAATACAGCTGACATCCTATCACAACCGCCTGCATTTCAAAACGTGAACACCCAACCTCTTTGAAGACACAAATAGCGTAATATTGTTGGTCGTCTAGCATATCACCTAGCAGCATTAATGTTCAATGTTCGAACCAGGGCTCGCCGGCTGGTGTGGCCGTGCGGTTCTAGGCGCTTCAGTCTGGAACCGCGTGACCGCTACGGTCGCAGGTTCGAATCCTGCCTCAGGCATGGATGTGTGTGATGTCCTTAGGTTAGTTAGGTTTACGTAGTTCTAAGTTCTAGGGGACTGATGACCACAGATGTTAAGTCCCATAGTGCTGAGAGCTATTTTCGAACCAGTCTCCTACATTACCTGATGCTGTCAGCATGCATGGGGCTATGTTACACCAGTATAAACTGCACCATGCTCAAATTACTGCCATAAAAGTTGCTCAGTTAGATGGATCTTCAGGTGTGATCTCTGATGAGTGCACTTTGTATCTGCAGTATGCAAATACTTGCCATCTTTAGCGACAGCCTCACGTTGTTAGCAGCAGTTACACCACATACTTGACAACACTGCACAAAAAATGTCACACATCAGGTGGATTCTTACGAATGACTTTATTATGAAAATTAAAGGAAATAAAATTCTCTACTTTGGCCCATCAATCATGTAAGTAATACTAAATGTTTGTGTGAATCTACTAAGTGACTTAATGTTACATTAATTAATTGAAATGTAGATGTGTCTGTCAATGTAAATTAGATATGGTGCCTTTATTTTCATCGAGTGTTAAACTGGAATAATTCTTTTGAACTTTTGTGCAACATCATTCTGTAACGAAACAGGCAACCACCTCTGCAGACAGTGGGCCATTCACACTTCAGGCAATGTGCTGTCTGTAATGGCACTCGTGTTGGTCGTCGGCAGTCGCCACACTGCCGTAATGGATACATTCCTGGTATGTCCCACATTGATTGTTGTGATCATTTTAGGCAGTGCTCCTTGTCTGTTGCCCCTGACAACTACACGAAAACGGCGCTGTCCTCTGTCGTTACGTGAAGGCCGTCGCCCACTAACTAGAATTTGGCGTTCTCGGCGCAGTCTCAACACTCAGAATACTGAATTCTCTAACGATTTCCGAAATGGAATGTCCCATGCGTGTAGGTACAACTACCATTCCGTGTAGAAACCATTCATTGTCGTTGTGTGGCCATAATCACGTCAGACATTAATCGTTTGATTACAAGGGATAGCTTCGCCGATCCGCTGCCTTTTTATACCTCATGTATGCGGTAGTATCGCCATCTGTATATGTGCATATCGCTATTCCATTATTTTCGTCACCTGAGTGTATGACGTTTAGCAAAAGTGACAGAACAAGCTGGGGTATATGAAAAACTAAACGCACTATGGCAAACTTTTAAGACGTTTTCTCTGGCAACAGTGCTACATTGAAGCGAACCATTGGTGGTTACAGAGAGGGAAGACATATGTGTCCAATGTGCAGAGAGGATGGGCACGATGGAGCTCCTGCACATTTCAGTCGAAGTGTTCGTACACTTGTCAACAACAGATTCGGTGACCGATGGATTGGTAGAGGTGGACCAATTCCATGGCCTTCACGCTCTCCTGACCTCAACCCTTTGTCAAGCGACATAAAGGACTCATAAAAGTTGACGTCGGAAATGAAGTGGCCGAATTGAGCATACGAGGTTCCTTTTAGTATTTTACAGCCACTTTTTTTGTAAATTTTGCGTTATAATGTGACTCTGCAGCTAACGGAACAGTGCAGAATACAGCAGCAGTGACGAGCCAGAAGGTGTTCCCGTGCAGACGCCGGCAGCGGATTCGCCACACAGTGTGACAGTGAGTGGCTGGAGTGAGGACTCGCGAGCCAACTGTGGGGCCGCGAGGGAGGCTCTCACCCGGCAGTGTCTGCGTCTGGGAGCTGCCAGTACTCAGGTGCGAGATCTGGAACTTTCTTTCAGTAAGTATCAGTCATCAGAGTCCACCTGTGGCACAGTAAGTGGTCATATGTATAACCGCTAAGTGATGAAATAAACAACTTACACCCACAAATTCACACCACGTTAGACACAGAAACAGACAACACACTAAACTTTCTGAATATCGCCGTACAAGAAAGGAACTCCACCTGTGACTTCACAATATTCGAGAAACCGACAACCATGAGCATCGCCGTTCACAATCTATTGAATCACCCGGTGGCGCAAAAGCAAGCTAGCTTCAGATTCGTGGTCCACAGATTGAACAGAACGTCTACAAGCAAACAGGATCACACACAGTAGATAGACACAATGAAACATACAGCGCGTTACAAAAAGGTATGGCCAAACTTTCAGGAAACATTCCTCACACACAAATAAAGAAAAGATGTTATGTGGACATGTGTCCGGAAACGCTTAATTTCCATGTTAGAGCTCATTTCAGTTTCGTCAGTATGTACTCCAACCTGATCAAATTGTAAATTTTCACAATCAACGTGTGTGGGCTGACGAGAATCCGCACGCAATTGTGCAATCACGTCATTGACACAGATTTTCTGTGAACGTTTGGGCAGGCATTGTTGGTGATGTCTTGATTGGGCCCCATGTTCTTCCACCTACGCTCAATTGAGTACGTTGTTATGATTTCGTACGGGATACTCTACCTGTGCTGCTAGAACATGTGCTTTTACAAGTACGACACAACATGTGGTTCATGCACGATGGAGCTCCTGCACATTTCAGTCGAAGTGTACGTACACTTCTCAACAACAGATACGGTGACCGATGGATTGGTAGAGGTGGACCAATTCCATGGCCTTCACGCTCTCCTGACCTCAACCCTCTTGACTTTCATTTATAGGGGCATTTGAAAGCTCTTGTCTACGCAACCCCGGTACCAAATGTAGAGACTCCTCGTGCTCGTATTGTGGATGGCTGTGATACAATACACCATTCTGCAGGGCTGCATCAGCACATCAGGGATTCCATGCGACGGAGGGTGGATGCATGTATCCTTGCTAACGGAGGACATTTTGAACATTTCCTGTAACAAAGTGTTTGAAGTCACGCTGGTACGTTCTGTTGCTGTGTTTCCATTCCATGATTAATGTGATTTGAAGAGAAGTAATAAAATGAGCTCTAACATGGAAAGTAAGGGTTTCAGGACACATGTCCACATAACATATATTCTCTCTTTGTGTGTGAGGAATGTTTCCTGAAAGTTTGGCCGTACCTCTTTGTAATACCCTGTATAGGAGAAAAGATTGGTTGCAAACACAACAACATAGCGCTTATCGCGTTTTTCGAAGTGAAAAGTCGTCTGTAAGAACAAAATTACACAAAGTACCTTAATGTGTGTATCCAGTGCCCTCAGAATGCAAAACAAGAAGACTCAGTCCCAACACAACCTGAGTAACAATAAATATGTACACACAATATTTTGACACGCTGAAATCATGTCGTTTAATAATCAAAAGAGGTGTTAATTAGCAGATGAATTTAACATTTCCATCGTTTGGTTTGCAGTTGACAAGCTATCAGTGCAGCACACCATATAGGTGGACCTGCGAAACTGTATATGTAAAAATCATAGCAAGAATAAAAACGAACAAAAATTTTCGTTAGGCGCCACTTCGTTAGATTAGTTAAAACATAAAATATGTTCACTTTTTACAGTTTCCAATAAACAAATTCCACTAAGGATGGCACTGAGGTGCCGAAACATATTTGGGTACCCATAAAACGCGGACCTGTTTCCAAAAATATACATACGTATTCGCTATTCGCTGTTTACTGTAAACGTTACTATTTTCACAATTGCAATTACGGCCTTGGGTACTGAAACAGATTTAATCTCAGCACATGTCAGACTTTCAACTCCTCCGACACATACGTGTCGATTTTTAGTAACTTCTTGTGATGAACCGTTTCACCAATTGAAATGCTAACAGTGTTACTGCATTCGTTAATAAATGCACTGTAACGGCATCTTAGATTTTATTTCAAATAGGTTAGCTACCCTCACTGCCAAATTACACACAGATCGCCTGCTTGCATCTCAATAGGGATCCATTGTGCTACGAGAACTGCTTAAAGTGGCTGTATCAATGAGAGACGTGTGTAAGGATGAGCCAGATAGTAGTCCGATAGTAGGGGGATTTTATTTTACTTTTTGTTCACTTTCAGAAGTGACTGTCTTCTCAAGCCATAGCTGGCAGCGTCGGCTGCCTATAATTTTTCCATCTCACGGTCTGGCAACAGCACATCAAAAAGCATCTGTCACACACCTCCCTCGTGTGGTGACGAAGTAACGCCGCCCCATTGTCGACGCCCAAAATTCTTAACCACTCTCTGACAAACATTTTGAATAACTTTATGCAAATTTGCCTTGCTAAGAAAATTACTTTCCTCCCTATGCACTCTACTCATGACAAATGAACTCTAATTTTATGACAAACAAAAAGACCGACAGGTAAGTTATATCAACGTCAGCAAGAGGCTACCAGTACCAGTACCAGTATTAAAAAGCAGGTAGGTGAGAAAGTTAACAAAAGGAACAACAAACAAAATTCAGCACGAAAGGCTAGGGGACTGTAGTTACGAGGCCAGAAGTACAAATAACGCAGGAAAGATTATACCAAATGTTTAATACTATTAAGGAAGGTAATGGCAATTATTGATTTGGTAACTGAAGGAGGCGTGAAACCACTTTTAATTAAAACCTTGCTAACAGAAGTATTAACGTAACACTGTACTATGCTGCAGCATTACTAGTGACATTGGCACAACTTAATGACGGCACACCTGTAAGTGGATGTTCCAGAGATGTCATTCGGTATGGAGATACAAACAAAAGCATACAAAGAATAACACAACATTTACACTTATTTTGCTACCAAATGTAACTGGAGAATAAGGAAGTTTTGTGTAAGGGAAATATTATTTTGTACTTTTCGCGGTTTTGCCACCGCTTGTCACTATGATGGGTTGCCAATTACTTATGTCTGTACTATTTTTATTATTGTTCATTTTGTCTATATTTTATTATCAGTTACTGGAGAGTTTTGTTAGAACTTTGCCAGCACCAGTAATTTAGTATGTGTCAATAAACCTAGTCTTCCCATGGGTCACTGTTAGTAGAATGATGAGGATGATTATTTAACTTGTGGTATTCCAAGTATGCTTTAACTTGTGGGGTCCCAAGTATGCCAGAGTACGTTCCCGAGTATTGCCCATTATTTAAGTGTTTATTAATAATGTTCTACATAAGAAACTACACTCCTGGAAATTGAAATAAGAACACCGTGAATTCATTGTCCCAGGAAGGGGAAACTTTATTGACACATTCCTGGGGTCAGATACATCACATGATTACACTGACAGAACCACAGGCACATAGACACAGGCAACAGAGCATGCACAATGTCGGCACTAGTACAGTGTATATCCACCTTTCGCAGCAATGCAGGCTGCTATTCTCCCATGGAGACGATCGTAGAGATGCTGGATGTAGTCCTGTGGAACGGCTTGCCATGCCATTTCCACCTGGCGCCTCAGTTGGACCAGCGTTCGTGCTGGACGTGCAGACCGCGTGAGACGACGCTTCATCCAGTCCCAAACATGCTCAATGGGGGACAGATCCGGTGATCTTGCTGGCCAGGGTAGTTGACTTACACCTTCTAGAGCACGTTGGGTGGCGCGGGATACATGCGGACGTGCATTGTCCTG
The DNA here is from genome assembly GCF_021461395.2 of Schistocerca americana. Classification (NCBI taxonomy): domain Eukaryota; kingdom Metazoa; phylum Arthropoda; class Insecta; order Orthoptera; family Acrididae; genus Schistocerca; species Schistocerca americana. The sequence continues at coordinate 28,001,112 of NC_060129.1, read as the reverse complement.
TTGGAACAGCAAGTTCCCTTGCCGGTCTAGGAATGGTAGAACGATGGGTTCGATGACGGTTTGGATGTACCGTGCACTATTCAGTGTCCCCTCGACGATCACCAGTGGTGTACGGCCAGTGTAGGAGATCGCTCCCCACACCATGATGCCGGGTGTTGGCCCTGTGTGCCTCGATCGTATGCAGTCCTGATTGTGGCGCTCACCTGCACGGCGCCAAACACGCATACGACCATCATTGGCACCAAGGCAGAAGCGACTCTCATCGCTGAAGACGACACGTCTCCATTCGTCCCTCCATTCACGCCTGTCGCGACACCACTGGAGGCGGGCTGCACGATGTTGGGGCGTGAGCGGAAGACGGCCTAACGGTGTGTGGGACCGTAGCCCAGCTTCATGGAGACGGTTGTGAATGGTCCTCGCCGATACCCCAGGAGCAACAGTGTCCCTAATTTGCTGGGAAGTGGCGGTGCGGTCCCCTACGGCACTGCGTAGGATTCTACGGTCTTGGTGTGCATCCGTGCGTCGCTGCGGTCTGGTCCCAGGTCGTCGGGCACGTGCACCTTCCGCCGACCACTGGCGCCAACATCGATGTACTGTGGAGACCTCACGCCCCACGTGTTGAGCAATTCGGCGGTACGTCCACCCGGCCTCCCGCATGCCCACTATATGCCCTCGCTCAAAGTCCGTCAGCTGCACATACGGTTCACGTCCACGCTGTCGCGGCATGCTATCAGTGTTAAAGACTGCGATGGAGCTCCGTATGCCACGGCAAACTGGCTGACACTGACGGCGGCGGTGCACAAACGCTGCGCAGCTAGCGCCATTCGACGGCCAACACCGCGGTTCCTGGTGTGTCCGCTGTACCGTGCGTGTGATCATTGCTTGTACAGCCCTCTCGCAGTGTCCGGAGCAAGTATGGTGGGTCTGACACACCGGTGTCAATGTGTTCTTTTTTCCATTTCCAGGAGTGTATCTTGGAAGAGTAATTTAAGATGTAACCATGTTTTATTTCCTTTGTATTTGGATGTGTCTTAGGAGGGACATACCACATGCCTACCCCCATGATAGATAACGTAAACAGAGTGAATAACGCCTACAGCACGACTTGGTCATACACCTAGTCTGTTGGATGAAGAAGAGAACCACACCCCCAAGGGAACGTACCTGACGTGACGCCGTCTGTCGTTCCTTCACTTTTCAGTTTCGCGACATAGTCCGCTCTAACCACTTTCATCTTTCAATTTCCAACAGAACATCGCCTTTTGGAGTTTATTATCCGCGTGTATTCCAACACAAAACTATTCAGCTCAGGTGAACTAACACAGAATTTAATCTTTCATGTCAAAGAAGAGTTCACGAGACCAGTATTCCGTGCTCTCTGACGACCACTGATCAGGCACTATCAGGCTCGAACCGCGTCTAGCCTGCAGATAACCGCCGGTGAGCGGAAATCTCAGTTCAGAACTTGAGCCTTCTTTGACATCAATCTTCCATTGTATTTTCCAGAGGATCTCCGACTACTCAAGTAGTACTATTTAACTGTGTAACGTGTCCCAGGACACTGAGACATACGCAAAGATAATGGAGTTTTAAGTGACTAGCTGGGCCCGATGAGGCCAGCACCTAGGAGTTAATAGAGATGGCGAATTTGGACGTACAGCAAAGTTTTTTTATGTGAGAGATGTCGAGTTTTAAGCTATCTTGGAATCACAGCATTGTCATATACAAGTTAAGTATGTGTTACTGTCGTCTCAACAATGTGCCATGCGCTATACGTTCATAAAGGAAAAGTCCTTCAGAAATTACTCTCAATTTAGTCGTTTCTAGTTCAGTTCGTTGCGCTTTCTGTTTCCACTGTGGAAGTCTCTAGGTTCTCGTCGAGTTTTGTTTTTCTGCTCTAGTTATCAACAGCGTTGAAATCCTCCAGGGTCATGTACCTCACACGGTGCGGTTAGCGCCCAGCTGATCGGTTTATTCTTTCAGTTTCCTTTTTCATAAACCGATCGCCTACCTATCTCTCTCATCTGTGCATCATTGCCTCCCTCCATGGGCCAATACGACTACTACAGTCGGAGTTTCTCTATCGTTGCCGTGTTCAGCCTTCTGGCCCCTCTCGCAGCATCCATCCTCGTGACACTTTTTCAATGCTGATGTGAAGCTTGCTCTTATATCTCTGTACAATTACTATAATCGGAATTTCTCTCTTGTCGGCTGCTCCAGTCGCCATGAGACCATTCATATTCAAACTTCTGAGCCTCTCTAGCAGCGTTCATCCTGCACCTGGCCTATTCTCGGTCTATTCCTCAATTGTACACAGAGGTTGAATGAGTATCACTTGACTGTACCATCTAGTTACAGACGGTAATCGTACAACTTCAGTAACACTGCTTCCCCCCCCCCCCCCCTCCCTTTTTTCCCTGGCATTGAAGTTAAGCAGAGCTGTTTCTCTCTCACCAACACACACACACATTCACACACTAGTAACGCCAGATATTTGACACTGTTGTCCCACACAAACACTTCCTACTGTCAACTGTCAAGGCTATGCGACTTTATATAGTCCTGGGCAACTAGATGCCCAACCTGCACCAAACTGATGTGATTTTTCTTTGTCATTTTCACACATGACTTTATGGTGTTCCCCAAATGTAATGATGCCTCAGAAACTTCTTCTCATAATTTGAACATTATCACACTTGGATGGTTAGCCCAACTTTGTTTACTTATTGATATGGAATATGCAGTAGATTTAATATGATACTTGTGTACCTCATTTCTGTATTTTCATTTTTATGTAACAATTATATTTGGGCTAAAATGGATTCTCAAGGAACTTTGATATTGCATGTAACCAACACCATGTTAAAATTTTCGATTACTTTGTCTTGCAGAATGGTTACCCTTCATTGATCAGTTAATAGGTAGTGTTGGGTTAATTTGCGGGGACTGGGAAGGTGAAGCTGTGGCAAGTCCCATTCTTCACGGAATGCCAAACACACTTCTCCCTCCGGCGCCATAGTGAAGTACTGGAACAGTGGGGGGATTCTGAGCAGGGGGGTTTCCTGTCTTTGGGGTCTGTCATCTTTTCGTCTTCAGCTCCAATATTCTGAATCTTCTATTTCATTTCTTACTTCTCGTCAGAGTACCAAGCTGTCGTTCCCTCTGTCCACATGCATACGTCTCTATTGCTGAGATCCTACTCATTTACCGTGTCATCTTTAAGTGACTATAGGCTATCATATAGGAGGATCCACGTAACATTTCTGCACTATTGAGGATACTGAATTTACTTGAATATGTTTTATGTATAACGCCAAACTACATAATTGTTTTGATGTATCTTTCACGAACCAATTTACTAATGCACAATGTAATTTTAAACAGAACCCACTGTAACAACTCATCTAGCGTGATGTCACGCGTAATCCCACTTCTGAGTCATCTGTTGCGCGCCACTCTGACGTGGCTGGCACGCTTGACTCCCTGCCTCATTACTAGTGCTACCACGATATTAACGCTTCATTGCTATGAACACAACTTCCAGCCACAGACATATGAGATAGAAATCTCAGGCAGTGGATTTCTAGCAAACCGTTCTTATTGTGATGTTATCACGCCACTAATAACCTTTCATGACACTATGATTACTCACTTAGTATTCGCGCCCATTTACCTACGTTTTTCCTGCCTCAAAGCTCATCTGTGATTGCCTGCTTTATCTAATATATCAATTGATCACCTCTTAACGTCAATTGAAGACCTTTCAAAACATGAGCAAGAACAAATTTCTTATGATCGCCTGTTAGCACACCTACAAGAATGGCAAACAGCCACTAAGCTACATACAACCATTATACCCAGCACCACAATAACCCCAGTCACTGCTATTACTATTATTTTACTGATATGGACCTCGTACAAAAAGGGATTTTGCAAATGGTTAAGACCGTCCCCTCCAGTGGCTCCAGAACCCCAACCTCAGGGCGAATATCGCCCATGACTAGAAGAAAGGACCTATCGGGCACGTGCCCTCTCTTAGTTTTATGAGTGCTACTCTGTTATTTACCAGTGTGAAAACTTGTGCAGTATAGAGAAGTGCTCCCCTAGTGTTGACTGACTTTTGAAATGTGTTGGAAAAGTGTGAACCTCCCATCATACCCCACTGCACTGAGTTCCAGTTCATGGGCTTGGCCACAGCTACTGCCCACTAAGGACAACACACACGCTGCCTCGCACCACCCAGTCCTGCGTGCAACTTCAGTGGTAATATGTATACTCATTACACTTACAAAACACTCGTTCGACCTATGCTTGAGTATTGCTCATCAGTGTGGGGTCTGTACCAGATCGGGTTGACGGAGGAGATAGAGAAGATCCAAAGAAGAGCGGCGCGTTTCGTCACAGGTTTATTTGGTAAGCGTGATAGCGTTACGGAGATGTTTAGCAAACTCAAGTGGCAGACTCTGCAAGAGAGGCGCTCTGCATCGCGGTGTAGCTTGCTCGCCAGGTTTCGAGAGGGTGCGTTTCTGGATGAGGTATCGAATAGTTGCTTCCTCCTACTTATACCTCCCGAGGAGATCACGAATGTAAAATCAGAGAGATTCGAGCGCGCACGGAGGCTTTCCGGCAGTCGTTCTTCCCGCGAACCATACGCGGCTGGAACAGGAAAGGGAGGTAATGACAGTGGCACGTAAAGTGCCCTCCGCCACACACCGTTGGGTGGCTTGCGGAGTATAAATGTAGATGTAGATTAAAAAAGACAATTGGCGTATATGCCTAAATGAAACTATTTTCATGTTTTATTCACACTTGTTCGCTAATGGAATTTTGTAATGTTTATTCTTGTATGCACATAATACTGTTGATGTGTGTAAATCCCTTTGGGCCGGCCGAAGTGGCCGAGCGGTTCTAGGTGCTTCAATCTGGAACAGCGTGACCGCTACGGTCGCAGGTTCGAATCCTGCCTAGGGGATGGATGTGTGTGATGTCCTTAGGTTAGTGAGGTTTAAGTAGTTCTAAGTTCTAGGGGACTGATGACCTAAGATGTTAAGTCCTATAGTGCTCAGAGCCATTTCATTTTTTAAAACCCCTTTGCGACCCCCCTAGGAGGTCTTTAAAGTCTCTACACCCTCCCATAGGTTAAGACCCCTGCCATCTTCTGTGGGAGCCTAAATTGATCAACTTAGAGTGAATTCACATACGTTCTCCACTCCCACAGAAGGGCGAGGAGTGTAAGGATGAACCAGATACCTGTAATTTTTCCATCCCATGGTCTGGCAACAGCAAGTCGGCAAGTATCACGATCACGTGCCTCCCTCGTGTGGTGATGAGGTAACACCACCTGAGCAGTGGCGCGGCTCTCAGGCGCAAGACGCTATCGATGGCTCCTCTGGTTGAGGTTGGCACTATGTGCGATCGCCAGCGCCTCCTCTCGGAGCGGCTCCTAACGAGGAGTGAGTGCGAGTAACGGGGGTCTGGGGCGGACAGCAGGGGAGAACGGACATTGCGGCCGCACTCTGAGGCGGCAAGAGGAGAGTCGTCGTGCACGGCCGAGAAGGGAGCGTCGAGCGAGGCGGCAGTCGGCATCGCTTTCCGGGGGACAGAGTGTTGCGGCAGTCCAGCGAGCAGACACCGGCTCCGGGAGCAGTGCTCCGGTTTGTGGACGTGGCGTGGGTCGTGTTTTGGCGCAGTATAGTTTGGTCGGTACGCATCTGCTGCTCCCTTTATGCCCACGTGTGCTCTGTCCGTATGTGCATTGAAAAGGTCACGCTCCAGCTGGAACAAGGCTTGTGCTTTACGTTCATGCACCCTGACTCATTTGTTCTGCTGCAGGCAGCTGTAATTTCAGAGATTTTTTTTTTTTTTCGTCGCGATTGTCTTAGCCTGGTGGTGCCTAGTATCCGAGAACAAGACAGCTAACGTGTGACCTGCTGTTTTGGAGTCCTGTTTGGGCAACCTAGTTATCACGCACACAAATGTATTGCTGCCGAGTGAGGTTAGTCCTAATCTTGTGGAACTAAGCTTTCACTGACTGGCTCGTCTGCAAATTAATTAATTTAACCTTTGTGGTGTTTTTTCTTTCAATGCTGAATTTCTTGTCATTCATTTGTGTATGTTTCGCCGTTAATGATAACTGTGAGTAAGACAGCAAGGTCTTGGAGGGCTTGCGTATCGTGACTGTATTTTGGCAACTGCTTAATTTGATTTCTTGTTTATCGGTCTGGTGAAAAATTATGCCAAGTTTACTAATTTCCGCCTGTGGTCCGGAAGTTGGTTTGAAGGTAAATCCGTTGGTAAATCCTTACTGGACCTAACTGTTAACTGATCTTGCGTTGAACTAATGCCATTATTAAATCGTTTCTTGTGTGCTATAAATTGTATTACCATAGACAAGGACACAGGCCGCATTCTGTGGTCGAGGGGTAGGCACGGTTGCTGCTTTGCGCGTGGCGTCTTGTCGCTCGCTATCATTTCCCGCGTTAGTACGGGCGGCGTGAGATTTGTTTGCTCGCGGTTGTACGGCCGCTAGTCAGCTGTGCCTGCTGCCGCTTCAGGGTGTGCCGTGTTTCGTAAGGCGTACGCCGACTTCCAGTCACTGTCACTCCTGTGTTGCTGTCGGTCGCTCACCGAGACGTCAGTCTGTTTTAGCACGGTGGCCTCTGGGCCGTGACGATGTCGGCTGATGACCAGCGTTGAGGCGGTCGTCCGCTTTGAGTGGCGTCGGTCGCTTGGACTTGGCCGTTACCTTCTGGTTAAACGGATCAAACTTGTTTATTTGCTGTAGATTCCTAAGTAGTTTGTGAGAAAAGTTGTAACTCAGCTTTTCACGATTTTCCACAATTCATTTTGGTAAGGCATTTTCCTATCTAAGTTTTATTTAAATGAGAATTCTTTATTGGGGTTATTCACCTGTTGAAGCTTAACATAAAATTTGCAACTTGGCTTTCATGATTTTATTTAATTTAAGCATTCTTGTAAAGCAGTCCTTTATCTACGTTTTATTGATTGGTAATTCTTTATTGGGGTTATTCACTGGTTGAAGATTAACATATGTTTGTAACCAAGTTTGTCCTTGTTTAATTGAGATTTAAGAGCCTTTATTGCTGGAAGATCATTAAAGCTTGGGTGCTTCTAATTGTGAATACTGTTGTCTATGTTGTGGGCTATCCTTCCACTTCCACAGCCAAGCTGTCCTATCTACCAGTACACCACCCTGGCGTTGATGCTGAGCAGGCCACGCTCTGGAAATTTCCATGCCGCCCCCGCGGGTTTCTCAGCATCTGACCAATCAAGCTGAGGACGCCGCGTTGCCATGCTGGATGTACCTGGCCGCCTCACCTGCCCTTCCTGGTGCTGCAGCACCGTGGACTTCGTCTATCCAGACATCACTTTTCCGTAACTATGCAAACTACGGTTAGCCCCTGACTATGCTCTGGCTCACTCTCACCTCCCTAGTCCAGACTATGTGACCCTTTACAAGACAAAAGTGGCCAATAAAAGACTTCTTACTTAAAATCTTCCTAATGGTCCTTTCACGCCCACCACCTTTCAATCCGGCTGTCCTGAACACCTACGAAGTACAAGCAGCAGGAAATAGTGTGTCGTTTCTTTAAGATCATACAGGAAATAGTTAACTTTTGTAGTCCGGGGTGGCAAGTAACGACCTGTAGTACAGTAAAGTGTGTATATTCCTTTCTTCAGAGTCGTCGCTAAATTTAGAAAAATGTACGGTGATTTTTGTACAAAATGGTGATCTTGCACGTAAAAAAGTTTTACCAGTAGAAGAAACAACCAAAAAACAGGTGAGAAACGTGGAGCCCAAAGAAAAGGTGTGATCATGAAGAAGCAGATGGCAGTTATGAGTCGAGGGGTATGAAAGGGAAGCAGTGGTTGGGAAGGGAGTGAGACAGGGTTGTAGCCTCTCACCGATGTTATTCATTGTGTATATTGAGCAACCAATAAAGGAAACAAAAGTTCGGAGTAGGTATTAAAATTCATGGAGAAGTAAAAACTTTGAGGGTCACCGATGACATTGTAATTCTGACAGACACAGCATGGGACTTGGAAGAGCAGCTGAACGGAATGGACAGTGTCTTGAAAGGAGGGTATAAGATGAACATCAACAAAAGCAAAACGAGGATAATGGAATGTAGTCGAATTAAGTCGGGTGATGCTGAGGGAATTAGATTAGGAAATGAGACACTGAAAGTAGTGAAGGAGTTTTGCTATTTGGGGAGCAAAATAACTGATGATGGTCGAAGTATAGAGGATATAAAATGTAGACTGGCAATGGCAAGGAAAGCGTTTCTGAAGAAGAGAAATTTTTTAACATCATGTATAGATTTAAATGTCAGGAAGTCGTTTCTGAAAGTATTTGTATGGAATGTAGCCATGTATGGAAGTGAAACGTGGACGATAAATAGTTTAGACAAGAAGAGAATAGAAGCTTTCGAAATGTGGTGCTACAGAAGAATGCTGAAGATTAGATGGGTAGATCACATAACTAATGAGGTATTGAATAGAATTGGGGAGAAAAGGAGCTTGTGGCAAAACTTGACTAGAAGAAGGGATCGGTTGGTAGAACATGTTCTGAGACATCGAGGGATCACCAATTTAATATTGGAGGGCAGCGTGGAGGGTAAAAATCGTAGAGGGAGACCAAGAGATGAATACACTAAGCAGATTCAGAAGGACGTAGGCTGCAGTAGGTACTGGGAGATGAAGCAGCTTGCACAGGATAGAGTAGCATGCAGAGCTGCATCAAACCAGTCTCAGGACTGAAGACCACAACAATATGAAGAAGCAGCAAATACACTGTCCCACAACGTAAATAAGACATCTCGTAAAAATTATTTTCTGTATCAGGAACCTGACTTTGGTACGCTCTTCACCCAAAACCTCGAGAAAACTACTCTTCTTCCCAGTACGAGAAGCCAGTAAAAGCTCCACCATGTCACGATAGCTGCGTCTTCCACGTACCTATCTGCAGAAATCTAATTTATCCCTCCCCCATCTCTCCCCGTCACCTCACATTCTCTCCTCCTGACCTACAGAGTCCTCTCGACGGAGTCTGCGATATCTCACTTACCACTTAGTCTACTATCGATTTAGTTTGTATGTTCTCCCCTCTACTGATGCCTTCTGTTTCCGCTGATAATGACACAGCTTCAGAACGCTAAACTCATTGATATTGTCTTTCTGCTGTCCAACTGCTGTATTTATTGGATTCCGCTATTTGCAGTAGACTTCAAAGCCGGGAAGGCTTTACCATAGAACACGTAATGTGGTAATTGTTGTATTTGATGTCCCCGTTCTGTGACTTATTTGTTACATTAGAGGGTGCTATGGCGTAGCTGAAAGATGTGGTATCTTTCATTTCGATAACTGTGCTCGGAAGCCTGCAGACGAACCCGTTAAATCTTCGGAGAAGACTGCAAATAACGTAAACAATAAACGTAGGTGACTGGACAATTAGTCGCAAAACAGACTGCATGCTTCTGAACTAAAAGATCACAGCTAAAGTGCCTGCTGCACGATGTCACGGAAGTAGCAACAAGCCCATGGTAACATTCTTTTTAAGAGCATGCTTCATTTTTGTTGTAAGAGGGGAGCTGCAGATCCTAATCCGGTCATTCGAAATCTATATCTACCTCTACAGCTACATGGTTACTCTGCAATTCACACTTAAGTACCTGGCGGAGGTTTCCACGAACCACCTTTAAGCTACTCGTCTACCATTCCACTCACCACAGGCTTGGGAAAAAACACTTATCTTCCCGTGTGAGCTCTGACTTTTCTTATTTTATTATGACGATCATTTCTACGTGTGTAGGTGGGCGCCAATGAAATATTTTCATACTCTTGAGGAGATACGACGGCCGCTGTGGCCGAGCGGTTCTAGGGTCTTCAGCCCAGAACCGCGCTGCTGCTACGGTCGCAGGTTCGAATCCTGCCTTGGGCGTAGATGCGTGTGATGTCCTCAGGTGAGTTAGGTATAAGTAGTTCTAAGCTCTAGGGGACTGATGACCTCAGATGTTAAGTCCCATAGGGCTTAGAGCAATTTGAACCGTTTGAGGAGAAATATGGTTATTGAAATTTCATGAGAAGGTCCTGCCGCAGAAAGAAAAGGCTTTGTTTTGATGACTGTCATGTTAATTAGTGCATCATATCGGTAGCACTCTCTCACCTACTTCGCGATAAACAAGACGAGCTGCCCTTCTTTGAACTTTTTCGATCGGTTCCGTGAATCCTATCTGATGCGGGTCCCACAGTGCTCAGCAGTACTCGAGAAGACGGCGTACAAGTGTAGTGTATTCAGTCTCTTTAGCATACATGTTAAGTTTTCTGCTACTTCTGCCAGTAAATCACAGTCTTTGACTTACTTTCCCCACAACGTTATCGATGTGATCATTCCACTTTAAGTTATTAATAACTGTAATCCTGAAGTATTTTGCTGGCGACTTTGCATGCCTTAGATTTTTGTGCTTCATCTTGTAACTGAAGTTTAGTTGATTCTTTTTAGTGGTAATGTGGATGACTTCACACTTTTCATGATTTACACTCAATTGCCAGTTTTTGCACCATATCATTTTGCAATTTGTTTTGGTCGTCTGATGACATTACGTAATAGTGACAGCATCACCTAGACACTATCTACGAGGACTGCTCAAATTGTCTCCTAAATCGGTGACGCAGGTCAGCAACAGCAGAGCGCCTGTAACACTTTCTTTGGGGAACGCCAGTTATTAGTTCTGTTCAGTGACTTCCCGTCAGTTATTACGAACTGTGACTGTTCTAACATGAAATCACGAACCCAGCGAGGAACGCTGTCAAAAGCGATCTCGAAATCTAAAAAGTACGGAATCAAATTAATGTTCCCTGTCAATATCACTCATTAGTTTATGGGAATAATGAGCTAGTTGTGTTCCAGGAGAGCGTTATTTTCTGAATATGTATTGGCTATTTGTCACTAAATCGTATTCTTCGACGTGGTTCATAATGTTGGAGCGCAGTATATGTTCCAAAATGCTACAGCAAACAAACGTTACTGATATGGGTCTATTATTCAGTGGATTACCCTTATCTCGTTCTTTGGGTATTGGAGTGACTTGCGCAACTTTCCGTTCTCTGGGAACGGATCTTTCTCCACCGAGGCGTTGAATATGATTGCTAAGTATGGAGCTATTGTATCAGCATACTCTGAGAGTTACATGACTGGTATACAATATGGACCGAAAGCTTTGCCTTCCTTCTAATTTAGGCTGTTTTGCTACAACAAGAGATCTGATTCTGAATTACTCATATTGGCAGTTGTTCTTGATTCGAATTCTTGCGTGTTTACTTTGTCTTCTCGTGTTAAGAAAGTTCGGAAAACGGTTTAGTAACTCTGTCTTCGTGGCGGAGTCATCAAAAACATCACCATTGTTATCACGCAGTGAAGGTATTGATTGCGTCTTGCCACTGGTGCACTCTACGTATGACCAGAATCTCTTTGGGTTGTCAGCCACATTCTGAAACAAAAGTTTCGTTGTCTAAAAGCGTCTCGCATTGAAGTTCGCGCTTAACTTAGAGCTTAAGTGAAATTTCACCAGTATTCTGAGTTCTTTTAAATTTGACATGCTTTTTTGTTGGTTCTGCAATAGTGTTCTGACGTGTTTTGTGTACCACGGGAGATCATAAGTATAACAGTGAGGGAATTAAAGGGAAAAGTGAGGAAGAAGAAAACGTCAGAAGCACATCAGACAGTCCAGATGAACTTCGCCTACACCTGGCGCCGTTTGCAGCATCGCTCAGCACACGCAGAGGTGTGGCTCCAGGCACGGCGCGTGCGGTGCCGCGGCTGGAGTCCTGGAGAACAGGGGCTGGAACTGCTGGACAGTGGTCAACGAATAGTGTACCACCCTGTGGGTACAGTTCAGTCCTTCAGTGGGCTCCAGAATTTACCCCTGCTGTGTGGACCGCGTCTGGAGCGACCGCTGTCCAGTCTGGAGTGCGCTGCGACTGAGTACTGCTCACTGCGACACGTTCCAGGCTCGGCTCCGGTCAGTACAAACGTGTTCCAGACTGGACAGTGTTCCAGACTGGACAGTGGTCCGTGTGGGCAATTTCCAGACGACCCCAGCTCCTTCCACGAGACTACTTCCAGGTACTCCAGCTGTCCCATCGTTCAAGGCGACATGTGACCAGTAGTCTGCACCAGAACCCGGGAATGGAAATTTAAAAATACATCGTTTCTTTTTTACATTAACATTTCTTTTTCACTTTGGCGTTTCTCTTTTTCGCTTTGGCGTTTCTCTTTTTCGCTTTGGCGTTTCTCTTTTTCGCTTTGGCGTTTCTCTTTTTCGCTTTGGCGTTTCTCTTTTTCGCTTTGGCGCTTCTCTTTTTCGCTTTGGCGCTTCTCTTTTTCGCTTTGGCGCTTCTCTTTTTCGCTTTGGCGCTTCTCTTTTTCGCTTTGGCGCTTCTCTTTTTCGCTTTGGCGCTTCTCTTTTTCGCTTTGGCGCTTCTCTTTTTCGCTTTGGCGCTTCTCTTTTTCGCTTTGGCGCTTCTCTTTTTCGCTTTGGCGCTTCTCTTTTTCGCTTTGGCGCTTCTCTTTTTCGCTTTGGCGCTTCTCTTTTTCGCTTTGGCGCTTCTCTTTTTCGCTTTGGCGCTTCTCTTTTTCGCTTTGGCGCTTCTCTTTTTCGCTTTGGCGCTTCTCTTTTTCGCTTTGGCGCTTCTCTTTTTCGCTTTGGCGCTTCTCTTTTTCGCTTTGGCGCTTCTCTTTTTCGCTTTGGCGCTTCTCTTTTTCGCTTTGGCGCTTCTCTTTTTCGCTTTGGCGCTTCTCTTTTTCGCTTTGGCGCTTCTCTTTTTCGCTTTGGCGCTTCTCTTTTTCGCTTTGGCGCTTCTCTTTTTCGCTTTGGCGCTTCTCTTTTTCGCTTTGGCGCTTCTCTTTTTCGCTTTGGCGCTTCTCTTTTTCGCTTTGGCGCTTCTCTTTTTCGCTTTGGCGCTTCTCTTTTTCGCTTTGGCGCTTCTCTTTTTCGCTTTGGCGCTTCTCTTTTTCGCTTTGGCGCTTCTCTTTTTCGCTTTGGCGCTTCTCTTTTTCGCTTTGGCGCTTCTCTTTTTCGCTTTGGCGCTTCTCTTTTTCGCTTTGGCGCTTCTCTTTTTCGCTTTGGCGCTTCTCTTTTTCGCTTTGGCGCTTCTCTTTTTCGCTTTGGCGCTTCTCTTTTTCGCTTTGGCGCTTCTCTTTTTCGCTTTGGCGCTTCTCTTTTTCGCTTTGGCGCTTCTCTTTTTCGCTTTGGCGCTTCTCTTTTTCGCTTTGGCGCTTCTCTTTTTCGCTTTGGCGCTTCTCTTTTTCGCTTTGGCGCTTCTCTTTTTCGCTTTGGCGCTTCTCTTTTTCGCTCTGGCGCTTCTCTTTTTCGCTCTGGCGCTTCTCTTTTTCGCTCTGGCGCTTCTCTTTTTCGCTTTGGCGCTAGAGCGCTTCTCTTTTTCGCTTTGGCGCTAGAGCGCTTCTCTTTTTCGCTTTGGCGCTAGAGCGCTTCTCTTTTTCGCTTTGGCGCTAGAGCGCTTCTCTTTTTCGCTTTGGCGCTAGAGCGCTTCTCTTTTTCGCTTTGGCGCTAGAGCGCTTCTCTTTTTCGCTTTGGCGCTTCCCTTTTTCGCTTTGGCGCTTCCCTTTTTCGCTTTGGCGCTTCCCTTTTTCGCTTTGGCGCTTCCCTTTTTCGCTTTGGCGCTTCCCTTTTTCGCTTTGGCGCTTCCCTTTTTCGCTTTGGCGCTTCCCTTTTTCGCTTTGGCGCTTCCCTTTTTCGCTTTGGCGCTTCCCTTTTTCGCTTTGGCGCTTCCCTTTTTCGCTTTGGCGCTTCCCTTTTTCGCTTTGGCGCTTCCCTTTTTCGCTTTGGCGCTTCCCTTTTTCGCTTTGGCGCTTCCCTTTTTCGCTTTGGCGCTTCCCTTTTTCGCTTTGGCGCTTCCCTTTTTCGCTTTGGCGCTTCCCTTTTTCGCTTTGGCGCTTCCCTTTTTCGCTTTGGCGCTTCCCTTTTTCGCTTTGGCGCTTCGCTTTGGCGCTTCTCTTTTTCGCTTTGGCGCTTCGCTTTGGCGCTTCTCTTTTTCGCTTTGGCGCTTCGCTTTGGCGCTTCTCTTTTTCGCTTTGGCGCTTCGCTTTGGCGCTTCTCTTTTTCGCTTTGGCGCTTCGCTTTGGCGCTTCTCTTTTTCGCTTTGGCGCTTCGCTTTGGCGCTTCTCTTTTTCGCTTTGGCGCTTCGCTTTGGCGCTTCTCTTTTTCGCTTTGGCGCTTCGCTTTGGCGCTTCTCTTTTTCGCTTTGGCGCTTCGCTTTGGCGCTTCTCTTTTTCGCTTTGGCGCTTCGCTTTGGCGCTTCTCTTTTTCGCTTTGGCGCTTCGCTTTGGCGCTTCTCTTTTTCGCTTTGGCGCTTCGCTTTGGCGCTTCGCTTTGGCGCTTCGCTTTGGCGCTTCGCTTTGGCGCTTCGCTTTGGCGCTTCGCTTTGGCGCTTCGCTTTGGCGCTTCGCCGGCCGACTGACACGACGTTTGATGCCATCCCTGTTACTGCATCTTTTGGTACATCGTTGTTGGAATATCGATGTAAGACTGCAGGCCTCATTGTCATGGTTACATCCACACCAAAGAGTACCGCACACACCAAAAGTAATTCACCAAATTCTGCCGTAAGAGTTCGGTTTACGATACGATATTACTGGATTACTGTACACAGGTGAACAATGTTATCGGACTACTGTATACAGGTGACGCTTAAAGTGGCCATAATATATGGTTGTACAGTGGTACATAATTCGTACTCTTGGCCCTGGTCCCGTAGCTTGCGTCCATGAATAACATGGAGTTTGCGACAGGAGTCGTGTCCTGCATTTCCCAATCCAAGCATGTTATCTCCGCCTTGTCGCGTCGGATACATATTGACAAAGATTTTTCCTGCATTTCTGTTTTACAAATCGTACTAAAAATCTACATATAAGAAGAAAGCGGAATCAGTACCGAAAAGATAGGGATCTAGTATTAGTCAGAATTTAGAAGAGCTTGCAACACTTAAAATCAAATAAGACACAACGGATAGACAACATTTCATCAGAATTTCTAAAATCATTGGGGGAAGAGATAACAGAATAATTATTCACGTTGGCGTGTAGAATGAGTTATACTGCCGGTATACCACCTGACTTTCAGAAGGCATTATCCTCACAATTCCGAAGATTGTATAAGATCTGACATGTGCGAGAACTATCGCACAATCAGCTTAACAGCTCATGGATTCAAATTGCTGACAGAAATAATATACAGAAAAATGGTAAGGCAAATTGAGGACGTGTTAATTACTATGTTTTGCTTTAGGAAAGGTGTAGGTAGCAGAGAGGCAATTCTGACGTAGCGGTTGATAATGCAAAGAAAAATCAGGACACGTTCATAGGATTTTTCGACTGTGGAAAAGCATTCGATGGTGGAAGCTGTTAGAGATCCTGAGAAAAACAGAGGTAAGCAACAGGGCAAAAGGGTAACACACTATATTTACAACCGACAAGAGGGTACAATAACAGTGGACAACAGAGAAGGAAGTGCTCGGATAAAAAAGCGTCTGGGAGAAGGACGTAGTCTTTCTTTCCTACCGTTCAGCTTGGACGTCGAAGAAGCAGTGACGGAAATAAAAGAAAGATGCAAGAGTAGGATTAAAATTCAGGACGAAACGATATCGATGTTAAGATTCCTTGATGACACTGCTACCGTCACTGAAAGTGAAGAAGTATTACAGCATCTGTTGGATGGAATCAACAGTCTAATGAGTACAGAATATGTATTGAGAGTAAATCGAAGAAAGATGAAAGTAATGAGGTAGCAGAAATGAAAACAGCGAGAAAGTTATCATAAGTGGTGATCAGGAAGTAGACCAAGTTAATAAATTGTGCAATCTAGGCAGCAAGATAACACATGACAGACGGAGCAAGGAGGACCAAGAGAAGTCTATTAGCACCAAACACAGGTCTTACTTCGAGGAAGGAAGTTCTGAGAATGTACATTTGAACACAGCGTTGTATGGCAGTGAGGCAGGGACTGTGGGAAAACCAAAACAGAAGATAATCGATGCATGCAAGATGTGATGCCCTAGAAGAATGTTGATAATTAGGTGGACTGGTAAGGTTGGAGGTAGTGCGCAGAACAGGAGAAGAAAGGAATGTATGGAAAACACTGGCGAGAAGAAGGAACAAGACAATATGACATCTGTTGAGACATCAGGCAATGACTTGCATAGTAACAGAGGGAGCTATAGAGTGTATAAGCTGTGAAGGAACACAGAGATAGGGATACAACCAGCAAATAATTGAGGACATAGGTTGCAAGTGCTTCTCTGAGATGGGCAGGACAGGAATTCGTGGCGCTCGCATCAAACTAGGCAGAAGACTCAAAAAAGAAAAGAAGACGACGAAATACGTAAATTACGTTTGCAGAATGATAATTTGTGACTCGCTCAGCCTTTTTACAAATTATTCATTTATTTCATTTGACATGAGGCTGTTATACATCTACATAAATGTTCCACATGCCACCGCAAACACAGCATGGGAGAAACGACTCTCTAAATGCTTCCATACGAGCTTAGATTTTCTTCTGCCTCGTCTTCGGAGCCTTAACCTAGTTGTACGTTGGCGGCAGTAAAATCGATCGTACTGCAGTGGTTGCGAAATTAGTGTTCTTTGCCCCTCCCCCCCCCTCGCCCCCCCCCCCCCCCCGCCACCCACCCCTGTGGTCCTCGTCTTCCTACTGACCCTTAGTAACCACATAGTCTAAAGTAATTCCACTGCGTTCGGTTGTCGAACTAGCTGTTCATGGCAGCTCTATGGGTCGTAGTCATTTGAACATTGAAGTTGTGCGGAAAGTTGGTTCCAATCAGCAAACAAGCAAAGCGAAAGCATGCGCACTGTAATCCTTATATCCATATTATGTACCATCTGGAGACATACTTTATCAGATTTTTGCGTCAAATTACTTAGAACCAAGCAAAAAACGACCAAACGCTCAGCAAGTCATTTCAACACTTGTTGCATCAGGTTGTGTATAAGTTAGCAGTGTTTTTGTTTTGCATGTTGGTATTCTGGTTGCTGTGCGTATATGTTTATCTATTATCATTTCTACCGGACACTGTGGTCGAGCGGTTCTAGGCGCTATAGTCTAGAACTGCGTGACCGCTACGGTCGCAGGTTCGAATCCTGCCTCAGGCATGGATGTGTGTGATGTCCTTAGGTTAGTTAGGTTTAAGTAGTTCTAAGTCTAGGCGACTGATGACCTCAGATGTTAAGTCCCATAGTGCTTAGAGCCATTTGAACCATATTATCATTTCTCATTTTTAGTTCACTGTTGTTTGAATTTACATATTGTCATTTTGTCTTTCGAAGCTAGTGAGTGCGGCTGTGAACTCTAGGAACTGGAGTGCCAAGTGGAGAAATCGGACATATTCTTCCGTTTCAATTCATTAGAGGGATAACAGCAGCGGAGCCAGCCAGAACCATCTGGCCATGTATGGGGATAATAGCATTGGAGAGAGCGTGACAAGAAAATAGTTTTCCCATTTTAAGGAGGATAGGCCAACAAAACTCTACCATCTGGTGAGCAAGATGTATGAGACAGGCGAAATTCCCTCAGACTTCAAGAAGAATATAGTAATTCCAATCCCAAAGAAAGCAGGTGTTGACAGATGTGAAAATTACCGAACTGTCAGTTTAATAAGTCACAGCTGCAAAAATACTAACGCGAATTCTTTACAGACGAATGGAAAAACTGGTAGAAGCTGACCTCGGGGAAGATCAGTTTGGATTCCGTAGACATGTTGGAACACGTGAGGCAATACTGACCCTACGACTTATCTTAGAAGGAAGATTAAAGAAAGGCAAACCTACGTTTCCAGCATTTGTAGACATAGAGAAAGCTTTCGACAATGTTGATTGGAATACTCTTTCAAATTCTGAAGGTGGTAGGGGTAAAATACAGGGTGCGAAAGGCTATTTGCAATTTCTACAGGAACCAGATGGCAATTATAAGAGTCGAGGGACATGAAAGGGAAGCAGTGGTTGGGAAGAGAGTGAGACAGGGTTGTAGCCTATGCCCAATGCTATTCGATCTGTATATTGAGCAAGAAGTAAAGGAAACAAAAGAAAAGCTCGGAGTACGTATTAAAATCCATGGAGAAGAAATAAAAACTTTGAGGTTCGCCGATGACATTGTAATTCTGTCAGAGACAGCAAAGGACTTGGAAGAGCAGTTGAACGGAATGGACAGTGTCTTGAAAGGAGGGTATAAGATGAACATCAACAAAAGCAAAACGAGGATAATGGAATGTAGTCGAATTAAATCGGGTGATGCTGAGGGAATTAGATTAGGAAATGAGACACTTACAGTAGTAAAGGAGTTTTGCTATTTGGGGAACAAAATATTTGTATGGAGTGTAGCCATGTATGGAAGTGAAACATGGACGATAACTAGTGTGGACAAGAAGAGAATAGAAGCTTTCGAAATGTGGTGCTACAGAAGAATGCTGAAGATTAGATGGGTAGATCACATAACTAACGAGGAGGTATTGAATAGAATTGGGGAGAAGAGGAATTTGTGGCACAACTTGACTAGAAGAAGGGATCGGTTGGTAGGACATGTTCCAAGGCATCAAGGGATCGCCAATTTGGTATTGGAGGGCAGCGTGGAGGGTAAAAATCGTAGAGGGAGACCAAGAGATGAATACACTAAGCAGATTCAGAAGGATGTAGGCTGCAGTAGGTACTGGGAGACGAAGAAGCTTGCACAGGATAGAGTAGCATGGAGAGCTGCATCAAACCAGTCTCAGGACTGAAGACAACAACAACAACAACAACAACAACAGTTTTGATCGTTTAACACTGAGGAAGAACTTCAGCGCTTGATAAAGATCGTTTAAACACATTAAATCACAATGATTCAAGTCAGTGTAGTCTACAACTGGCAGGTGTGATGAACTTTGATCATTCCGCCATCGCGCGCCATTTGCATGCAACGGAGGAGGTTCATAATTCTGGTGTATTGGTACGGGATGATCGAAGCCAGAATCACAAAAAAAAAGTGCGTCTCTGCTCGCACGTCATCAGCTGGCTCGCGAACAGCACCGACCATTCCTGTCCCGTACCGCTCGTTACTGCTGTCGATAAATCGTGTATTTCTGCAAACATATTGAAAACAAAGGAATGGTTGAGCCGAAGAAAACAGCAACTCAATGTACAAAGGCCTGTATCCATCCACACAAGGTCATGTTTATGCATCTGGTGCTACAGCGACGGTGCGTTGTACTACGAATTGTTTCGAATTATTTCCCTCAGGTGTAACCATCACTGCCGACGTTTATTGTCAACAAATGAGAAATCTTGCAGACGCAAACCCGGAACACCGACCACGAAGACTGCGTGAAGTGATGCTTCTCCACGACCATGTCCGCCCACATTCTGCTAGACCGACAAAAAAAAAAACACCATACATGATTTGGATTGAGAGTCATTCCGCACCCACGTTATTCACCTGACCTTGCGCCCCTGCCAGATTTTCTCCTTTCCCGCTCTGCATCGAAAATCCTTCGAGGAATTTCCTTTCCGGATCAAAATGGACTCTGAACATGGCTAGACGAGCTCATCGCATCAAAACCACGTGATTTCTACAGTCGCCCAGTTGAAACGTTACCCCAGCATTGGCAGACCGGTGATACCGTTGAGTGACGATTGTGTTCTTATTCACGGAACGAATCAATGTCTGTGTGCTCTCAGACGTGACATAAATAAAGTACAACGACAGAACGAATGAGAGAGTAAGTTTGCCTTATCAAAGTGGCCGAGCGGTTCTAGGCGCTTCAGTCTGGAACAGCGCGACCCCTATGGTCGCAGGTTCGAATCCTACCTTGGGCATGAATGTGTGTGATGTCCTTAGGTTAGCTAGGTTTAAGTAGTCCTAACTCCTAGGGCCTGATGACCTCCGATGTTAAAGTCCCATAGTGCTCAGAGCCGTTTGAACTCCTCCCTTATCAAAGAAAAAATAACATCGAGTCACCGAGTACATCGAAACGTCGACGAAATATAGGTTCAACTGGATGCATCAACTCTACAAATTGAGTGTTTTCAATAGTTAGATGAATGTCGACGACCTATTCCGACCGGAACGCCACGCAGTGTTCAGTGAGGCCCGGCGTACGAGATGTGATACCAGCTCGGGTTCTCGGTCACTGCAGCGAGAGGGACTGCGGGCGTTCGCAGGTGTCGCCATTGCCCGCAGCTTACATCTACATCTACATTTATACTCCGCAAGCCACCCAACTGTGTGTGGCGCCCTGCGTCTTCGCCCACAACGTGTTCTGCAGCACTGGCCACTTGCAAATGCACGTGTAACTACCTGAGACCGATGATCTTACGCTGGGGTGACTTGACTGTCATTGTACTGAAAAACAATTCATGTTATGCAGGACAATTCATGTTATGCAGGAGCAGAAACTTGTTTACACACACACACACACACACACACACACACACACACACACACACAACACACACACACACACTTCCTTGCGTGTGAGATGACGACCAGAGGACCAGCTTGGACTGTGACATTCTACTCGGAAGTAAGCCGTTTCGAATCCTGGTGGTGGGTAAAATTTACACTGCCAGTATTTGACCGGCAAGTGGAGGATAGATGGTGGTGTATAGATCCTTATCACCAGATTTTACGCCACTGTGCTGGAATGAATTCTAAATCCCTCTGCAGTGAGGGCGTCTAACATCGTCGATGACACATATCGGGTGTTCGTAAGTTCCCATTAGTGCAGGCGCTCGAACTTACAATACAGAGTGTTACAAAAAGGTACGGCCAAACCTTCAGGAAACATTCCTCACACACAAAGAAAGAAAATATGTTATGTGGACATGTGTCCGGAAACGCTTACTTTCCATGTTAGAGCTCATTTTATTACTTCTCTTCAAATCACAGTAATCGTGCAATGCAAACACACAGCAACAGAACGTACCAGCGTGACTTCCAACACTTTGTTGCAGGAAATATTCAAAATGTCCTCCGTTAGCGAGGATACATGCATCCACCCTCCGTCGCATGGAATCGCTGATGCGCTGATGCTTCCCTGGAGAATGGCGTATTGTATCACAGCCGTCCACAATACGAGCACGAAGAGTCTCTACATTTGGTACCGGGGTTGCGTAGACAAGAGCTTTCAAATGCCGCTATAAATGAAAGTCGAGAGGGTTGAGGTCACGAGAGCGTGGAGGCCATGTAATTGGTCCACCTCTACCAATCCATCGGTCACCGAATCTGTTGTTGAGAAGCGTACAAACACTTCGACTGAAATGTGCAGGAGCTCCATCGTGCATGAACCACATGTTGTGTCGTACTTGTAAAAGCACATGTTCTAGCAGCACAGGCAGAGTATCCCGTATGAAATCATAACGTGCTCCATTGAGAGTAGGGGGAAGAACATGGGGCCCAATTGAGACATCACCAACAATGCCTGCCCAAACATTCACAGAAAATCTGTGTTGATGACGTGATTGCACAATTGCGTGCGGATTCTCGTCAGCCCACACATGTCGACTGTGAAAATTTACAATTTGATCACGTTGGAATGAAGCCTCATCCGTAAAGAGAACATTTGCACTGAAATGAGGATTCACACATTGTTGGATAAACCATTCGCAGAAGTGTACCAGGGGAGGCCAATCAGCTGCCGATAGTGCCCGCACATGCTGTACAAGGTACGGAAAAAACTGGTTCTCCCGTAGCACTCTCCATACAGTGACGTGGTCAACGTTACCTTGTACAGCAGCAACTTCTCTGACGCTCACATTAGGGTTATCGTCAACTGCACGAAGAATTGCCTTGCCTCGTCCGTTGCAGGTGTCCTCGTCGTTTTAGGTCTTCCCCAGTCGCGAGTCGTAGGCTGGAATGTTCCGTGCTCCCTTAGACGCCTATCAATTGCTTCGAACGTCTTCCTGTCGGGACACCTTCGTTCTGGAAATCTGTCTCGATACAAACGTACTGCGCCACGGCTATTGCCCCGTGCTAATCCATACATCAAATGTACGTCTGCCAACTCCGCATTTGTAAACATTGCACTGACTGCAAAACCACGTTCGTGATGAACACTAACCTGTTGATGCTACGTACTGATGTGCTTGATGCTAGTTCTGTAGAGCAATGAGTCGCATGTCAACACAAGCACCGAAGTCAACATTACCTTCCTTCAATTGGGCCAACTGGTGGTGAATCGAGGAAGTACAGTGCATACTTACGAAACTAAAATGAACTCTAACATGGAAATTAAGCGTTTCCGGACACATGTCCGCATAACATTTCTTTATTTGTGTGTGAGGAATGTTTCCTGAAAGTTTGGCCGTACCTTTTTGTAACACCCTGTATTTTATTTTTGGGAGAAAGGATCAATAGTTTTATTTTTATTTGTCTTTTCTTAGCAGCGTAGTCTGGCCGTCTTCGTAGAAGCATAACGTCACCTGGTGTTGGCTCTGAGCACTATGGGACTTAACATCTGTGGTCATCAGTCTCCTAGAACTTAGAACTATTTAAACCTAACTAACTTACGGACATCACACACATCTATGCCCGAGGCAGGATTCGAACCTGCGACCGTAACGGTCCCGCGGTTCAAGACTGTAGCGCCTAGAACCGCTAGGCCAATCTGGCCGGCCACAAAGATATCGAACGAGATCAGAGAACTGTTCATTTTCGTTTTCTTTTGCTAAAGTGTAATTGTTGCTTTCATTATTTTGTTCATTTTCAGTATCTTTCTGTAAGAGAGTTTCCAAGACTTGTGGCGTTTCTGATTTTAATTTGTCCCACGCTTCTGCAATTCTGTAGACAACGTCCTCAAAATTAATCCATTTCAGTGCAGCGTCTGTTGATTGGGCTCATTTTCTGTTGAGGGCAGAAGTGATTGCAACAACTTATGCCGATACTTTCTCACACACATCATCATTCCTTGGTCCATTGGTTGGACAAGGCTGGCGGTACAGAGAAGTAGAAACGATGCATAAATATTTCCACTACGAAGCTCTTCAGTTTCAGGGTGACGCCCTGCACTGTCTGGAGAAAGGACTGCCTTGAGTGGTAATTTTTTGCATGAAAAGTTTTGTTGTTGTTGCTACCACTAATGTGTCAAAAAACCACTTTGAGATATTGAAAGATCCGTTGAGGCAATGTCTTGATTTTTGTACGTCTGTACATTTTGAATATTCTTGGTTTGGCAGACGTAGCAATTAATAAAATCAACAATTCATAATCTCTGGAGGCATTATTGCAAGCAAGGATCCTTACTCTAACTTATGATTTCTTATAACCCGGAGTGGAAGCTTCATTTCCAGTTGCTAGCATTTTAGTCAGAAGCATTTATAGTCCTGCAGGTATAGTCCTGTCTCATCAAGGCATCAAACATTATCCAGTAACAGATTTTTGTGGTTTATTGCGTTCTTCTGGCCATTCTGACAGCTTTGCTGTTAACGAATAACCTTTCCCAACAAATTTCAAGCTGGCGCACCAAATATCTTCTCTTACAACTACCCGTGACCGAAAACTAGCACAAAAATTCTTTCTACTGTTTCTACCTCTTTTCTACATAAAAGTGCCTTCTCTTGAATCATTAGACCACTTCTTGCACTTCCTTTAGCTCAGCAAATATAGGGCTTCACTAGTTTTTTTTTCGTAATCTGATGTTTTCATCGTTTTACGATGCGTGAATTTTGATGTTTTTAGAAGAAGAACCAGACATTTTAGTAGAACACCACTCATCTAGTTTGGTTCTGTTTCGTTACCAGTCACCTTCGCCTACTCTGCATTCTACCGCTACATTTTTATAGTCTTCCCACAGTCAAATTTTTTCCTCTTCTGTTTCGAAGAATTAACGTTTATACTGGCGAGAAATGGCAGGGGCAATAATAAATGCGTAGCAAGACCCGACTACGCGTATGTGCCACACTGAACCAGAGCACACATTGGCTGACTTCAAAATGGATCAAATGGCTCTGAGCACTATGGGACTTAACATCTGAGGTCATTAGTCCCCTAGAACTTAGGACTACTTAAACCTAACTAACCTAAGGACATCACACACATCCATGCCTGAGGCAGGATTCGAACCTGCGACCGTAGCGGTCACGCGGTTCCAGACCGTAGCGCCTAGAACCGCTCGGCCACCCCGGCCGGCCATTGGCTGACTAGCGGTAGATGAACCTATAATGGCGGCCATGATAAACAAAGTATGTGCGCCTATCGGTCGCTGCTCGCACCCACTCCCTGCGTGTTATCGATTTTTTTACATGACATTGTTTTGATTTTTTAGCGTAGTACTCACAGCTCACCCACGCCGGATGAAATGTAGGCTCGGATACTGGGGCTCGAATTACCACAGTTTTACCGTATTTGGCGAGCGAGCGTGACCTGAACTACTGTGTGGTAACCGTTGAAGTGGAAAGCGACACATGCTCGGAATCTATGGTGACAGATTTAGTTCGTAGCTAGGCTGTTGCCTCAGTTTGGATGGTAACGTGCAATGTACTAGACCGCCCACCGATCTAGGATGAGCTCCGGTTACCTGCTAGGCCGGAACTGGCTGAGTCAGCAGCTGGCAAGAGGGCGGTGCTGAGTCTGCTGCACGCCGACGATGCCGGCAGCTCGCTCTCCTGGACTCACTAGGCGGCAGGCGAAAGTAGCGGTCGCCTCTGCTGGTACTCAAAACTAGCCAGAGCAGGTAGAGCTCAACTGTGGGGTAGATACGTAGTGGCAGTTCATGTACAGTATGAGCATTGGTTTACTTGACACGTTCACGCGCACTGATGAGCCAAAAGATTATGACCGCGTTTTCAATAGGTTGGTGGTCCGCCTTAGGGACGAAATGCATCACTGAGTCTAAGGATCAGGGATCCGACAGTTCGTTGGTATGTTTGTGCAGGTGTGTGGGAGTAGATATGTCTAGGCACAGCTCATGTGATTCGCGTAAATAACGTGCTGCTGATTTGTGTACTTGGTGATGGCTCCCAACAACGACCCATTTGGGTTCCATAAGATTTACATCAGGTTAATTTGGTCGCCGAGACTTAAACGTGAGTTCACTGTAATGCTCCCCAAACCGCCATTGCGCGGGTCTGGCACAGGTAATTTATTATACTGCCGAAAAATGACGTCGCCGTCGAGGAAGACACCAAGAATGAAGGCGTGCAGATGGTTCCCAGCTGTCAGCATGTCTTGAATTACCACCACAGGTCCCATGCTAGCACAGGAGAAAGTCTCCCATAGCATAATACAGCTCTTACCAGCCTGCGTCCATGACGCGCTGCATATTTAGAGCCTTCTCTTTCTCTACCTAGTGTCAAAAAAACGCGATTTACCCGAACTGCCGACACGTTTCCATTGATTCACGGTGGAATCCCGATGGTGCTGTGCCTACTGCAGTCATAATTTACGGTGCCGTTTGATCAACATCTAAACACACATGAGTGGTCCGTTGCAGACCATTTCCAGCAATGTACAATAAACAATGTGCTCTGAAAATTTGTGCGTGCACCAGCATTGTGCTCTTTTGGCCCAGATACCATGAGTCACCATGTATCCTACATTTACAGAGCAGGGAAGCCTCCGAACCTGACGTTCTATGAACAGTCATGGACGTCCAGCCGGTTAGGGCCTAGTGGTAGTTTCACTGTTCTTCTTCCTCTTTCAGTAGATGTTCATGACAGTAGCACGTAGACATTGGACCATCTTCGCCGTTTTCGAGATAACCGTTCAAAGGCTCTGCGTAATAATAATCTGCACTTAGTCAAAGTGACCTATTTCAATGGATTTCCTCATTTCCAGCCGATATCTTCGCTAGGGTGATCCCCGTCCACGTCTGCTACACTTACATGCTTTCGTTACCGCGTCACGTGCCTGTAACGTCACAAGGCGACATCCAAAATTTGAGCGGGCAGTGGCCACAGTGTTTTTGCTGATCAGTGTATAATGAAATGTTTCAAAGTCAAGCAATATTCTACAACGCTTTAAACCCAAGTTATTACAAAGTGCTGCTTCGGACTTTATAAAGTCCGGTACCCTACCACCATCAAGTGAGTTGCATGCTGTAAGGCAATGCTGCAAAGGTTACCAAAATGAGACCTTATGCCACCATGGTAGGAAAAAATATTCTTTTATTTATGTGCTGCCACACGGATTTAGTTGCTTTAATTGAAAACCAGAAAACATAGGAAATGCATTCTTAGCTAGATCAGAAAGCATGTTCGTCACGGTGAACGAATATTAAAAAAAAATCAGGTTTTCACCCACTATTAGTGAAGTCGATAGCTACGATGTACGGACAGAACTGTAGCTGTCTTCTGTGCTCTCCCCACCTGTGCATGGGACGTACAGTAGATCTTGGTCACCGGTTAGTGAATAACAGAGGTGCAGCACTGGTGACAGCTTTCTTTCCATCGTCAGGTTCGTTCTCCCCTGTGCCTCTCTGGATAAGGGCTCACATAGCCTCCCTCAACCTCACATTCAGATTCCCTTATGTCCAGTTTTTTTTCAGCATTTAGTACTACTTCCAAAACCTTCTGCTATTTGACGGAGGTATTTTGCAGCACAGGCAATATGTCGTTTTCGTGCAGATCACACAGTAACAAGGGGAAAAAGATGGCATTATTATAATAAATATGGTAGCCTTATCCTTCCCAAGCCGAGCCCTACCCGAGTAAATACACAACATTTTCCTCTCCAGTTGTATCCCTCCACCTGAGACCTCCCAAAAAAGCCCACAGGACGCTAAACTCGCATGTTGAACATTTATTACCTTGTCCTGCCCAGCCACAATGCATTGTCAAAACTCATCGCTAAATAAATTTCTGAAAGCGACCCCTCGAACCACAACAATGGTTCTCCCTATGAGGATACCAATCTAAAATTATGATAAGTCTTGTATTCAAATTAACTTACTAGGAATTACCAAACATACTAAACTTCTGGTTAAAAAAAACTCTTAATCACATAGTAATTACGTGGCCTGATATAAAAAGTAAAGTCTCCAGAAGAGATGTCCAATGTTTGCATAGCATTGTCCATGAACACACACACCATCTGCATGTGTGTAAATGATTAGAGTCACAATCCTCTGTGACAGTTGGAACTGCCACCAAAGTGTGTTGGTACTGTTTATGTTTAGTGTTGTTACCAGGCCTGGTAGGGTGTATAAGGGCTGTGAACAGTGTCAGATATTGAATGACTATTGTGAATGACAGGGAGATGACGCGTATTCAAATGATACAATGATATTAACACCTGACAGAGCTTGGAAGGGGACTTATTGCAGGTCTGCATATGGACAGCTACTCGAATCAGATTTGTGTGGCATTCCGATGCGACTCTGGTCTAATGTTGAACTGCTTGGCAATGTAACGCTGGCATGCTCATCTTCAAGGTTCCAGCCAATCATGTCTTAGCACTACAGAACTGTAGCCCAACTATAGGAGCAAAGTTCATTCTGGCGCATTTTGTCAGTGCAGGTTGCATACATTCAGGGGCAGACTTGATTGATTTATGACCCCCTTTAGCCTACTGTTCTGATAATTGATTTATGACCCCAGGGCGTTTGGTTTATGGCCCCTTTAGGATAATCTGTGCTTCTTGAAAACCCCACCTCCCTCCCCCTCCTCTCCCTCCTCCTTCCCCACCCCTCTAGGAAAACTCCTTGCTGATACAAGCACATCTTTGATATCAAATTAATTGACTAATTAATTAAGTCGATAAATTAACAAATCCTTCCCCATCTGGTAAATGTCCCGGACCTCCCCTCCCACCCCCACTCCATCTCCCATCCCCATCTGGAAACTGATGGGAAAACAACCCAGTCTGTGCTAGAGAGGAAGGAAATTCAATTAAATAGCAAAACAGATACTGTTTAGTTCTAAAATTCAATTCATAGGAGTTGGCCTCTCTCGCTCATCATCCTCTGCTTTTTCGGAAGATGCAGGTCGTATAAAATACACCGAAAAGAAGTTATTAAATCGATTGCTTTTTCCCGATCAAGCAAGAAATACCATCATGAAACACTCACCAGATGTAATTACACTATCTTTTGGACCCGTCTTTCCACCGACCTCAGGGCGGACGTCCCTGGCGCTTCCTGTATTCCTGAACACGCAGGTAGGGAGAGAGGCCCCACTGTGACAGCTCGGGCCTGCGACAACTGTACGCTGCCACACTGTCAGACGCCTCGTGTGTTACCACGCATGCAGGTCGTGAGGGAGGCACACAGACGCAAAGCGTCAGGTGATGGCAACCATTTGCGCAACTGTTCTGACAAGTAAGAGGTAGCTGAAAGCATTAGTTATGTAAATTAACAACGTACCTCATGAAGAATTAAATGAGACAATGCATACATCTCGATCTGTCTAGATAAAAATTGAAAATAATGTAATTAAATAAACAGAAAAAATACACTCAAGTTGTCTTAACATTAATAATTTGGTAGCTAGCCAAAAGTTTCTCCTTGAGCTCGAACTTGATTTTTAAATTTTTATTCTTTTTCGATCACAAAATATACTGGGTGATCAAAACGTCAGTGTAAATTTGAAAACTGAATAAATCACGGAATAACGTAGATAGAGAAGTACAAATTGACACACATGCTTGGATTGACATGGGGTTTTATTAGACAAAAAAATAATACAAAAGTTCAAAAAATGTCCGACAGATGGCGCTTCATCTGATCAGAATAGAAATAATTAGCATAACAAAGTAAGACAAAGCAAAGATGATGTTCTTCACAGGAAATGCTCAATATATCCACCACCATTCCTCAACAATAGCTGTAGTCGAGGAATAATGTTGTGAACAGCACTGTAAAGCATGTCCGGAGTTATGGTGAGGCATTGGCGTCGGATGTTGTCTTTCAGCATCCCTAGAGATGTCGGTCGATCACGATACACTTGCGACTTCAGGTAACCCCAAAGCCAATAATCGCACGGACTGAGGTCTGGCGACCTGGGAGGCCAAGCGTGACGAAAGTGGCGGCTGAGCACACGATCATCACCAAACGACGCGCGCAAGAGATCTTTCGCGCGTCTAGCAATATGGGGTGGAGCGCCATCCTGCATAAATATCGTACGTTCCAGCAGGTGTTTATCAGCCAGGCTGGGGATGAAGCGATTCTGTAACATATCGGCGTACCTCTCACCCGTCACGGTAACAGTTACAAAACCAGAATCACGCATTTCTCGAAGAAAAAAGGCCCGATAACGGTAGATGTGGTAAATCCAACCCATACCGTTACTTTCTCGTCATGCACTGGAGTTTCCACGACAGTTCTAGGATTTTCGGCAGCCCAAATTCTGCAGTTGTGGGCGTTGACAGACCCTCGGAGCGTGAAATGAGCTTCGTCGGTCCACAACACGTTACTCAACCAATCGTCATCTTCCGCCATCTTTTGAAACGCCCACACCGCAAATGCCCTCCACTTCACTAAAGCGCCAGGTAACAGTTCATGATGCCGATGGATTTTGTACGGATGGATAGCATCAGAGGGTACGCATCAGTGCCAACCAAACAGTAGTGAATGGAAAGCTGGTGCGACGTGCGACTGCACGAGCGCTGACTTCCCCGTGCATAGACGAACCCGCTACTGTCTACATTTCTTCCTGAGCTGTCTCAGCAGCATAACGCATCGTGCTCGGTCGACCACTACGGGGTCTATCCTCTAAACAACCTGTGGTTTGGAACTTCGAAATCATTCTCGCCACAGCTGCATTTGTCAACAGACAACCGTTCGAATCCCCTTCCTATGGCGATAGGATCGTAACGCTAAGCTAGCACATTCCCCATTCTGATAATATAGCTTCACTAAAAGTGCCTTTTCAGGTAACGTCAACATGCTGCAACTGCTGGCGCGTCTGATTCTCTCTCACATACAGCTCCTTTTATACACGGTTGTCATGCAGTCACTGACGTTTTTCTGTCCAGTGCCATCTGTCGGATGTATTGTGAACTTTATTTTTTGGTTCTAATAAACCCCATGTCATTCCAAGCATGTGTGTCAATTTTTACCTCTCTATCTACATTATTCCGTGGTTTATTAAGTTTTCAAATTTATAATGACTTTTTGATCACCCGGTATATCTTAGGTTGTTGTTTTTTCTTTTAAAAAACAAATATCAAAGACATCATCACTTAGAGTATATTATAATGTTTACTATCTTCTCAGTTTTAGCTTCAT
The DNA here is from genome assembly GCF_021461395.2 of Schistocerca americana. Lineage (NCBI taxonomy): Eukaryota > Metazoa > Arthropoda > Insecta > Orthoptera > Acrididae > Schistocerca > Schistocerca americana. Next base: position 27,970,869 of record NC_060129.1, on the reverse strand, counting down.
CTCCTTCGCATCTTCTGCAAATTACTGAAAGATCCAGGGTGGAATAATGACAGTACTGTTATGAAAAAGACAGTTCCTACTCGCCATATGGCGGAGACGCCGAGTCGCAGATAGGCGCAATACAAACACTGTCAAGTAAAGCTTTCATCAGCCAAACAGATCTTCACAGAATTTTACACCCCCCCACCTCCCTCCACCACACACACAAACCACTGTCTCTGGCTGCCAAAACCGGACTGTGAGTAGCAGTGCATGATGATCGCAATCTGGCCTTGGCAGCCACGGACTGTGGTCACGTGTGTGTGAATTGCATTTGTGTGAGTGTGTATGTATATTGTCTAATCCTGATGAAGACCTGTTTGGCCGAAAGTTTTGTTTGAGAGTCTTAGATCTTCCTAACTGCGACTCAGCACCTCCACTATATGGTGAGAAGCAACTATTCTTTTCATAATATTGTCAAACACTAGTCGTCCTTTTCTTAATGCTGTGAGATGACAAAGAAATCCACTATTCCAAAGCACACAACTGCTTTTGTTGTTATAACCAGTGCTTGATTCGTGATGATGTGCTGTACTGATACCTCCAATTTTTTTTAAAAAAAAGAAAGCATTAAAATAACGTTTTAAAATATTTAAAAAAAACTTCCTGGTAGGTCGCAGTTCTGGAACCTCTTTTTCTACAAATATAGCGCTGTTTATAGCTGTTGCTACTTCTGCTTGTTTTACTTGTATTTCTTCAACATTATGTCACATACAAAAGATCGAATGAAACTGAACATATCTAGAAGAAACTGTTGTAGAAAAGTGTTAGTTTTCATAGGCCATTATATATTCTCAGAGATTGACGGTGATGTGTGGACAGAATCAAGAAAAAAGAACTGAACAGATGACAAATAAGATGCTGTGTATCATTGCCTGAATGTGCTATAATTGGCTCATTATACTTTATTCCGAACATATAAAACATTAATCTTTGATTAGGTTTCTAGGACAGATGAATGTTCAATATTTCTTCATCCAATTCAGCTTCAATATTGCTGGAAATTAAGCAGTCGAACGACTGGTTCAGTAATATCTGACTGCAAACCCAAAACTTCATGGAATATTTTCTACAGTAAGTGAGAAATCCGGGTTTAAGTCGCGGTCCAGCAGTAATTTTCACATGTCACTAATAGATATTACATATATACCTAATACAGCTGCTATCTAAGAATTCACAGTTCAACATTCCATACAGAGCCAATCACAAAATATTTTAATTTCATACTTTTCAAAGCTTTACTTTTGAAGAAATGTAAGCAACCCATTAAAAAATGTATTATCCTTGGACTTATTACTGGACAGACCAATGACCTCTTTTCCCAAATGCGCATGTGCCCTGAATGTACATCTAATGTTACGTAATTATTCTGTAATCTCTTTCTTTGGGTGGGGGTTGAGCGAAGGGATTCTAAACAACAAACTTGTATAAAATTGGACAGTATAACATATGTAAGGGACATAACTCCTCTTGCAAATTAATTGTACTGTAATTGTTTTTAACATGTCTTCCTAAAAAAAATCACATTCATTACAACAGTAACGTCAGCACACGAGATACAAGTGTATCCACTTCAATAAATATTTTATGATAATGAATTTTCGTAGTGGAATGTAAACCCCTTTATTTTCTTAAAGTGTTCCTGTGATACTACTATTGATGGTGCCTTAACAATAATACATTACCAGACATGTTAATTTGGCACAAATGGTAAAAAAAAAATAATGATCTTTGGTATTGGCCATGGCCTATCCTTAGTAACCATCACAGAATGTATAGGGTGGTGGCAGAGAACATTTGGCTGTGCAAACCTGTAGTGGTTCTGGTGTGATACTGAATTTGAGAGGTGTTTCTGAAAATAAATCAAAGTTACATTGAATGAGTTATCAAATATTTTTTTATCGAACCTGACAGTAATAGAAAGAACAAACATAAGTATAATGGCATCATTACATGTCATATTAGAAAAGAATTAAGCAGGTACTGATTAGTAACATGAATTTTGGATGTAGCATACATCACTGTTACCAGTGCAGTGTAAATCAAAATTAAATTCCTAGGAGAAAAAACTCCTGTATTTGTGGAAATATTACGTTGTAAGTGGGCAGCTGGAATAGTGATGCTAGTGTTTACCAATAGTCATTTTGTAGGTGTGTCCTCATGGCATTAAGCATTCTAACAGTACCTTCACAATATATACATTTACTAATAAGGCTTGGGATAAATAAACCACCACAATTTGAAAAGAATGATTTCTTCCATTCAGACATGATATTCTGTACATCCCATTGAGAAGGTGAATCTACAGGGCTATGGAACAAGTTAAGGTACCCATTAACAAAAGACAAGCAAACATACTTACGCTGTACACTATATTAACAATAAACTATGACATACTGTTTAATACTAGTTCTGTTTATGCCAGTTAAATATGTTCTTGTGAATTAGAGAGAAAGCTGCATCTACTTCAATTATATTAGGTAGCTGCAGGTTCTCTTATCGGGAATTTAATATTTACTTGATTAATCAGGAATTTCTCAAAGAAAATTGTAACCTAAATATGTAATTGCATAGGACAGATTTCAATGCACTACTTGCAATCCAGCTAAAAGAAGATTCAAATCCTTGCACTAAGATAATTAGTAGAAGGAGCGGCTATTGAAGTATGTTTTAAATTTTGAATTAACTGAGATAACCAATTACTTGCTGTGTGTTATATGGGAGCTTCTCGAATATCTTCACACCACAGTCCATAACTCCATAGTAAATCCTAGATAAGGATGCAAAGTTTACACAAAAGTAATATTTCGGTCTTTTATTGATAGTGTAGATCACAGTTCAGCTTGAACAGATTTTTCACAACCACAATACGCTTTGACTAAAATAACTCTGTTATTGTGGCAGTGGCTAGGAGTCAGCTGACAGTAGTTCTTTCTTGGCACCTACGTGCTCGCTATAATGATTGATTTTTAGGTACCACACAACTTTCCCAGGCACAGTAGGATACACTGGAAGGGGAAAGTTAACTGTTGCCTTAACAACCATCCACACTGATGTACTTCCCTCTGGCGCTGATGATGCCAACAGTAACAATAATCTGGATGTATATTTTGCTGCATTAAGAAATAGATGTAAATATTACTTAACAGAAACATGAACAGTGACAGAGACCAATATGTTCATTGTTATTGTGACTTCATAGGTCTTCCCAGCTTAAGTATTTAAACACTCTTCAGATTTACTGCAAATCCTCTAATCAACTGCATTCAATATTTCGCTGATCCGACTGTTCGCCATCTTCAGAAGAACGCTGCTGCTGCCGAGTCCGGCTGAGAACTGATGCCAAGGCTGCAAATCGCCGTCCTATAGGTTCATTATAGTTACTTTTATGCCAGTGAGCTAGACACTAACCTGTAAATGGCTAGTATGTAGCCATAAAAGCAAATAAGACAGAGAATGAGAGTGTAAAACCACTGTAATCTACACCATTTTGATAGAAGCAGACCAGCAGTGCTTGGAACATGGCATTATTTTTAATTAATCAAATCACACATGAACCATATGAGAAGAACAAAATCAGTCTATATAAAGGGATCTATTGCCGAATAATTATAAAAGATAGATTAGCATGACAAAAAGTTGTGATTCTACTCATCTATTTTGACCAGTGATATCATGGTGGCATACACATTTATTTAAGCAAGTGAAGTATTTAACTCCATTAACAGAATGAAACTAACAATACAGCCACATGAAGGTGTTTCGGATGGGGACCAACTAAATATAGGACAGTAACAATAATGAAATCACTGCAAAAATAACATTCGCCCAAAAATCTAGCACACGAAATTCTCAAAATTTAACACAAGAAAAAAATTGCAATGACGATAACTATTGGTATGTAATTTCTACGTGACCTATATATTTCAAATGAAGACCGCAATACCAGTAAGCCATACACAACTCATAAACTTAATACAGTAGAACCTTTCTAATCCGTAACCTTCGGGACCATGGTTGGAACAAAAAAAAAGGTCTGATCATCCGAAAATCTAATATTTATTGAAAAAATATAAAAAGACGTTTGGTACAAAAAATTAAACGGTTTAAGAGCTAAGACGTCTACAGTAATAAAAAACGATGTTTTTTACACAGTGTTAAACAATATTAACTAAGAAGCGTCTCCACGCACTATAATATGTATTGGTTTTAAAAGGAAAAACGACAAACAAATTACAGTACTGTACTTAATAACGTATAAACGATATATACTGTAAACTAAAAAAAATGTTTATAGCACTGTATATAAAAATAATTTTTACAAAGAAATAAACTACTGTAAGCTGGATTCTGCTCGAAGTATTGAAGGGTGATGTCAAAAGCGTTTTTTGCATCGTTGTGTGAAATCCGGGTGTGGGGATCGTCTTCGCCATCCGAGTCCTCATTCACAGTTTCCTGGATAACAGCGGCAATAACTTGGTCGTCATTGAGCTCTTCAAAAGTGTCACAGTCTTTGTCACATTCGTTGATCCACTCTTCAACTTCATTGGCGGGTACGTTCGGCTCCAGAGATTGTAGATCTGTAACGATTTCCAGTGCGTCGTTCTTTCGCTCAGCTTCGGTATGCTCATTTTCAGTCATAACTTGTGGCCAAAGCTTACGCCACGATTTCGGCAGTGTGTCAGGTTTTAGTTCATCCCATGCTACAGCGGATTCATTTGAAGCTGCGCGCGTTTTTGTTGGCTACATTTTAAAGTTCAGTCCTGTCTCGTCGGTGTTATACACTTGGCAGGGTAACAGTTCATTTTCTTCTACAATTTCTTGAAACCTAACAGAAAACTGCTTAGCAGCTGCGGCATCGGCAGATAGTTTTTCACCGGAAATAGAAACAAATCGGACACCATGACGAGTTTTCCAACGATCAATCCAGCCTTCACTGGCAGCAAATTTACTTTCGGCTTCCAGTTTTTTGTGCAAAACTGTCGCTTTTTCTTTGAGAATTGACCCAGATATTGGAGTTCCTTTCCTTCCTTCTTCACAAAACCACATCCGCAATGCGTTATCAAGCAATTGAAGTTTCGGCTTTTATAATGATTTGCGATTCTTCAGAGTGTTTTCACCATCAATCGTAACTGTATTGGATTCAATGTCTTTCCAATTCTTCCTCCAATCCTTAATTGTCGTAACACCTACATTCAGTTCCTTTACAATTTTTTTTGGAGCGATTCTCCTTCGTCCAGTCTTTGTTGCACTACTAATTTTTCATTTAGTAAAAGAGTTACGTGTTTACATTTGAATCCAGACACGTTGAAAAACAGACAACTGTACACACAATGAATCTACAGTAATAAGTACTGTAGAGAACACGAAATAAAGCAAACAACGACGTTTTTTAATCCTAACAAAGGATAAAACTGCACAATAACGTAAAGTACAACAATATGCACAACGACAGACACCGCAACAATGGCCCAACAGGCGTCCAGTCAGTGACAAGTCGGTACAGGCTCGCGAGCCTCAGCATGGTCGGACTAACCGGAGTGACGGACCACCCAAGGTTGGATTAGAGGGGTTCTACTGTACCGCAATTTTCACTTGTCCTGCATAGCTCCAACAAAGCCCTCGACAACAGGAAACAACAAATAACTCTATAACATGGTGTTGCAAATTTCCCTTCGCCCATGCAGCTCAAAGGACCCCTAGACACCATGAACTCACAAACAACTCCAAAACCCGAAAACAACCAAAAACCACCACACAAATTCTCAAATCCATCACACACACACACACACACACACACACACACACACACACACACACACACACCTAACAGAACAAGCCCATCCACAATCAGTCAAAGTAACTGTAGGTAGAAACTTCCATCACAGGCATTGTATTTGCCTATTGCAACAAGAATTGACTTACTCGTAAATTTCTGTATCATATCCACAACTGACCAAATACTACAATTCACCATCTACAGTCACGAACAAACTCAACAACGCCAAGCTCACCATGAAGCCACATACCACATCACAATTAGTTCACAGGTCAAAGCAGATGTGTGTAATTGCAACTTTCACTTGACCTGGTACACTCACCTCCTACTCATCCATAACTGAGTTAACAGTTCAAAACAAATGTTTGTATTGGATGGAGGCTGCTCCACACATAACAAAATCTCAGTGGGCAGCATCATCTGTAGCTGAGCCTATAGGCATGAGTTTACGGTAGTCTCATGCCAGTAAACAGGTGTAAGAGGGACAGTATTGCCAAAGGTATTAAGAGAGGACACAGCAGTAACATTGCAGAATGAGTAAGAGGTACCAGATTCTTTGTTAATACCACCACTTTAAATGTAACCTTGCTTCAAAAGAGGTTATTAACTACTGTGCAATGTAGCAGGTGAGGTACAAACACTGCCTAAAGTGTGATCCAAAACAGAAACACTTCCACCACCACCAACAACAGCAGCATCAGCACATGACCCTAGGGAAATAACCTTACGTTCAGATAGCAAATAGTGTTGAGACAATGATTGCCAAATGGCAAGAAAAGAGGACTCAGTTATTTAGGAAGTATCTCAATTACTGTTGGAACATTTGTTCAGAAATAAGCTTAGTTACTGTTGGAACATTTGTTCAGAGTGTGTGTGTTTTTGGTACTACCCAAGAAGGTGAGCATGCCTGCTATGCACTTTGAAATCTTTCTGGCCATACTAGCCCACAAGCAAGATTGACGGCCTACTTTTATTCAATCTGTCCCACAGCATAATCTTTTTAAGCAGTGCTGCTAAGATCTAAAAGTTGTCCATTATAACACTGAAATTCTTATACTTCCATCTGAGTATTTACTTCCTAATGTTATTTATGGTTAATAATGGAGAGTGAATTTACTAGACACTGATTTGATTTATGAATTTTCTCGATATCAGCTGAGACTTTCATATAAAGTCTTACCTCCCATTTCAGCATCTTTTTTTGCAAATGCAGATTCGCAAAAGTACCTCCAGTTTTGCTACAAGTCTCCTTTTGTATTTAGCAAGTTTCATCAATAAATACTTCAGTGGCTGAAAAAAAAAGTTCAGGAACTCTGTTACTCAACAATTCAAAATGTTTAAATGACAGTTAACTTCGAGGAAGTCTTCCAATAGTCAATATAACAGTACTAAGTTGCATACAGCACAGCTGTGTACCTTTTCAAATGCACACTGCTATTGAACTAAATGCGCAGTTTATAACACTCATCATTACAACACTGCACCTGCAGCTTTAATATGTACGTCACTGAATTAAATAAATTACATACATCTATATTCTGCGAGAAAATGCGATATTCTAGCTGCAAGCATTTAACCGATCAACTTACTTGCCTCCCAGAATGTGAATGTACACTGCGTCTCCTATTCTCTCTCCAACAATTGTGCAATCATTCTGCCTTCCGATTTTCGCCTCTTAGATATCAGAACAGCCTGAAGCCTGTTGCTGACGTACTACTACAGTTCAATGCAAACTTCGTCTTCAAAGTTAATACTCGCGGCGCCCACGACTGTACAGTCTAACTTCTGCCAACTACTTCGCTTCCCGTGTTTCGCTGTAGCTAAAGTCTTGTTTGCTACGCGTACCATCTCTAGCGCCTCGCGCTTCTCGTTCTTCACTTCTTGAGATCTTACGCTGCCAGCTTAAAACGGATATGTCAAGTGTAACTTTCAGCGGTCTGGGCATGCAACACTACTACTACTGCTACTACTATGTGATCAGGCCCAGTGGACCGCACGCGTCTACAAGTTTCCTCCTCCGCTGTATTCTGTCCATTGCTGCTATCCGCCATCCGTTCACATCTATTGACACTCGGTTTAAATCTTCATGGGTCTCCCTGGCGGTCTCTTTACTGTAGGTGTGAAATCCACGAGCTTCCGAGGCCATCTGTGATCCTCCATCCGGGCCACATGGCCGGCCCACTGTATTCGTTTGGTTTTGACAGTTCCTGCTATGTTGGGCTGCTGGTATAGTTCCTCAAGCTCTCGGTTTTATTTGATTCTCCATTCTCCTGTATCTGCATCCAGAGCCGGACTGAAGATCTTCCAAAGCACTTTTATCTCAAAAACAAGGAGCTTATGGAAGTCCTGTTTCCGGATACTCCATGTCTCACTGCCATATAGAACAACAGGCTGGATCAGTGTTTTGTACAGTCGAATCTTGAACTGTCTGGAGAGATATGTGGACCAAAGCAGTTGTGCTAGGCTGTGGTAAGATCGGTTTCCTGCTTGTATTCTGGCATTGATCTCTGCTTCACATGACGAGTTCTCAGTGAAAAGTGCCCGTAGGTATTTGAATTCTTGCACCCTCTTGTAGGACTGGTCCCCAACCTGCAGTGATTGTAGATGATCAGCAGTCTGACAATGACCATGTGTCATAATGAAGTACTCTATCTTGGCTTATTTATGTTTAGCCCAAATTTGCTGGCAGCCTCCTTTAGTGCTTTGGTCATTTGCTCCAACTCCTCTTCCGACGTAGAGAGTAAACACATGTCGTGTGCATAGGCTAGGTATGCCAGTCTCTTTCCTTGGATTTCAGTCCCTTCATACTCTTGGAAGGTCTCGTCTACGATCTTCTCGAGGTCAAAGTTGAACAGGATAGGGGACAACCCATCGCCTTGCCTGAGTCCTGTCACAATTTCAAACTCCTCAGTTTCGCGATTTGCCATCTTCACCTTTCCACGTGTTTCGTTCAGGCAGATCTTTATCAGATTGATGAGTTTCTCTGCTATGGCACACTCCCTTAAACAGTTGAGCAGGCTCTTGCGATGTATGCAATCATAGACCTTCTTAAAATCAACGAATAAAATATGCAAATCTTTACCACATTCACACAGTTTCTCAGTGAGCTGCCGGAGACTGAAGATGTGGCGTACTGTGGACCGTCCTGGCCGGAAACCTCCCTGGTACTCCCCAATCACCGATTCTGCAACTGGCTGAATAGAATAAAACTTGCGAAATTTGAAACAACGGCGTAAGTAAATGAAATCACAGATGATGTGTGCAGTTGTGTGTGAACTAAAAGTAATTTAAATAGCTGAGATGTGAAGTTCACAAATTAGTAACAGTAGCCTCTTGTGCGTTGAAACACCATCATCAGGCCAAAAGTTTGGAAATCTTGCGATTGCCTTTGCTTACATTACCTCCTTCATCTCATAGATAGCTTGTTGAAAACGACATTCAGTTCTCCAAAACAAGACCAGCTCAGCCGGCCGGAGTGGCCGAGCGGTTCTACAGTCTGGAACCGCGCGACCGCTACGGTCGCAGGGTCGAATCCTGCCTCGGGCATGGACGTGTGTGGTGTCCTTAGGTTCGTTAGGTTTAAGTAGTTCTAAGTTCTAGGGGACTGATGACCTCAGAAGTTAAGTCCCATAGTACTCAGAGCCATTTCGACCATTTTTGGAAGACACACTGAGAGGTAACACAGTTTTCATTAATGTGACTAATATGTAAAGAGAGAGTACCTTGAATAGCTCTCGAAATTTGAAAGTCACTTCTACAGGCATTAGAGTTCGAATATTCAAAGAAACGGAGAGCTGACTGGGAGCAATATGCTCTCTTTTTGTAGGAAAATTACTGCAAACGCCACGTAAATAAAGATATATTATCCCTTTGACTGCTGTTGACGAGTTTACTCGTCATGCTACCTGCCGCCCTCTGGGTGTTGATGGCGAGTATAGTCATGGCCGCCGGTTTTGCCCTGGGCGCTGTTGACTAGCCGAGTCGCAGCCGTTTCCCGGCACCTGGGCGCTGACGACGAGCGTAGACGCACCGCTGTCTGAGTGCTGATGACGAGAGAGCTCGCACAGCGGACACCCCGCCCCATGCCTCAGCAGTCTTTCGCGGTTCTGGCCGCTAGCCTGTCGTCCAATTCTTTGTGTGTTGTGAGCCTAGGCTTCGCACTACGGTTCACTGTTCACCGGAATTTACTTCGGTGTTCCAGGCGTCCCGTATTTCACAAAGAAAATGGCAAGACGTCGCGGGTGTACTGAGGACGAAATCATGGAGATTCTTACGAGGAGCGAGAGTGAGGATAAACTACTCGATCTTGAAGAAGCTGATAGCTCTTCCACAGAATCGGAAAGCTGTAGTCATAAGTAGTACACGTCAACAGGGGTGTCAATGCAGTCTCCCGTTTCAACAAGAGGTATTAGTTGTTCTGAATATGAAGACTCAAACTGATAGTGAAACACCTACGAAGAAATAACGTGTTAGCCACACATTTGACGCGAAAAAAATAATGATTTTCCACCAGTTAATCATGGATTTGATGGTACGCTATCGGCACATGTGTGTCAAAAAGGGAATGAGGCAAGTATTCTGTCAGTTTTCACGTTACTCTTTACAGAACTGATGAAATATATAGCTGCCTAAACGAATCAGTTTTATTTAGTCACCAACGAGAGTACCCCAGAAACAGTGCATTCACGAATATCAAAGTGGAAAGATACTGGATTTGAAGAATACGCAAAGTATTGTTTCATAGCTGTTTGTCTTCTGATGCCCTGCGTGAAAAAACTGAGATGTTTTTCTAAATACCGCAATTTTTAGCGAACTGATGTCAAGAGACCGCTTTTTGTTACTTATCAGAAAGTTACATTTCGGTGACAGCTCTGCTAATACTGGAGGAGACACACTACTGAAAATTAGGAACATTGTCGATAAAGTTCGTACAGCTTTCCGTTGTGCATTTAACGCACGTCAGAAACTCTGCATTGATGGAAGTTTGTTACTATTCAAAGGACGCTTATCTTTCAGAAATTTCATTCCATCGAAACGGAGTACATTCGGGATGAAAACATTTGTGTTAAGTGATCGTAAGGCTGGCTATGTTTTAGATTTTCTTGCTTGTACAGGGACATCAACAGAAACTGATTACCACGATCTGGGGAAAATTGGTGAGGCAGTGGCTACACAATAAAGCCATATTTAGAACGTGAACAGACCCTATACCTCGATAATTGGTACTCAAGCCCAGACTTATTTTCCAGGTTTCACAGTCGTGGGACGGACTCATGTAGTACTGTCCGTAAGGGCAGACCCAACATGCCGAAACTTCAGAAGGAATTAGAACGAGGAGATATTCAATTGATGTTCACCAACACAATGCTTGCTATAATGTGGTGTGACAAAAGGAAAGTGTGGATATTGACCACATGTAACACCGCAGAAATGGTTGACATGGGAAGACTGACAGGAATACTGGAGAGAAAATTAAGAAACCACAAATCATTGCAGAGTATAACTTGAATATGGGAGCAGTTGCCCGTTTTCATATGCTGCTTAGCTCTGTCGGATGTATACGAGTGTGAGTGCATCATTGTTTATTGGCCTGCTGGGAACAATCACCATGTAAAAAAAAAAAAAAAAAAAAAAAAAAAAAAATGAGTACACATCTGGCTTGATACCTCTTATGGGGATGTGGAAAACCAAGGGTTGTTAATAAAGAAAATAAATAATATGTGTGCTTGTTTCTGTTCCTACTTTTATCCTATTACATGTTGCTAACAAACTTTAACAGAAATACCAAGTTGATTATTTCGATTTCAATTTGCCTCTGTTTATTTTGTCAATTTGGTTTTGCTACTTTCCGTAAGTAAAGTATATGTATCCACTAAAGTCCTGGATAAAACATTCGAGGTACAACTTGGTTTGTAGGGGCATAGGGTATATGCATTTGTAACCCCAATCACAAAGTACAGCTGAAGGGTGAATATTTTACCTTGAGGCATTATCCTGTACATCTTGATGACTGTGTCATAATGTGTATCTAATTATCTTTATTCGTGGGAAAGCAATTTCTAAATAGCCTATTTTTTCGCTGATTTTATAACATTCAAATAAAAAATAGTACAAACTGACAAATTTGCTACTAGTGATAATATTAAATACAAAACCTAAATATCAGGTTCCCATAATGATTAAAAATTATTCTGTATTTAATGTTTTTCATGTAAAAATGCTGGATACTGCGAGTTACATAATATATTAAGGAAGCTGTACAAGACAGTTGCACCCTAGTTTCCTATTCATTTAGCAATGAATTTCGTCAAACAGCTGTGCAGTTTGAGAAGTTATTTCATTTTATTTTTGCTACCAATTTTGGCAATTCAGTACGCCATCTTCAGGCCCCATAATAATTTCTCAAAACCTATCGACATTGGCATACTGAGGCCATCTACGAGGATGTCGTGAATTGTCAAGTGCTTCCTTCAAAGATTTGACAACTCCAAGTCGCAGTCAAGTCTTCAAGGAAAGGACTTGAGTATACACAACATCCAGAAACAAATGGTCCTTGTATGTCAATACCGATAGTTTTTGAAAAGTGCATATGTGGCATCACGATGGCACATTTAATGGCCAAAACTGGTTGCAAAAATAAAATTAAGTAAGTTCTCAAATTGCACAGCTGTTTAGTGAATTTCATTATTAAATATTTGACCAGCTGCCATCCCACATCCACAATTGATCAACAGAAACTAGTTTCATTTGGTCAGAACACAATTAAATTGAAACAAATATTTTCTTGAGCATACTGGGACCATGTTATAAATGGTTCTACATCCACTGACTATTATATCAAATGCTTGTTGATAGCAAATATTGGAATTAAGTATAGACAATTGAAAATAATGAAGATACAGACATATATTTTATACCCATCAAAAGCAACCCCGACAACCCGTACTGATGCACAAATCTCTCAGGGTATCGCACTGTTACAAGTGTTGGCTATAATTGTAATTACTTACTCAGGAAAGCTGTATACGTTCTGTTGTAAGGAACAACTTACTTACATTTGAACCTCCTTAGGATCATGAACCATGGACCTTGCAGTTGGTGGGGAGGCTTGCGTGCTTCAGTGATACAAATAGCTGTACTGTAGATATCTGTTGAGAGGCCAGACAAACGTGTGGTTCCTGAAGAGGGGCAGCAGCCTTTTCAGTTGTTTCAGGGCCAACAGTCTGGATGGTTGACTAATCTGGCCTTGTAACATTAAACAAAACGACTTTGCTGTGCTGGTACTGCGAACAGCTGAAAGCAAGGGGAAGCTACAGCTGTAATTATTCCCGAGGGCATGTAGCTTTACTGAATGGTTAAATGATGATGGCGTCCTCTTGGGTAAAACATTCGGATCTCCAGGTGGGGACTACTTAGGAGGGCGTCGTTATCAGGAGAAACAAAACAAGCGTCCTACGTATCGGAGTGTGCAGTGTCAGATCCCTTAATCGAGTAGGTAGGTTAAAAAATTTAAAAGGGATATGGATAGGTTAAAGGTAGATATAGTGGAAATTAGTGAAGTTGGGTGGCAGGAGGATCAAGACTACTTGTCAGGTGAATACATGTTATAAATACAATATCAAACAGGGATAATGCAGGAGTAGGCTTAATAATGAATAAAAAAATAGGAGCGCGGGTAAGCTATTATGAACAGCATAGCAAAATCCTTATTGTAGCCAAGATAGACACAAAGCCTGTGTCTACTACAGTAATACAGATTTATATGTCCACTAGCTCCGCAGATGACAAAGATATTGAAGAAATGCATGATGAGATAAAAGAAGTCATTCAGATACTGAGGGGAGACAAAAGTTTAACAGTCATGGGAGACTGGAATTCGATAGAAGGAAAAGCAGAGAAGGAAAAGTAGTAGGTGAATATGGAATGGGGGTAAGGGATGAAAGAGGAAGCCTCCTGGTAGAATTTTACACACAGCATAATTTAATCATAGCTAACGTTTGGTTTAAGAATAATGGGAAAAGGTTGTATACGTGTAACAGGCCTGGAGACACTGAAAGGTTTCAAATAGATTATATAATGGTAAGACAGAGATTTAGGAACCAAGAATTAAATTGTAAGACATTTCCAGGGGCAGATGTGGACTCTGACTACGATATATTGGTTATGAACTGTAGACTAAAACTGAAGAAACTGCAAAAAGGTAGGAATTTAAGGGATGGGACCTGGATAAACTGAAAGAACCACATAGGTTGTAGAGAGTTTCAGAGAGAGCATTAGCGAACGATTGACAAGAATGAGGGAAAGAAATACAGTAGAATAATAATGGGTAGATTTGAGAGATGAAATAGCGAAGGCAGCAAAGGATCAAGTAGGTCCCTTCACGTTTCCACTTCACTGTCACATCGGAAACAATAGAGCTACGGATGTTTAGGAGCGTGGAAATCTCGCGTACAGTCATATGACACAAGTGACACCCAATCACCTGACCACGTTCGAAGTCCATGAGTTCCGCCGAGTGCCCCATCCTGCTCTCTCCCCATGTCTAATGATTACTGGAGTCGCTGTTATGGAGTACCTGGCAGTAGGTGGCAGCACATCACTAGCGGTTAAGATACATACTGCATGCAGGAAAATTTAGGAGACCTATGGAGAGAACAGCATCACTTGTATGAATATCAAGAGCTCAGATGGAGAACCAGAGAAGGGAAAGTAGAAAGGTGGAAGGAGTATATAGAGGATCTATACCTGGGCGATGTACTGGAGGGCAATATTATGGAAATGGGAGAGTATGTAGATGAAGATGAAATTGGAGATATGATACTACGTGACGAGTTTGACAGAGCACTGAAAGACCTGAGTTGAAACAAGGCCTCGGGACTAGACAACATCCCATTAGAACTACTGGTAGCCTTGGGGAGCCAACCCAGAAGAAACTCTACCATCTGGTGTGCAAGATGTATGAAACAGGCGAAATATCCTCAGACTTCAAGAAGAATATAATAGTTCAAATCCCAAGAAGAAAGCAGGTGTTGACGTGTGAAAATTACCGAACTATCAGTTTAATAAGTCACAGCTGCAAAATACAAAATACTAACACAAATTCTTTACAGACGAACTGGTAGAAGCCGAACTTGGAGAAGATCACTTTGGATTCCGTAGAAATGTTGGAACACGTGAGGCAATACTGACCCTCCGACTTATCTTAGAAGATAGATCAAGGAAAGGCAAACCTACGTTTCTAGTATTTGTAGACTTAGAGAAAGCTTTTGACAATGTTGACTGGAATATTCTCTTTCAAATTCTGGAGGTGTCAGGGGCCAAATACAGGGAATGAAAGGCTATTTATTATTTGTGCAGAAACCATGTGGCAGTTATAAGAGTCAAGGGGCATGGAAGGGAAGCAGTGATTGCAAAAGGAGTGAGGCAGTGTTGTAGCCTATCCCCAAGGTTATTCAATCTGTATATTGAGCAAGCAGTAAAGGAAACAAAAGAAAAATTTGGAGTAGGAATTAAAATCTATGGAGAAGAAACGAAAACTGAGTTTTGCTGATGACAATGTAATTCTATCAGAGACAGCAAAGCACTTGGAAGAGCAGTTGAATGGAATGGACAGTGTCTTGAAAGGAGGATATAAGATGAACATCAACAAGAGTAAAACAAGGATTATTGAATGTAGTCGAATTAAATGAGGTTATGCTGAGGGAACTAAAGTAGGAAATGAGACACTTAAAGTAGTAGACGAGTTTTGCTATTTGGGGAGAAAAATAACTGACAATAGTCAAAGTAGAGAGGGTATAAAATGTAGACCCGCTATGACAAGGAAAGTGTTTCTGAAGAAGAGAAATTTATTAACATCGAGTATAGATTTAAATGTCAGGAAGTCATTTCTGAAAGTATTTGTATGGAGTGTAGCCATGTATGGAAGTGAAACATGGACAATAAATAGTTTGAACACGAAGAGAATAGAGGCTTTAGAAATGTGGTGCTACAGAAGAATGCTGAAGATTAGATAGATAGATAGATCATGTAACTAATGAGGAGGTACTGAGTAGGTTTAGGGAGAAGACGAATTTGTGGTACAACTTGATTAGAAGAAGGTATCAATTGGTAGGACATGTTCTGAGGCATCAAGGAATCACTAATTTATTATTGGAGGGCAGAGTGGAGGGTAAAAATTGTAGAGGGACACCAAGAGATGAATACACTAAGCAGATTCAGAAAGATGTAGGTTGCAGTAGGTACTTCGAGATGAAGGAACTTCCACAGGATAGGGTAACATGGAGAGCTGCATCAAACTAGTCTCTGATCTGAAGACCACAACAAAAACAGCAGTGTAGTTGAGCCTTGGTGCACATCTGCAATTTTTGTCCCACCCACTTCCTTCCAGTACCAAACTGACTTGACAATTGCCTAATGCCTCAAGATGCGTCCTATCAGTCAGTCACATCTTGTAGTCAAATTGTGCTGTTAATTTCTCTTATTAACAACTTGATTCAGTACCACCTCTTTAGTTATCTGGTGTACCCATATAATCCTCAGTATTCTTCAGTAACTCTAAGTTTCTTACACAAATGAATTTTCAGGTTGTGTAAAGACCTGTTTTATCTCCCTAAATGAACAATGACATAACAAGATTGAATAGGCATTTTGTTGTGATGGCTGATCTGTAGTGCAGCCCGAGCTCTTGGTTAGGCTGGAAGGTGAGAGTTTTGTTGCAAGGTGGCAAAACTGAATGTGGAAGCAGGGTGTGAAGAGTAAAATAACTTGTCCCATACCTGTGTAGATAGTATTGTACTAGTGCATGGGGAGAGAAAGTGCATGCAGAACTAATGGGGAGGATCATAGAGGCTTTGGAAGCTCAGTTGTCATTGAAGGAACTGCTGTGTCATGACCAGTCCATAAGAGAGTCATGGTTGGACAATTTCTTGGAGACTGGGCGAAGTTGGTGATGTGTATGTCATCTGCCACATAGTACTGCAGCCAGTGAGGGACAAATAGGCGTCAGCTCACACAGGGGACACTGACGCTGCCATCTTTATTCATAGTGGCTGTGATATTGTTTCCGTCAGTGTAGCTAGTTGTGTAGAAGCAGTGAATGAGTGGGATGTGGATGGTAGATGACTCATTGTGAGGCCAAAGGGGCCGGCCAATGTGAATATTGTGCTGTTGCAGAGTTGGATAGATAGGTCTGTGATACTGGTAGATGAAGGCTGTAGTCCCAGCTGATTTAACTCTGTTGATGGAAACCGTTTGACATTTCCCATTAGAAAGGATATCGATTGTGTTTTTTGCACAGCTGGGTACACCATGCAGACTGGAGAAGGAGGTTGGAGGGCTGCCCAGATTGTGTTGCCATGTATCATGATGAACTTACAATGTGCCAGATCACACATGGCAGGGTTTCAGGACGCTGGGCCGGCGTGCATATAGTAGTGACGTGTGAGCAGACATGCTTGACTCGAGCAGGAATCTTGTTCTGAGATGCGAGTTCATTGCCTTCAACGAACTCTGACGGCAGCGGTAGAGACTAGCTAGAGAGGATATCAGCAAAGGAGTTGTCCAGGTCATCTTTGTTAGCTAAATGGATGCCTAGTAAGAGCCATGGCAGCGCCTCTAACCAGGAACTGCTGTGGCAGATTATCGTGACTTTAAGTGTATGATGCCAAGATTCAACTAGTCTGTTGCTCTGGGGGTGGTATGCAGTTCTATGGAACTTGTCGACACTGCACAAGTTACATAACATGGTGAAGAGTAGAGATTCAAGCTGGTCTCCCTGGTTGGTAGTGATGGAAGAGGGGCATCCAAAGCACGAAATCCAACTGATAATGAAATCATATGCGACAGAATCAGTCAGGATGTCCAAAAGAGGCCTCGACCGATCTAGTTGCTGATCACTGGCTTAAAGGATATATCTGAACCCCTCAGGTGGGAGAATAAGACCCATGATGTCATGGTGCACATGTCAAAACTGTCCCTTTGGTTTGTCAAATTTATGGAGGCTTAGAATCCCAGTTGACCTAGTTTTGTTGTCATAATATGTACGTGCGAGTGCATATGTACCAGTCATTCTTCACGCCAGGCCAAACAAAATGTGCAACTTTCATGTCTGTCTGGATGTGTAAGGCCATGGATAACTGAGAAAACTGGCGATGGAGAGAACCTGGAAGAAGGGAGCGGAGGTTACCAGTAGACATGTCACATAGTATCAGATATGAGATCTCAGGAGGCAGTGGGAAACCGAGGTCAGCGCTGAGTTGGGGTCCAGTTGAAAATTTTGATGTTCAGCATCGTTCACTTGGGGATGAGCCAGTTCATCCCAGTCCAGTGGAGAAGTGACGGAGATCACTCGTTACAGATAATCCATGATTGCATTGTTATACTGGCTAAGTAAGTCCATGGAGGAACGTCCTGCGCAGCGCTGTGAATAGCGTCAGCGAATGGTTTATGATCAGACCTCATGCTCTCCAGTGTCATCGCTGAAGCATCTTATGACCTTTTAAACCACAAATAATTTCCAGTCAAAAGCTGACCAGCTGTGTTGAGAAGCCATGAGTTTTTTTGATGAAAACCGAAGTTCTTTTGTTGTGTCACTGTCATGCTTTTGTAGAACTGTGCCAACCAGAGTGTCACTTTTGTCAGCTGTGATGGAGATGCAAGCATTCGGTAGTGGGCGCACGAGCTTTACAGTCTTCGACAGTTCAGTCTTAAGTGCATTGAGTTTCAATCATTTCGTCTGACCACTGTAGCTTCTGTGTGCCAGAGGGGTTTTTACTGGCCAAAGCATGTGTCAGTGGGGTCTGGAGAGAGGTGATGTGGGGCACATGCCAATGATAAAAATTTACCATGCTGAGAAAACGATTCAAATCACGGTAGGTTGTAGGTAACAGAATGTTGTTGATAATTGCCACACAGTCAGATGTTGAGCAGATGCCCTCAGCAGTGATGCTAAGACTGAGGAAGGTGACACCACTCGGAGTTTAATTGTGATTTACCATGGTGGTCTCTATATACATATATGATTTGGCAGACAGGGTGGGCAGCATTCTGCGGTTGTTTCTGATGATACCGTAGTGTATGGTAAGGGATCGAAGTTGAGTGACTGTAGGAAGAGACAAGACGGTTTAGACAAAATTTGTAGTTGGTATGATGAATGGCAGCTAGCCCTAAATGCACAAAAATGTAAGTTAATGCAGATGAGTAGGAAGAACAAATCTGTAATGTTCGAATACAGTATTACTAGTGTCCAACTTGACACAATCAAGTCGTTTAAATACCTGGGTGTAACGTTACAAACCGTTACGAGGTGGAAAGAGCATGTGACAACTGTGGTAGGAAAGGCAAACAGTCGACTTCAGTTTATTCGGAGCATTTTAGGAGAAACTGGCTCAACTGTAAAGGAGACCGCATATAGAACGCTGGTGGGACCTATTCTTAAGTACTGCTCGAGTGTTTGGGATCTGTACCACGTCAGATTTAAGGAAGACATCGAAGCAATTCAGAAGAGGGCTGCTAGATTTGTTACCGATGGTTTAAGTGTTACGTAGATTCTTTGGGAACTGAAATGGGAATCCCTGAATGGATGGTGGCGTTCTTTTCGGGAATCACTACTGAGAAAAACTTAGAAAACTGGCATTTGAAGCTGACTGCCGAACGATTCTGCTCCCGCCAACATGTATCGTCCATAAGGAGCATGAATATAAGGTATGAGAAATTAGGCTTCTTGGGGAGGCATACAGATAGTCGTTTTCCCCTCATTCTATTTTCGAGTGGAACAGGAGGGAAATGACAGATAGTGATACACAGCAGCCTCCGCCACGCACCTTACGGTGGCTTGGGGAGTGTCTATGTAGCTATGGATGGAGATGCAGTTTCCATTCTCAGCGAGTGCAATCAGAACCTTGGGACACATATGTTTCTCAGTGGAAGGGGGAAGATCAGGATATTGTCAAAATTAGGTGTAGCAATAAGTTAGGTTAAATAAAACAGAGTCAATAAATGTTTTGCAAGTCTGAGCTGTGTTTGTCAGGTCGTAAGACATAAAGCAGTAGTCAAATTAGCCAAACGGTTTAATGACTGCTGTTTTGGGGATGTCATCTTTGAACATAGGAATCTGGTGGTATGCTTTGCGACAGCGAAGAACACCAAATACTGTTAAGTATTTGCGCGAAGTCCGGAATTTGGGGTATGGGATAATTGTCCATAATAGTACAAGTGTTAAGTTTCCTATAGTCACCGAAACGAACCGTCCTTCTTGTGCATGAGGTGGATGGGAGAAGACTCGTTACTGGCTGAAGGATGTACAATGCGAAAGCACTTAGTTGTGCAGTTTAAGTGCACAAAGAAAGAACAGAATTAACATCTCGCAAAGAGTTGCTGAGAGGAGGCAAAACAATTGGAGGTTGGATGTTACTGACCTTACCTTATGGAGGCGGACACCCCAGTGGGGGCATAATAGTTACAGAGGACTTGGTGGTGGCATGCATCAGCCTTGAACCAATGAGGAGCCTGAGTCTTTGTTGAGCACATGCCAACTTCTGTGACGCAACATCGATAAGTATTGTGAGTTCATCATTGTGTTTGTGTATGGTGGTAATCTCAGAGCATTGAGTAGAGAGCTCGATGAGCATGTTTGTGAGGTGAGCCATCAATGGTGCACTCTCAGATAGAGCTAGGAGATATTGATTGGATCTTGAAGGTGTAGCAGTAGAAGGGACGAAGAAGCCTGGAATATGGATGCCTGTCACATGATGAATCAGGGAAGCCGTTAGCAATTCTGGAGAGAGACGAAAGATTTTTAGAAAGTCAGTACTAAGAACTGGGTCCTTAACATCTGAGACATGAAAGGTCCAAATGAACAGCATTTGTGGTGAGAGCTGGAGCCAGAGTTCCAGTTCACCATGAACATTTATAGACAGGCTGTTAGCTGCTCAGAGGGCATGTTTTGCTGGGATCAACTGAGTGGGAGAATAAGAGGGTAAGATGATGCTGGCATCTGCTCTAGTGCCGAAGAGAAAGTTCACATTATTGTCATTGTGCCTGGGTCCAAGAGTCGACCAAAGGTTGTGATTGCTGCATTTGATGATTGTTGTCCAAATGGCACCCTGCACAAGTGTAGCGAGCCATGGTCCCTTGACTGGCCCACACCTGCAGTTTGGGTAAGTGCAGGGAGGGCAGCAATTTCTGTCTTGTCGCTGAAGCTGATGTGGAATCAGCAGAGTGGCTACTTTGGGTAAGGCAGTTCTCATCTGTGCCATCTATCGTGCTGTGTTGTGGTTCACTTGCCCATCTGGACAGCAAGTTGGCAGGGCTATCCAGTTCTCGGAATTCTAGAGGTGGATGTGAAATTTCCTGGCAGATTAAAACTGTGTGCCAGACCGAAACTCGAACTCGGGACCTTTGCCTTTCGCAGGCAAGTGCTCTACCATCAGAGTAACCCAAGCACGACTCACGCCCCATCCTTATAGCATCTCATTCTAGAAACATCACCTAGGCTGTGGCTAAGCCATGTCTCCGCAATATCCTTTCTTCCAGGAGTGCTTGTTCTGCAAAGTTCGCAGAAGAGCTTCTGTGAAGTTTGGAAAGTAGGAGACGAGGTACTGGCGAAAATAATGCTGTGAGGACGGGGCATGAGTCTTCCTTGGATAGTTCAGTTGGTAGAGCACTTGCGTGCAAAAGGCAAAGGTCCCGAGTTCGAGTCTCAGTCCAGCACACAGTTTTAATCTGGCAGGAAGTTTCATATTAGTGCACACTCCACTGCACAGTGAAAATCTCATTCTGCAAAGCTGGAAATGCCCGGCGGCAGTCGCTGGATGGTTGCAGACTGCTTTGCTGCAGCAAGTCAGCTTTCATGCGACCTATGCCAGCTGAGTGCACAGGCAGGGTGGAGAGAGTGGAGCCACCGCTACCAAGTTTCTCAACAGCTGGAGCGTTTCTCATTTGGAGTTGTTGCCTGTGTCTGGGGAGTCTATAGGTCTGGTCTGACACCTGAAACTTGCTCTTCAAAGGGTCAGCAGAGTGGGAGACAAGCTGCAGGTAGAGTTCGTGTGGAAGTTTGACTGGCCATAATGTCCAGAGTGCAATGTCAGGCATAACTTCAGGTCCCACATGTGCCTACAGGTGCCTCCCCAGCTGTGAAGGTGATCTTGTGCCGAGATGTTCTTCGTGGATTATGTGATGTATAGCTTCTGCTGGTGGACCCAATAGACGTTTGATGATCCTTGTCTTCACTGTAGCATATTTGATCTGTGCTGGCGGGCTCAGTTGTAGGTTGCTGATAAGGTTCATGTGAACATGTTGGTGACTAACTAAGCAAATAAGCCTAGCATCATCATCCAGGATCCCATGAAAGTGTAGCATGTTCCCCTCCAGTGTGAACCAATTGTGATAGGACCGCTGTTATTTTATATATACATAAATTATCTGGCAGACAGGGTAAGGAGAAGTCTGCAGATGTTTGCTGATGACGCTATGGTGTATGGGAAGGTGTCGTTGTTGAGCGACTGTAGGATACAAGATGACTTAGACAAAATTTATAATTGGTGTGATGAATGGCAGGTAGCTCTATATTTAGAAAAATGTAAGTTAACGCAGATAAGTAGGAAAAATAAACCTAAAATGTTCAGATACAGTATCAGTAGTGTGCTGATTGACACCGTTACATCAGTTAAATATCTAGGCATAATGTTGCGAAGCAATACAAAATGGAATGAGTATGTAAGGACTGTAATAAGGAAGGCGAATGGTTGACTGCAGTTTATTGGGAGAATTTTTGGAAAATGTGGTTGATCTGTAAAGGAGACAGTGTATTGGACACTAGTGGGATTCGTAACATGCAAGTATTATGAAGATGCTAAAGGAACTCAAATGGGAATCATTGGAGGGAATTGGGAGTTCTTTTCGAGGAGCACTATTGAGAAAATTTAGAACACTGGCATTTGGGTCTGACTGTAGAACAATTCTGTTGCCGCCAGTGTACAGTTATTGTAAGGACCATGAAGATAAGATTAGAGAGATTAGGGCTCATACAGGGGCACATAGATAGTGGTTTTTCCCTTATTCTACTAGTGAGTGGAACAGAGAAGGAAAGGACTAGTAGTGGTACAGGGTATCCTGTGCCAAGTATTATACGGTGGATAGTGGAGATTGTATGTAAATGTAGAAAACTTTGGACTTTCCTTTTGTAGTTGAGGCAGCTTGGGAAATCTGCTCATGGGAACATGTTGCTTAGCTGATGGTTTGAATGTCATATGCTCCAGAGGATGTTGCTGCGTAGGTGGCTGCACTGATACCTCCTCAGTAGATGGTGCAAAATCTTGATTGATGGCGCCATATGGAGTGGGATGGAGATGAGACATGTTGCTGTATGAGGATAGTGATGCACTGTTCAAGTGTACTACATGTAGAGGCAGGCGTGGATGGGGAAACTACCTGCATGCACAGATGGAATAACTGTTGTTGTTGAAGGATGAGTGATTAAGTTGGAAGGCCAAATGGTATCTTGCAGCATGAATTTGGACAGTTGTCCTCCTCTGCTGTGGAAAAGGTGTGAATGGGTGTGGTAGCTGCGTCAAGATGGGTGAATGTGGTATGTGTTTCTCTCTTTGTATGCTCGACAGAGATTTGGGAAGACACCACTTTAGATAAAGAATTCACTTTATTGTTGAAGAAACACATGTAAACAGAAGCATATATGAAACTTAACACACAAGCTTAGAAACTGGAGTCAAAGACCATAGTTTGTCATAGGAATAGTTTGGTTATCGACAGCCGCTACAGCGTCATGTACTGGAGTTACTGTTGCAATAGATGTGATGGCCCCAAGAAAAATTGACCAGCATACACTTGTCAGTGTGATATGTAGTACAGTTCACAGAGTAATAATGTATTCACCAGGATATACATTTTTTAACATAACGTGATAGGACAGCTGTAGTAAGCTAAATTTGTTTATTGCTACATGAGAGATAGTGAGTGCGTGTGTGTGTGTGTGTGTGTGTGTGTGTGTGTGTGTGTGTGTGTGCGCGCATCCATGTGTGTGGGGGATGAGAGGGAGAGGGGGTTGCACTGCTCACTAGGCAAAATCTATCTTAGTGTATGTCTTAGTACATGTTAATTAAGAAAACCCAACATGATCATTGATCTGCAACTATATATTTATGATTGAGCCATTATAGCAGAATTAAAAAGGAATTTGGAGAGAGATGAATGAAATCAAAATATTTTGTGGTTGGCTCTACATGGGATCTGAACCCTGTCACATTCATCTTTTATTGTAATACATTCAGTTACACAATACTTCAGTACTTTAGAAAGAATACCTGAGATAAAAGCTGCATGTATAAAGGGCAGTCAAATGAAAACAAGACTCATGAAAAAAGTAAGTAAACTGTTTACTATTTCAAAAGTAATCACCATAGCTGTTAATACATTTATACCACAGTGAGACAAGACCGTCAATCACTTCATGGAAAAGCGTTTGCAGTTGCCTGTGCAACCATGATTGTATTCAGATGTGCACCTCTTCATATGAAGCAGAAGAATGGCCACAAATATCTTTCTTCAGGGCTCCAAAATCCTGGAAATTGGGACTGTATGGAGGATGTGTGAAGGTTTCCAAGACAAAACTCTGCAGCATAGTTGAAGCAATCTGCCAACAAAGTATCTGCAGAAGTTTCGTCGGGAAGACATTACACAGTCTTTGTAGTCCCACTCTCTCTCTCTCCATGTGATTTCCATATTTTTAGAGCCCGAAAGACGTTCATGGTCGTCTTGCTTCAGATAAAGAGGTGCATGTCTGTGTACAATTATGTTTATGGAGGCAAGCACAAACATTTTTCCATGAAGAAATTAACCACCTTGTCTTACAATCTGATAAATGTATTAACAACTATGGCGATTACTTTCGAAATAATAAACAGTGTATCTACTTTCTCCCATCTGTCTTGTATTAATTTGACTGCCCTTGTCGCTAAGTTTGCTTAGGTATATCTGTGTACTATGTACACAAATGGTATTTTATTTTTTTAAATTCCATGTTCCCCTCAGAAACTTGCATCTGTATGCTGGGCTAAATATTTCCCTAAATGTGGTAGGTTTTCATAATCCAGTTAGCTTATCTGCAGTGCAAATGCAATCAACAGTAACACTGATTTACATGCACTATTTTGGATATGAGAACTGTGGACTCACTTTTTTGCGATGGGGTCAGCAGAAGACATGCTTCTACTGTACAGCCGAGGAACTTTAAACATAGCAAGGTGGAATAACTAATTTGCTATGACTCTAGTCCTCAGATAACTATTTTTTATTCTTTTTTATATTACGCTGGTAGTAGATCTACCACATTCACATAAAACATCAAACTTTTTATCTACATGATATTTCAGTAAAATGCATTATTCATTACTTTATTTGAGTTCTCCTAATGCCAAATGTATAATTAATTTTTCAGTATATCATTCTTTTAAGAAAAATCTGTAAATCACTTTATTTGGAAGTCATATGCTTGGAAAATATCGTGAATTAACAATTGCTTACTTCCAAAAGGACATCAATTGCTTGAAAGACCTCATTTAATTCTTTCAGTAAACATGTTATTATCTGCAAAAAGTCATTAAGTAAAAAGTTATTTGTGATTAAAGTTTCCTCCATCAAGAAAAATATCATTATTTGGACCCTGAAGTATGTTAATACCATCAGTTCTCTAACTGATGGTATAATTTCCTTGTCCTTATTCTTTTGAACTAGAAAATAGCTTTGGTTATCAGAATAACTTGACAATTAATAAGTGAAGAAAATTACAATCCTCTGAAATTTACAAGAAACTCTGTGTATCCCCATGCTATTGAATAAAATAATCCACCCGACTTTATTAATTTCTCAGTCATCTATCACATACAAAAACCAAATTATTACTTGCTTTGCCTTTATGTTATTGCCACTAATTTCGACATTTTTCTCTTTATTTAGAAATATGAATTTAGCTCCTAATAACCGTTACAGTAACTTCTCTGAGGCTGAGTCATGATTGGCAATTTTCATCTTAATATCTCAATGTAAAAATTGGTGGAGAGCACTCGTCCATTCAACATTTCAATATCAAAGTCACTGATATGAGCATATCTTACTGTTACAGTCAGTCAATGTAATTATTTCATGGACTTATTTCGAAAATCTGGCTCTAGTATTCCATGGAACTTCTCTGTGTTAAAGTGTTAGTAAGGCTTTAGAGGCTGAGTTCTTTCAAATGATTTTGGAAAGATTTTTTGTAAACTTGAATGATGAATGATGACTTCACCATGGAAAGAAACTGCCACTGCTTAGGGTTCATACAGTAATCTGGTTGATTTGAACTATAAAAATAGTTGATAGCAGATGCTAATCTTCATTGTCATGTCTTTTGGCACTAAGATAAGTGAGGTATCTCAAGTTTAAATCAGTTGTATCATGTCCATCATTTAACAATTAGATTACATCTCCAATCAGTTTCAGAGAATGGTATTTTAAAATTTTAGCATTACCAAATAATACCAGCAATATAACTAGGTCAATAACATTACATAGTGTGTTTAGCATTACACCAAACTGGGAACTGTAGAGTTCCTAATGATGAAGAATAGCTTCCTTATGGTGCACTTATTATAAAATATAGCTACCCACACAACTAAGTATGAGAGGAGCGCACATGAAAAAGAAAAAGTATTTTGTAAGCAACTTCTTTTCCATCTGGAAAACAGGTTACCCAAAACATGGCTATTAAGTGCTATACTGTATAATGTGCTCATTGAGACTCGAAGTGTTTTTTTTATTTTTTATAAAGTGAACAAATCATGGGAGTCACTTTTAAGTTAGCTATAAGTTCATCAGCCAAATTCAGGAAAACTAAAATTATGAGTGGGGGCTATCCACAGTATTGATACGCACATCTTATAATGAAATTATGGGGTATTCTATGTACTAATGGTATCAGTTTGTTGAGGTGATAAATCTACAAACAATAAACACATTCTAAGTGCAGGAATCCAATTACTGCATTTACATAACTCTCTGGATTAAAATTATCTTTGACAGATGAATAATATTGAATTCCATTTATGCTGATCACCAATTTTTAATTAGTTCTGGAATGGGAATTATAGTTCTTGGGTCAAACAAAATTCCCTCCTTTTGGCAAAGTGCTTGCATGATCTAATAATAGTATATCTTTGGTTTAGTACACACAGTAACAAAACACTGTTATCAAAAAAGAGAGTAATAATACTTGCGCCAGATCTACATCCATGAACATACTAACCAGCATGAATATTTCATGACTGGTACCTCAGACACAGAGCTGAAAGAATGAAGTCTGGGTTAAGTAGGTATAATCTTATGTAGGAAGGACTTCATATCAGGACACAATACAAAAAAATATTTACTTCTACAATTACTTCTTTGTTTTCTGTACACCATCTAGGTCAATCACATATGTGTAATAGGATATATGATCTGAATACCATTACTTCACACAAACAAAAATTTACAAATAGACACAAGTGGTGCGACAAGCTACCAAAACATTTTAAGAGCAGTAACTTTAATTTGTTTTAAGTAAAGTTACAACATACATAGTGAATAAGCAACATGGATCATGAACTTCTCAATTCTGAATGCCATAGTCCAAAATAAAAGAACTGCGATATTATAACTGAAAGATAGTAGAATCTAAAAAATTGAATCTTACAATATCCATTAACAAAAGTGGCAACTCTTTCACACCTATTGCAGTAAATTAGAAGTTAACTTATGACTTCAGTTTCAGATATAACTATGAGTGATTGTTGCCTACTATGAAAAACTAATTATGCAGCAGTTTACATATTCATATAGAACCTACAAAAACTGTTTCTGTAAACATTTTGAAATGAAATGTGAAGAACAATATTTCAGGGTCATGAGTGAATTTAGAAGAGAGGCATGGTGTGGGGAGTGAGGGGTCGGATAGCAGTGCAGGTTTGGGAGAAGATGCTAATGCTGCCAGTGGGAGCATGTGGGGACATTGTAGAGACAGGATAGTGAACCACAAGTTGCAGCATCGTGAGGCTACACTGGTGCTGTGGGAGAGAGTGGAGAAAACTGGAGAAGAGAAATCAGTGCACTGGTGGGAGAGAAAGGTGTGTAGGGTTGGATTGGAAGCAGCAAAGGGGATAGAGGCAGGTGAAGGACAGGGAATAGGGCAGACTGATGTGATGGGGTTGGTGTGGTTGGAACGAATCCAGTCAGTGAAGCAGTCATTGAATTCAAGCCCATCACACTGGTTGACATGCTCAGCAACTAGATAATCCAGCTGTCTCTTGACCACCTGCTGATGGTCATTACCAACCAAAAAGTTGTTGCTGATAGATCACATGGCAGCTTTCACATTTGTCCCTGCCTTTGATGGGATGGGAGATGCCTGTGACAGGACTGGATCAGGATCTAGAATGAGACCAATGGGAGAAATGGTTTGGAGCAAGAGTGGAATAGGGGCAGATTAGGATATTG
Source organism: Schistocerca americana (assembly GCF_021461395.2). Classification (NCBI taxonomy): domain Eukaryota; kingdom Metazoa; phylum Arthropoda; class Insecta; order Orthoptera; family Acrididae; genus Schistocerca; species Schistocerca americana. Next base: position 27,942,530 of record NC_060129.1, on the reverse strand, counting down.
TGTAAGTTGGGTAGGCAACAGAATATCACTGGGTTGGGGAGGATATTTTTCATTTCAGGACCCAATGAGAGGCAGTCAAAATCCTGCCATTCTTTGGAGTATCGTGAAGGCACCATTAATGAGCACTGATGATGAAAGAAAAATTGTTATGAACTGTCATTAATGCAATACAAGTCATTCGATATTAGCATTTTAAGAAAACTCAATTGTGTGGGTGCCTTAGTCTTACATCAATATTTATCTCTCCAAGAATATGTATCACGTTCTTAGACAATTCTGCAAAGAATAAGTCAATTGTCTCCAAGGACTGTGAAAATTGTTGAACATTAGTGTCTGGCATACAGTACAGAGATGTAGTTACGATTTTTAGCATGGACTGTAACAGTACAACTGCTTCCAGTGCATTTCCTGTCCTTTTATCGCCCACACTAAGGACACTACATTACTGTAAGCCCACCAACCTGATTTATGTAGTCTCTTCTATGATGCCTCTACAGTAGCACATCAGTTTGAAGTCATAAAGCTAGAAATCTTGATGAGTGCAGTATGGCATTTGCACAAAAATGTACACACCACCACAATTGTGGTTTCACTTTCTCACACACCGTCTACAAGATTCTATTTTTTAGATCATGACCAATTTCTTAACTTCATAGCAAAGGAAAGAGCCCAATGGCAGAATACATTGGATGAATTGTAAAGTTATTGAAGCACAGCTATTTAGAAACGCTGTCCAAGAATCAGTAGTAGCTCCAACAAATCAATAAGACAGAGTAATTGAACGTGGCACAGAATGCATTTCATATTTAGACTAAATGTCACAGTTCGCATACGGCACAGTACTGCAGTAATGTACCAGAGAAAAATGCACAACAATATTTCAGCCAGCACAACCTTTATGAAAGTCACCATTCTCAACAACCACTTGTTCCAATGACAATTATCATCTGAACATACCAACCACAGTACAACTCAGACAAAATATTATTCAACTTGAATTCAAAAGAAAAGCGCTTCTAAATTATTAGGCACCAACATTGTTAAGTTTCTGCATACACTGATACAAATATTTTCATGAAAGATAGCCAATAACTATTGTGTGAATGAACACTGGTAGCAGACTCGCAATGGTATTAGTAGCTTCACTGAGACTGACTGTTTTCTGACATGTGACTATTTGGTTGGTTTGTGGGGGTTGAAGGGACCAGACTGCAAAGGACATCAGCCCCTTTTTCCACGACCATGAAACACACACAAGGAATAAAAACAAGCAACAGAGATGATAAGCGTCGACACAGAACAAGAAAGACACAGAAAAATACCAGAAAGAAGGTATTAAAAGCACAACAAGTGTTACAGTGGTTAGCCGACCATTGAAACAAAAAAAGGAAAAGCCAACCAGCAAGAGACACACTAAAAACCCCAATATAAAACCGTACGCCAAAGGCCAGACTCAACACAAAAAAGAGACAAACGCTTAGATCGAGTGATAAAAGCCCCCTGCACGAATAAAACTCAAAACCAAGCCTGCCATTGCAGCATCATCCGTTAAAAGTGCAGGGAGCATATCAGGCAGCGCAACCATCTGTCTGAGTGCAGTTAAAAGCGGACAGGCCAACAGGATGTGGACCACTGTCAATGCTGATCCACAGCGACAGAGAGGTGGGTCCTCGCGGCACAAGAGATGACCTTCCATTAGCCAAGTGTGGCCAATGTGTAGCCTGTAGAGAACAACTGATTCGTTGCAAGAGGCTTGTAAGGAGGAGCGCCACACACCTGTAGTCTCCCTGATGACGCAAGGTTTGTTGGAGGAATGCTCCCCAAGTACCAAGGTCTTCTTGCCGCAATGCTGTCTGGAGATCACATTCCTATCTCTAGGGCTAGTGCACTGATAGTCTGTTTGGCCAGTGTATCAACATGTTTATTACCTGGGATGCCGACATCACCCAGGGTCCATACAAAAACGACAGAGTGGTCTCAATGGGCAAGAGTATGGATGGACTCCTGGATAGCCATCACCAGACAAGAGTGAGGAAAACACTGGTCGATAGCTCGTAAATGGCTCAGGGAGTCACTACAGATGACGAAGGACTCACCTGAGCAGGAGAGGATATACTCTAGGGCACCAGCTCTGCAGTGAAAACACTGCAGTCAGCCAGCAATGAGTGTTGTTCAGAATTATCCCCAAGGGTAAGAGCATAACCACGTTTGTTTAAGGTGACGAATAGGAGGAAGTCAAGTCAACCAGGCATCAAAAAGCAAGCCCAAAAAACGATGCGTCGTCACCACGGCAAGAGGTTCGCTGACAAGATAAAGCTGAGGCTCAGGGTGAACAGTGCAACACCGGCAGAAATGCATGACACAGATCTTGGCAGCCGAGAACTCGAAGCCATGCGTGATGACCCAAGAGTGCACCCTGTGGATAGCGCCCTGTAGCTACCATTCAGCAAACGCAATGCCAGGGAAGCTTTAGTACAGGCAAAAGTCATCAGCATACAAAGAAGCCGACATGGACGTTCCCACACCTGCAGATAGTCCATTGATAGCAACTAAAAAGAGGCAGACACTCAAGACAAAGCGTTTTGGGACCCTATTTTCCTGGACTGGGACGGACCAACTTGCACACAGAAGGAATGAAGCGACAGAAAGTTTTGAATAATAATTGGGAGTGGACCCCTGAGACCCTACCCGTGAAGCATGGTGAGGATGTGATGTCGCCATGTGGTATCATATGCCTTCCGCATGTCAAAAAAGATTGCAACCAGGTGCTGACAGTGGGCAAATGCCGTACAGATGGCAGAGTCTAGGCAGACCAGATTATCGGTGGCAGAGTGGCCCTTACAGAACGCACCCTGAGATGGAGCCAGAAGGCCCTGAGACTCAAGTAGCAACTTGCATGGAATGTTGATGAGGCTAATGGGCTGGTAGCTGTCCACCTCCAGTGGGGCCTTGTCAGGTTTCACCTTGGGGATGACAATGCTTTCCTGCCATTGCAATGGGAACTCACCCTCAACCCACATACGGTTGAAAAGGTCTAGGAGGCGTCGCTGGCTGTTCACCGAGAGGTGTTTGAGCATCTGATAGTGGATGCAATCCAGCCCAGGAGCCGTATCAGGGCAAGTGGCTAGGGCACTTTGGAATTCCCGCTCACTGAATGGAGTAGTGTACAATTCGGGTGGCGCGTGTGGAAGGAAATGCTCTGATGTTCCAATTGCTCTTTCAGGGAGCGGAAGGCCAGCAGGTAAATCGTAGATGCGGAAATATGAGCATAATGCTCTGTTAGGAGTTCTGTGATCGTGTCAGTATAGATTGCTCCATTCAGGGAAAGCCCATGTACGCTGATACATAGTCGCCTAATCTTGGCCCAAACTTGCGATGGAGAGATATGGATGCCAATGTTGGAGACATACCTTTCCCAGCACTCCTCCTTCCGTTGGCGAATGAGGCAGCGAGCTTGAGCATGGAACCGTTTAAAGACGATGAGATGTTCCAATGATGGGTGTTGCTTATGACGCTGGAGGGTCCGCCTGCGATCTCTAATCGCCTCGGTGACCACCAAGGCACAATCTTCCCCTGAGGGGACCCATAAAAACAGGGAATTGCAGAGTCCACGGCAGAAACGATGCTGGTGGCGATCGTGTGAACCACCACATCAATGGCGTCATGAGAAAGAAGCTCAATAGTAGCAAAAGAGGCGACTGAGTCCCAGTCAGCCTTACTCAAAGTCCATCTGGGGAGGCGGCCAGGAGAGGGACACTGTGGCAGTGACAGAAAGATCAGAAAATAGTCACTACCACACAAGTCGTCATGCACACACCATTGGACAAACGGTAGAAGGCCAGGGCTGCAGACCAAAAGGTATGTGCCATGTGCCACCGTGAAATGTGTGGAGGTGCCCTTATTTCAAAGAGAAAGGTGGAGCTGTGCCAACACTTGCTCAATTACAGTGCCTCTGTCTGTTGCCACCAATCCACTACACAAGGGGTTACAAGCATTGAAGTCACGCAATAACAGAAAATGTGGCGGCAGTTGGGCCATAAGCACAGCCAATACATGCTTTGGGACATCACCATCTGGAGGAAGATAGAGACTGCAGACAGTAACAGGCTGAGGCATCCACACTCTTACAGCGACAGCCTCTAAAGGTGTTTGAAGAGGGACACACTCGTTGTAAAGAGAGTTAAGGACGGAGACGCAGACTCCACCAGGTACCCTCTCATAAGCTGCCCGTTTCTTATAATTAACCTCGATAGCCACAGAGGTCGGGTGTTTGCATCGCCAGAAACCAAGTTTCCTGGAGAGCAATGCAGAAGAAAAGGTGAAGGCTGATAAGTTGTCAGAGCTCAGCAAGGTGGTGGAAAAAACAGCTGCAGTTCCAGTGGAGAATGACACTGTCCGCAGCCGAAAAAGGCGTGATGGGACTGAGAAGACAGATTACGCCACTGGGTCACCTGCTGTCACCGATTGAGTACCTGTGCAATCGACTCCCATGGTGTCTGAGGGTCCAGTGAGATCTAGGTCCTCAGTGGACGCCAGAATCTTCACCTCATCCTCAGATGCAGAGCTTGTAGGTAGTGGTGGTGTGGGTGCCACCGCAAGATCCTTGGCCTTAGAGGGCTTCTTCTTGACCTTGTCACGCTACTCCTTGGGTTTCACTGGCTGGGAGGGCTTCACTGATTCAGTCTCTGGGACTGAGGAGCATCGTGAAGCCCTACAACCAGGTGCTTCTAGGCACTTCAGCTGTTGGCGGTCGCCTGGGAAGAGAGGGACCTGACAGACCCGTTCCGAGCAGGAGGAGCCGAGGAATTTGGACGCTTCTTTGGCTTAGAAGTGGGGATGGACATCCCCGATGGGTGGGGGGTGTTGCTCCTGAAGTAGGTGGTGCAGGAGCAACAGGGAGGGTAGTGCCTCCCACAGTCAAGGGAGCAGGCGTAGCCTAATAGCTCGGAGAGCCGAATGAAAGTCTCTGAACTGATGGGGCTATCACTGTTGTCGTAGCGGCGGCATAAGAGGAAGTCATTAGCACAGGATGGAGTTGTTCAAATTTCTTCTTAGCCTCAATGTAGGTCAGTCGGTCCAGGGTCTTATATTCCATGATTTTCCATTCTTCCTGTAAAATCCTGTAGTCTGGCGAGCAAGGTGAATGATGCTCTCCGCAGTTGACACAGATGGTAGGTGGAATGGAGTATTGGGATGTGATGGGCGTCCGCAATCTCGACATGTGAGGTTGGAAGTACGGCAGGAAGACACGGCCGAACTTCCAGCACTTGAAGCACTGCAATGGGAGAGGGATATAGGGCTTGACGTCACAGTGGTAGACCATCACCTTGACCTTCTCAGGCAATGTATCACCCTCGAAAGCTAAGATGAAGGCACCGGAGGCAAACTAATTATCTCTCGCACTTAGATGAATGCGCCAGACGAAATGAACGCCTCGCCGCTCCAAATTGGCGTGCAGCTCGTCCTTAAACTGCAAAAGAAGGTCCCTATGGAATATAACTCCCTAGACCATATTTACGCTCTTATGGGGCGTGATGGTACCAGAAACATCCCCCAACCTGTCACAAGCAAGTAATGCCTGTGACTGAGGATGCTGTTTTGACCAAAACTGACCCAGATGGCATTTTGGACAAGCCTTCCACTTCCCCAAACATGTCCTCTAAATGCTCTACACAGAACTGAGGCTTCATCATCGTGAAATACTCCCCATCAGCTCTCATACAAACCAGGTACCAGGGTGAATAAGTCTCTCTGCCATCATTAGTCTTTCACTCCTCCCATGGTGTGGCTGGGGGGGGGGGGGGGGGACGATTTGGGGCCATACTTCTGAGCATTAAATTGAGCCCTGGAACGCATAGAGACAGCTGGAGGCTGGCCACCAGCAAGAGATGATGTACCATGCTTCATTGTGGGTCATCCGCCCTGATGCCCTCCCCATGGGCGCCACCCAGCCGCAGCAAGAGCAGCCTCGCAGGATGGCCATTGCCGGCAGTCCTGCTGTCCCAGGGAGATAGGCATCTACTCCTTAGTATGTGGGGAGTTAATGGCGCAGGCATCAGCAGAGCGATCACTGTGTTATCAGAGGGCTACAACCAACAGGATACTTGGCGGGCCCACCACAACGGACTGGCTACCATGCTGGGTATCAGGTGCAAAAAGGTCCATGGTGCTTGGTGGCACAGAAAGCGGCATTGCATAGTGCATGGCGCAAACCGCGCCCAGAAATGTATCCTCACCCAAGGGATGGAGAACGAGGTGGACTGCAACGATGAGAAAGGAGCTAAAGATCGCAACACACTATGGACACGATTCATGATGTAAGAACAATGAAACAGAATGAAATCTGACCTCAACAACAAATTGAGAAATTTGTGCCTATATCACATAGGAATATTACTGAAAATCAGAACCAAATAGCACCCAGAGATAGGAAAAAAGAGGAAAAATTACCGGTTGCAGCTGGGGTGTAGTTAGAGGAGATGGATTGATCTTTCACAGTATGCCAGGACTGACATATACCAGAGGCCTCATACCCCAATTTTTTGACGGTCTGCAAAATACTGTAACTGAAACCTAGATGATACACCAAGTTGTAGCTTATCTTCAGTGAGCTAGAATTTATTTACACATAATTTAGTCTTGTTGTTTATAGCCAACAGAATACTATGATGACCAATTTTATTTTTGAATGACCTGATACTTTAATACAACAATAATCATGAGCATCACCACAAGGGGTAAAGGTGAGTTCTTAAGTAGTAGCACATAACTTTCCCCACTTTGTATAGTCTTCTGTTATAAGATTGTATACATACAACAGCAGCTAGCTCCATGATCAATAGAATTCATATGCTCCCAGAAAAGTGATGTTCTCAGAATGGGCCAGAAAAAAAATCAGTTTCTTTCTTGTTCAGGCAGACTCTCATACAACTTCTTTGTTTTCAACCAAACTGAGTGTATTTGTACCTTGCAATTTCTAGCTAATATAACTATGATCGAATATTTACAATACTGTCCTATGAAAAGTAATTGCTTCCCCTTTCATGGATTTGTCTATGCCTTTGTAGCAGCAGGAGTAAATGTGAAAAGCTGGACTAAATATGTGTAACACTTAACTCTCAGTCATTGCATAGAATGTAAATAGTGATATACTAAATTCATGTAATAATTCCAGCTTTATGTTCTCAACTATTTATCATGAAATAAACTAAAATTACTTATTTCATGTGGTTAAAATATGGTATGCAATGTACCCATTGCATTTTTGTCGTTTATGTACAATATATATTATGCACTCATGAGGTACTTGTATATGCCTTCGGAATTAACCTAGCAGTCAAATTTTATTTAAAAAAATGGTGCACTAAGTACGACACAAACATAGACATCATGCTATGTACAGTGTTACATGTAGCTCAAAATATCTTGGCACCCACACAGACTCACAGCCTTGTTCTCAGCCCCAGGTGCACCTACCTTTTCGTTCTGAAGGACTGGCTGCTTTAGTATGCAGACATCTGCTGAGCTGCATACTTTGTCCACTAATATCAATTGTGTTAGTTGTTCATGTGCTGTTTTTCTATTTAGGCTCTCCAGTCAAAGACAATTGACTTATTAGTTGTACTGGGATGAGCTGTCAGTATGATCTTTTGCAGATTCACTAGCTGTAGCTTAGAAGTTCTGCTTTTGAGTAGGCTTCATCTGTTGAACTGCACCTCCTCTATCAGGTAGTGCTTGCACACAACGAAACGCCCACCACTTCCACTGTACCCACCCATACAACACTATCTGCACAGGTATGGGGCAAGTTGTTTTACTCTTCACACTCTGCTTCCACATTTAGCTCTGCCTCCTCACAATGAAACTGTCACCTTCCAACCTAAACTAGACCTCAAGCTACAGTACAGATCAGCTATCAAAACAAAATGTATATTTAATCTTGTTATGTCATTGTTCATTTAAGCACATAAAACAGGTGTTTACATGACCTGAAAATTCATTTGTGTAAGAAATTTAGTGTTCCCCAAGAATGCTGAAGGTTATATGGGTATACCAGATAACTAAAGAGGTGATACCGAATCATGTTGCTAAGGAGAGAAATTAACGAAACAACTTGACTACAAGATGGGACTGGCTGATAGGACGCATCTTGAGGCATCAAGGAATTGTAAAATCAGTTTGGTACTGGAGGGAAGGGGATGGGATATAAAAAGCAGAGGCACACCGAGAGTCAACTAAATTAAGCAGGTTCAAACGAATGTAAGTTGTGCATTACAACAAAATGTATCCAGGTTTCCTGAGTAAGTGATTACAATTGCAACCAATGCTTGTAACAGTGTGATATACTCAGAGACTTGTGCATCAGTACAAATTGTCGGGGTTGCTTCTAATGGGTATAAAATATGTGTCTGTATGTTCATTATTTTTAATTATCTATTCTCAGTTCATATATTTACTATCAACAAACATTTGATACAACAGTCAGTGGATGTAGAACCATTTATAACATGGTTCCAGCATGTTCAAGAAAATATTGGTTCAATTTAATTGTATTCTGAGCAAAGGAAACTAGGATACAACTGTCTTGTACAGATTCCTTACTGTATTACATAACTCACAGAATTCAGCATTTTTACATGAAAAACATTAAATACAACATAAATTCTAATCATTATTGGCTCACAATACTTAGGTTTTCTGTTTAATATTATCACTCCAGGCAGATTTGTCAGTTTGCAACTTTTTTTATTTCAATGTTACAAAATCACTGATTAAAAATTGGCTATTTAGGAATTGCTTTCTCGTGAATAAAGAGTATTAAAGACACATTTCAACATAGGAAGCAAGCTGTACAGGATAATTGCTCAATGCAAAATTCACGTGCTTCAGCAGTACTTTGTCAGTGGTATTACAAATGCATATATCTTTATGCTCTTGGTCCCTGCAAACCAATTTGTATCTGGAATGTTAGACAATACCAGTGAATTAAAATCTCAGTCAATACCATAATGTTTAAGACAATTACAATACGGCATTTTACTCATCTTTACTCTCAGTGCATTTCCTTTGCCATAACTGAGTAACAAATATGTGAAAATGCAGTTGTAAAGATAACAGTACAGTGGGTAGATATACTATCAATACTGTACTGCAGTGTTGATAAATGCACTTTTATGCAGGACTTCATTGGATACCAAAACTTTACTTGTGGAAAGTAGTAAAACCATTAAAACTGACAAAATACACAGACACCAATTAATATCGAAATAACAACTTGGTATTTCAGTTAAAGCTTGTTAGCAATGTGTAATATGATAAAGGTAGGAACAGAAACAATTACAAACATTTATTTCCTTTATTCAACACTTGGTTTTCCACATCCCCATAAGATGTAACAAGCCAGATGCATACTCATATTTTTACTTGATAATGAACTCTCTGACAGCAGTGAAATGGCCTCCCAACTTACTACTGCCCTGTGATCTCCACAACCATTTGTCTTCTATGCAAATTTCCCAGATCCATGGCAAATATAGTTCTCTCAGTGACACCCTTCAGATTCCAGAACCATAGTGCCACATGAAAGCATTTCTCGTTTCTTCTTTTCTTCAGACTTCGATTAAAGAAAGTCTGAAATAGCAATTACAGAAAAATTTTACTATTTACACATCTTCTTTCTGCCCTGTAAAACAAATCATTCATGATACATATGTATTACACCACATAATAGACAAAAATACTGACTATAATTACTCTTGTAATTATGAATATTAGCAGACACAGGGACATGTTTTTAAAAGACGAAGAAGAAGAAGAAGAAGAAGAACAAGAAGAAGAAGAAGAATTTGGACCATATGAAATTAAGAATACAGTGAGTACAGCTGACAAGAACAGACTAACCACAATGAATTACAGCATCTGAGATTTCAATTAAGAGTTGAAGCCAGTTCTTTAGAACACAGGCTGTTGAAATGAAGCAACTATTTTTATACAGGCAATGAAATAAATCTACCAAGAAAGTATTACTGTTTTTAATCAGTTGATGGGACAAAAAACTATGTCAGAAAGGTATCATAAACTAATTGTCATGTGAAATAGTTTACCACTAACAGCTGCAATACAATCATTTTTTGACCATTGCACCCAAATACCCCTCCCTCAGATGTAAGCTCAAACTATCCAAGAAGTCTCACAGAAAACTGTAAAACTCCAGCAAGGAGGTGAAGTCTACACAAAAATTTAATTTTGTGTCTCGTGTTGTGATAGAGGAAATCACAATTCAGCTTCAACTCACTTTCACGTCAACATCATTGTGATCGGTGTTTCAGAGAGCCAGGTGATTAGGTCGTTGTTGTTGTTGTGGTCTTCAGTCCTGAGACTGGTTTGATGCAGCTCTCCATGCTACTCTATCCTGTGCAAGCTTCTTCATCTCGCAGTACCTACTGCAGCCTACATCCTTCTGAATCTGCTTAGTGTATTCATCTCTTGGTCTCCCTCTACGATTTTTACCCTCCCCACTGCCCTCCAATGCTAAATTTGTGATCCCTTGATGCCTCAAAACATGTCCTACCAACCGATCCCTTCTTCTAGTCAAGTTGTGCCACAAACTTCTCTTCTCCCCAATCCTATTCAATACCTCCTCATTAGTTACGTGATCTACCCACCTTATCTTCAGCATTCTTCTGTAGCACCACATTTCGAAAGCTTCTATTATCTTCTTGTCCAAACTGGTTATCGTCCATGTTTCACTTCCATACATGGCTACACTCCATACAAATACTTTCAGAAACGACTTCCTGACACTTAAATCTATACTCGATGTTAACAAATTTCTCTTCTTCAGAAACGATTTCCTTGCCATTGCCAGTCTACATTTTATATCCTCTCTACTTCGACCATCATCAGTTATTTTACTCCCTAAATAGCAAAACTCCTTTACTACTTTAAGTGTCTCATTTCCTAATCTAATCCCCTCAGCATCACCCGATTTAATTTGACTACATTCCATTATCCTCGTTTTGCTTTTGTTGATGTTCATCTTATATCCTCCTTTCAAGACACTGTCCATTCCGTTCAACTGCTCTTCCAAGTCCTTTGCTGTCTCTGACAGAATTACAATGTCATCGGCGAACCTCAAAGTTTTTATTTCTTCTCCATGGATTTTAATACCTACTCCGAATTTTTCTTTTGTTTCCTTTACTGCTTGCTCAATATACTGATTGAATAACATCGGGGAGAGGCTACAACCCTGTCTCACTCCTTTCCCAACCACTGCTTCCCTTTCATGCCCCTCGACTCTTATAACTGCCATCTGGTTTCTGTACAAATTGTAAATAGCCTTTCGCTCCCTATATTTTACCCCTGCCACCTTCAAAATTTGAAAGAGAGTATTCCAGTTAACGTTGTCAAAAACTTTCTCTAAGTCTACAAATGCTAGAAACGTAGGTTTGCCTTTTCTTAATCTTTCTTCTAAGATAAGTCGTAAGGTTAGTATTGCCTCACGTGTTCCAACATTCCTACGGAATCCAAACTGATCTTCCCCGAGGTCCGCTTCTACCAGTTTTTCCATTCGTCTGTAAAGAATTTGCGTTAGTATTTTGCAGCTGTGACTTATTAAACTGATATTTCGGTAATTTTCACATCTGTCAACACCTGCTTTCTTTGGAATTAGGTCAGGAGACAGCAAAGTAGATCTTTCTTGGCATCCATATGTTTGTATACTGGCGGTTTTTAGGTGCTGCCGAGTTTCCAGATATGGTAGGGTATACGGGACAGAGGGGGAGATAAGAGAATAGCCAATTGCTGCTTTAATGGCCAATATACACCAAAATACCCCCCTCCCTCTATCACTGACAAGAACAATCAAAGCACATTTGGTTCCATTGGCAGTGCATGCTCAACAATTGATTGTATAAGCACATGGAATGTTGTGTAAGACAAACTTCACTATCCCACAACACAGCTGTCACAATACTATTTTAGGCAAAGTACAGAAGAAAAGAACACATGACTTATCACTAAATATGTCAATGATTATGAGTAGTGTTCAGTAAGCATGGCACCAATTAAAATCCATTATTTGCCCGCTAATTAAAAAAATCTGGTAAGTAGTACCAAAAGTTTTAAATCTGAATCAAAACTGCTTCTTCTGGACAACTTCTACACTGTACATAACTGTTTCACAAAACCTAGTAGCATGGATGAAAATTTTTATTGGTTTTGTTATCAAACTATCTCTTAAGAGTAAGATGAGTAATGGGTGGGACTAATATGCCCATTATTGCCACTTTTAAGCCAATGAGCAATCTCATAACCTGTAAATAACAATTGTCATATGGTGTAAACACAAAGAAAACCCACGCACATATAAAACTGGCGAAACTGACAAAAATTTTGTAGAGGTAGTGCAGTCACCCTTATACTTAATAAAATCAGACAAAAGGATCTACTACCAAAATATTGAAAAGGATATTTACATCTTCCTACTCATCCATAACAGACAAGGCTAACAATCTCCAAACTTAATTTTCACTTAGCATTGATCCTGATCTACCCAATTAACAGAACCTCCAGAAGCAGCACCATCTTCAGTTAAGGATGTAGGCATTACCTTACATCAGACTGCTGCCAGCAAAATGTTGTCTAGAAAACACTACATACTGTCATAGTTATTAGGACAGACACACAGCAGTAATGTTCTAGAATAAGTCTTAATAGGTACTAGAGTCATTGGTCACATCATCTCTTGTGTACTGTTGCTTCAATAGAGACTGCTTGAAGCTGTGGTTCGCAGCAAATGCGATAGGAGGATTGCTTAAATTGTGGCACCACTACTCCCAGCGAGAGCAGCAGTGTCATTGACACCTCAGCCTGTGAACATTACCTTACTGCCCAAAGAGTGGACCATAACGCTACCACCACTACCAGCAGCAGCATCAACACCCCCCAGCCTGTGGACATCCTGGTGGGTATAACTACTTTTGTGAGGAACATTGTATGTTAAATCAGTCACACAACCATAATGCTCTAGAATGAGTTTTAATTGGTACTAAAGTCAGTTGCCATACCATCCCTTGTGTACTGTTGCTTCAACAAAGACTGTTGAAAGCTGCTGCCTGCCACAACTGTGTTAGGAGGACTGGCTAAATTGCAGCAGAAAATAGTACCACTACTTCCAGCAGCACCAGCAACAGCATTGTTATTGACACATGAGCATGTGTGCATTATCTTACTGCCTAAAGAGTGGTCCATAATAGTACCAGTAGGAGCATCAACACATGAGCCTGTGGACATACTGTATATTACCGTGGTGCCTGTAATTAGTTAAGAGAGAAACATTGTATATTGAGACACCCACACAGTAGGAATGTTCTAGAATGAGTCTTAATAGCTACTAATGGCACAACCTTTCCATGAAATGCAGGTAAGGCCATGAAGCTTTCATTCTGGAGAAGTGGACTTGTAAGAACATCACGCAATGTTGGTTAATGATCAAATATCTTGCAGTAACTTCTTCAAAGACACTGGGATTCTTACACTTAAATCCCTATGGATTTATTACGTATGATATTTGTGATTAATAATTAGAGTTAATTTCAGATGGACTGTAAAATTCACAACCACAATACTAGCACTAAAAATGATGTCTGTATAGACTGTGCATCCTTGTCCAGCAGTCAGAATGTGATGTTGTGTTTGGGTGGTGTGATCTTTAACAGAATGCTAGTAACGATCAGGGAGGAAATTGGAAATTCCAAAAACTACTGTATAAGAGCCACTTATTAGCCACTCTTTCTAAAGCCTATCATAATATTTGGACTCGGGAATGTACATTCTGGTTAGTACTTCATATTGTTCACATTAATCATATTTTAACTTCATCTGAACATGCATTGTCTAGAGTGTTATAAATGAAGTTACAAATGTAATTTGTGTGAAGAATGACAAAAGAGAGCAGATAAGTGGTGTAGGAGGAAGATCTGAGGTTTTTTCAAACTAGCTGCTTCTCTGCTAATATGTTTAAGCATGTATTATATTTAAGCAATCTAGAAGTTATTTCCTTCCATATTTATCGATGTGTTAAGATTATCAATTGTAATTTGTTAGTATAATCTAAAGAAGGAGCCTTATCTCTCTTGCTGCTTGTCTTTCCAGTGATACATTTATCAATTTTTATAACGAGCCTTCTATGGGAAAATTAGTTACTAGAATGAATAGTTTCTGCTTGAAGTTACATATTGGACACCCCTACGAAATCTTGCTTGAGGTGACACACTGATCTGTGGTGCAGCTGCGGTCAAAGTTATCTTGAAAGATTACCCTTTGGCTGAGAGTTGGCGAATATCTGTGGTAACAAATTGACTGGTAATGAAGCCTGATGTTTACTTCTGTGCCATATTGAAAAATTCTAGGGCAGCCAATATGCAACTTTTATTCAGTTACTGATTTCCCATACATACCTCTTTCGATACTGATATATGTTGCTTGTTCCAGCACTGGTGCTGCACCAACCTCTGTTTTGTGAAACTTCATAGAAAAAATGTTTGTTCTTCTTTGTTAAGAAGAGTCTTCTTTGAGAAATAATCTTCCTGTAAACAGTCAATTCAGTTGCTGGCACACAGACTTCTTTGTTTTCTCTTTGCACTGCTGTGATTGTTGCTTTTAATGATAAAATTTGTTTATCAACTACTTTACATTCAGCAGCTGATGAAATCTCATGACCAACACTAGAAAATTCTGCAACCACTTTTCTATTCCATTCTCAGATGGTGGGACATATTTCACAAGTACTGTTGGTGCCTACCTGCGCCAATATCTTGTCCCTTCATGTACTACAGAAGGTTCTTCAGTGTTGGCCAATTTCTCAGCATTTTCTTAATTTCACATGTCTTGATGTTCACATTTAGCTTCAAACCGACATACATTGTGCATGTATTTGCACATATTCCATTTAATCGCAGAATCTATATAAGTGCAGTAATACTTGTGGATGCATGATGACACTCTAGGTAGTATCGGTCATCAGCCGATGGGAGGGGGGAGCTAGATTAACTGTGGTCCATGCAGGCTCTTCCAGTGATTTTGTTTCTGATGTAATTTTTTTTTTTTTTTTTTTTTTTGGTCCACAAAGACCACTAAGACATGGACCAAAAACAAATTTCCGTACCTATAACAACTGTAATGGACACTGCTCCATATCACTCAGTAATATGGAAGAAAGCCCCAACCACAACCAATCACAAAGAAGTTATGGTTCAGAGGTTACAGAAGTGAAATATTACTGCTCATATGAGTATGACGAAGCTTTTGTTATATTCCCTTGTTAACAAAAATAGATCTACGGCCGCTACATATATAGAAGACGAAATCACCAAGGAAGCAGCATCATACAGCATTAAGTCTGACACCATATCATTGCCATTTCGACTCCACTGAGTTACTATGGAGTGATGTGAAAGCATACTTACAGAGCAATGACAAGCTTTTTACAATAACGAAGGTGGAAGATATAGTACTGTGGATGCAATCTCATGGAGAAAAAAAATCGAAAACGTTGAAACATTTATTCGAGTAGCACAGAAATGGAAGGTATCTTCAGTAACCATTAACAATTAATGTTTTGTCTGGGTGATCACAACGATGATGACGGTTTTGTTGTTGATTTTGACAACTGTGACGATGGGGAGCTACATGAAATTGTGCCATTGTCGCCGTAAATTTACGTGTAAAATATTATGCATGCTGGTTACTTATCCCATCATTATCATTATAAAACATAGAGCGAGAAGTTACAGTCCCAATTATTATTTATTTTGTAAGCTACGTTCCGCTTTCTTTTCAAAATATTAGCCATGATCAAATTTTTTGTGTATTTCCTTGTGTATTGTAATGTAAATGTAATGTTGACGATTCCCCAGTACATCAGATCTGTAATTTGACTTTGTATGTTATAGGACAATAAAAATTCTGATTCTGATTCTTGCTCCGTTATCGAAAGCGTGTGCTTTGTTATGCTTATATCTACCTTATTACGTGGTTGTTCATTTGCTGTCATTGTGGTATCAACTAAAAACTAATTCTAATATTCAAAGTTATTGGTCAATAGCTTACATTTAACAAATGTAACAGAAAACTATATCGCCCTCTGTGTGTGCAGAGGAAGCTGTAGCAACACCAAATTGCAGTACAGCCCGCTTAACTTGGCGTAATGTGAACTATCAAGTGCAATGTGTCGCCAATGCAAGTATAGTTTAATAGACATTTACTCTGCAGTAACTTTTCTGCAAAAGAATCCACACCCCCTGCAATATCAATTCTTCAATTACTTAAATACTCATACCCTTGGTCCTAATGCAGTGTTAGGAAACAGTCAAGGTATTCTTCCACTTCATATTATTCCTGAAATTTGTTTCCTTTATTAGTACATTTTTGAGGTTTGAACTCTATTTTCAATAAGAATTTTCGTTCTGTCAAGTGTGGTAACTTACTATTACACTGGTACTACTGACAGAAACATATCTTACCACTGTTTAGCCTAAATGGGAACTGCTCACTAGTAGCAAATGCTCTTTTTTGTAGTTTATGTCTTTTACTTCCTCTACTTCAGTATACAGCACAATCAAAAACTTCATCTGATTATATTTTGGGCTATTTATTCAGAATACACTTAATCTTACAGTGTAAACTGGTGCTTCACATCCCTGCTAACGTTCCTAAATTATTTCTTCCTGTTCATAAACTTCTTTTGTGTTGACCAAAATTCTCGTGCTTTATACAGCAATTTTTGAACAAAGAAGCCCCCCCCCCCTGCCCAGTTCATACTGTGTAAATTCCACAATAGTCTTTCAATGCAATTGTTCAACATGCCTAGATGGTTGCTGCTGGCAAGCAGTAACCAGAATCAACCATCTGATTATCTCAAATATTTGTCTCCAAGCAATATGGTGGAATTTACACATAATAATACAGTGGCAGATTGGATAGCCACATATTTTAGTTACCGTTTATTATCATTCTACTCATAACCTGTTACTTATAATTGCAACTCAATTAGCCACAACAATAATTTTGTTCGTCAGTTAGAAGTACACATGTATCTCCGAGCAGGAAACATATATAGCTGTATGTAGGATGAGATATTTCATGAATTAATTTCACTTTTGAGAAAATTATTCATCTGATATTTTACCAGTGACAGATTTTTTTGGGTACAACTACAAATGAATCTCAGAGCAGGAAAAAACTACATAGTTATGTAGAATATGAGAGACTATGTGAATCTACCACAATTTTGAGGGAATTGTTTATTACAACATTTTTCAGGTGAATGATTTTCCTCATAAAACTGTTTATTGTAAACGAGGCCAATTTCAGCATCTACAATCATTAAATACTTCTCACAAGAAATAAATTTCTTATGTTCCTTACATGTCAACTGCTAGATTAGCAAGATTTTAGTAGAAAGAAACCATTAAGTAGATATTAAACAAATATATAATTTGTGTTTAGAAAAATAAATGTGGCAGTAACAACCACATTGTGCTACTAAATAGCAACCAACAGACTGTTCTCTAATTGATTCAAACATAAAGTAAAACATATTGAAAAGTAATAGAGCCATGACAGCAATACTCCTTTTACTTCCATTCATTATTTTAACTATGGACTTAAGATGACCATGTTCTTTAATTCAGTAACTTGCAGAACTGTAATAAATGACAAATGGATCTACATCATAGTATATCATTTGCAATGCTTCAACAGAAGTCAGGCTCTGTGCATGAATGGGAATCCAGCAATTAAAAATGAGATTAAATGTTTCCCATAGTTTGTCATAAAGAACCTTACCAGGTATTCATAAATATTCTGGTGCATGATTAATGGTTGGCACAACAAATTTATATTGCACATATATATCATAAATATTAACATACAATGGTTAAAACTGTAACAATGAGCTCCACTGAAAATGGCAACAGAGTAATATACCTCGGATTTATCCTTTTGTTGTTGTTGTCTTCAGTTTCATACAGCTCCCCACAGTAGTTTTCCCCATGCAAGTCTCTTCATCCCTAGATAACTACTGCAGCCACTGTCAATTTCAACCTATTTATTGTATTTTAGTCTTTGTCACCTTCAACAGTTTTTACACAGCACACGTGTGGTAACTTGATGTCTCAGGATGTGCGTATTAATGAATTCTTTCTTTTGGTCTAGTTAAGCCTTAAATTTATCTTCTCCCAAGTTAGATTCTGCACCCCCTCATTGGTTATTCTATCAGCATTCCCCTGTAGCACCACATTCCAAAAGCTTCTATACTCTTCTTGTATGTATTGTTTATTACAGATGTTTCAGTTCAATATAAAGCAATGCAACAAGAGAATACACTCTTAACACAAAAATTTATAAACAATGCCAACACATTCCTCTTTTCCAGAAATGATTTATTTGCTATTGCCCATCTGCAGTTTATATCCTCTCTGCTTTGGCCAATATGTTGTTTTTTCTATTTCCACAGCAAAAGTTGTTTACAACTTTCACTGGCCCATTTCCTAGTGTAATTCCCTCAACAAAACTAGATATAATTTTATGTTCCCTTACCTTTTTTGTTACTTTTATTGATGGTTTCCTTTTGTAGCTATTTTAACGAATTGTCATTCAGTATGCAACCCAGTCGGACTTGATTGCTTTCTTGTTCCAGCCACCTAGTTGCAATTTTTTATATGGGCTTCTTCACTGAACTCTCTGTTTGAAGGCATGAGTAATTATCTGTTCTGGTAGCATCTTGTGATTAATTACTTTGCCACAGTATCTCAAACATTCAACTATATTGTACTAATTTGCTGCAGTATGACATTAATTTTATTACTACTAAGCAATGACTGAAGAATGGCTCTCAGTTGGCATGGTGTTTCTGTATGAATGCAGTCTTGTTAATGATACTGAGAAAATTCTCAATAAAGGTAACAACTGTAAGTTACCTGTAATGTGAAGAATTTTACAGTGGGTCTCAAGGTGATTCTTAAAATTATAATCAGTGGTAAATGAAATGAAGGAAGTGATACAGACACAATGTTTGTAATTACAGGATGATACACAGCCCAGAGACAGTTGTGCTACAGCCAAAAACAAACTATCATCCACACCAAAAGCAGCCCACTGGCAGAAACATGACCAGTTTTCCTGGTGATTCTAGCATACTAATATAGTTAAAATAAAATGATACACTACGCAACAACTTAATAATTGTAATTCTTCAGGCGTTCCCTGAGAGGCATTGTCATATTGAATAAGTGAGTTTCTGACAACTATTTGCATCTTTCTTGCTTGATATTTCAATTTTATGACTAACTGATACTGATTCCAATGCTGAACAAGACCAGTCTTTATGCCTGTGTTGTGCTAATCATTTTGTATGTGGTCTATGCTGTGCCAGGCACTCTATCCATGATATGCACTGAGCAATAGCAGCGACTGTGATGCTTTATTCTAGTTGTGGCAATTCTGAATGCTGTGTCGCTACTTTGTAGTTATTATCAATTGTCAATGTTGTTGTATGAAGGTCTGAACAACATCCAAGCTGTAATGGACATTTTTACGTTAGACTGTTGTCATTTAAGCTTTCCTGTGATTTAGGATGTACTGTTACCATGGCGTACCATGTCAGTCATTCTACCTCAGGTTTGTACTCACTAGGAGTAGATGCAGTGTTATTTTCAGGATGCTGGTGTTCATATTGCTGCATGAGACTCAGTAGAATGTCCTCAGGTATTGCGTCTGTTGTCTGCATAAACATTTCACATGCTTTCTTTGTTACATGTACTGAGCAGTATTCTTTACCTCCATCTTCATATTTGTGTCCCCTGCCACCTTGATGTTACCTCCATTGCATCTTCAGAAGATCAAATGGTGGGTTCCAGGCAGGGCTAAGTTAGAATCTGGTGTCACAGTAATAAGATTCTCTGTTACCTTAATCTCAATAGACGTTCTGAAGATGCTGTTCCAGTATCTTGATATCTGTCTTAGAATCTCCACATCATTACAGTTCATAGAACGACTGAGTTCTAAACAACACTCAGCAATTGCTGACTTGGTTGCCTGTTTCAGTCTGGTGTGCCATCAGTGTTCATACCTGATATCAGTGGTCCTAGATGTGTGGCCAATGTATGCCAATATCTTATTCACATGGTAAGTGGCAAACACCCAGGTCCATAGTGGAGCCTCATCTTGGTGGGTGGATGGAAAACACTTTTGATAGTATGTCTGTGGAGAATTCAGCTGATTTTTGCAGATATCGGCCTCACATATGGTAAATATGCAGTCTTCTTTGTTTGTTCTTGTACCTCTTCAGGAACCTCTGATGGGGAAGCAGGGTGTAGTGCCTTTTAAACATCTTGAGAAGAGTATCCATTTTTGTAGAACACATATTGTAGGTGTTCTATCTCTGTTGCCAAATTACCAGGATCTGACAGAGTTCATGCTCAGTGAATCAGAGTTTTGAGTATACCATTTTTCTGTGCCAGATGGTGGAAACTGCTGGTTTTCCCATACAAGTCAGTGTGAGTGGGCTTGCAGTACACACTGTGACTGAAGGTACCATCTGACTTCCTCTTGACTAGTACATCCAGGAATGAGAGTAGTCCAACGTTCTCCAGTTCCATAGTGAATTTAATGTTATGGTGCTGCGAGTTTAGGTGTGCCAAGAACATATCAAACTTTTCCCTCCCATGGGGCCATATAACAAAGGTGTCATCCACATACCTAAAAAAGCATTTCGGATTATCTGGAGCTGATGATGCAAGTACTTGCTCTTCAACTCTCTCCATAAAGAGATTGGCCATCACCACTGAGAGAGGGCTGCCCATTGCTATCCCTTCCATTTGCTTGTAGAACTGACCCCCATATTGGAAGTATGTCAAGGTAGGTATGTGCCTGAATACGTGATATGCAACTGACTTGATGTGACATCCAGAGGGTTGTTGTTTCTAAATTTTTTTATAACAAACACTATAACTGGACAAGACTGGGACCAAGCTGATAGCACCTCCTGGTCCCTGGCGCCCTGTGAAATAGCCAAGTTCGAATGTCTTCACAACAAGGCGCAGCAGAATGAGAACACTCACATGGTCATCAAACTGAGCGAGAATGAATTCAACACAACCACCTTGAAAGTCATGAGCAAGGTTTTCAATTTCACTGTTACTCCCAGAAATTTTCCTGTTGCAGCCTTCATCAGTGCAGGGTGAA
This sequence comes from Schistocerca americana, assembly GCF_021461395.2. NCBI lineage: Eukaryota > Metazoa > Arthropoda > Insecta > Orthoptera > Acrididae > Schistocerca > Schistocerca americana. The sequence continues at coordinate 27,921,284 of NC_060129.1, read as the reverse complement.
GCACATGGCTCTGAAACTTCCTACCTTTGAGGGTGAAGAAGTCCAACAAGAGGCACGCAGGGTGCTCACCAAAGCCAAGCTGCCCAAATCAGACATCTCTGCTGATGAGAGGTAGGTCTTCAAACATTTCCAGGAAGATGACAGCATATAAGGGGAATGCTACCATCATCGTACAGAAGGCAGATTATGACAGTAAGGTGCCACAACTTCTGGATGACTCGGCATACAGACCAGTATAAAGCAACCCCACAGTCAAGGTTGATAAGACCAGGGTTTTTCTATAGGAAAATGTCCTTCCAGAAAAAAATCACTAAACAGTTAAGAGCAAAAGCATCAGCGCCACTCAGACTTAATGGCCTGCCTAAGTTGCACAAGGAAGCAATTCATCTACATCCAGTAGTCAGAAACACTGGCACAACCACCTAACTCACTGATCAACGCCTTAAGAAGATGCTCTCACCATATGCGGGAAAGTGTGCCCATCATGTTCGCAATTCAGAGGATTTCCTGCATAACTTCATGCAGCTACAGATCATGGGCTCTGACATCATTGTCCGTTTTGAAATGGTTTCCCTGTTCACACATGTACCACAAAATGATTGACTTGAACTCGGTGGAGAAAAGTTTGACAGTGCTCTCCTAGATTTATTCAGACAGATACTGACCTTAAGTACTTCCTACATGGGGGACAATTCTATGAGCAAATTGATGCAGTGGAAATGGGAGGCCTTTCTCACCAGTGGTGGCCAATTTCTTTGCAGAAAGATTTAAAGAGGAAGCACTCTTCTCAAGATGTTCAAAAGACACTGCACCATTTCCCCACTAGAGGCTCCTGAAGAGGTACAAGAAGAAACGAAGATGGCTGCATATTTGCTATATGTTTGCCTCATATCTGCCAAAATTAGCAGAATTCTCCTCAAACATAACATCAAGACGGTGTTCCATCCACCTACCAAGATTAAGGCTCCGCTAGAGAGCAAGGAGGGCGATCTGGGTCTGTGGAAACCAGACACTTACCACATACCTTGTAAATGTGGTATAGCATGCAATGGCCAGATGACTACAACCATTGACATCAGGTGCAAATACGACCAAAGACACACCAGACTGAGACAGGCAACCAAGTTACTGATTGCCGAACTTTGTTTAGAGCTCAGTCATTTTATGAATTGTAATGATGCAAAGATTCTAACACAAACAAAGAGATACTGGAATGGCATTATCAAAGAATCTATTGAGATAGGTGATGGAGAATCTCATGAACCATTATACCAGATTCTACCTGAGATCTGTCTGGAACCTCCCACCCAATTTTCTGAAGACACATTAGAGGCAACATGAAGACTGAAGAGTACACACGTATGAAGATGGAGTTAGAGAAAACTGTCCAGTACATGTAACAAAGGACTCATGTAAAAAGGTACCTCAGGCAACATACCCAATACCTGAGGACATTCTACTGAGCCTCAAGTGGCAATCTGAACGTCAGAATCTTGAAAATAACACTACCACCGCTCCTGGTTGGTCTGGGTCTTGGACAGAATGCCTGTCATGACATGCCATGGTTACAGAATGTCCTATATCACAGGAGGGCTTAAACTGAAAGATAAAATATCAAGCACGACTTGGGCATCATTTAGAACTCAATACAACAAGATTGACAATAGATAATAACCACAATGTGCACGCACAGCATTCGGAAATTCTGCAGATATAAGAAAGCACTACATTCACTGCTATCAGTCAGCATGTACCACACATAGAGCCTGACACAGCGTGGACAATGTCCAGGCTGCCTAGCACAACATAGGCATAAATACTGGACCTATTCTACACTGGAATCAGTATCAGACAGCACCTGAAGAAAACTGCAACTCACGCAGTTGAAATATTGTGCTAGAAGTGAATAACTGGCAGAAACCCAATTTGCAACATGAGAACTTGATTATTCTGTGTTATCAGAGAATGGAAGGACCAAAGAAACATCACTGCATACAAAACTAAAATCATCTTGGAGTGATTCCTAATAAATCTGTCAACCTACAAACATACAGGCATTCATCTCTTAATTCTTTACTTGATAATACTCAATTTAATTGCACATTTCTGGATACAACACTCGATAAAATATTGGGTATTACATATAAGTCTTTCATTGGGGCACAAAAGTTTCAAAACTGTACTAATATTTTAGACTGGAGTGAAACACTGCCCATGTAAAAGCACAGTACCTTTATACAAACATATCAGCCTCAGAAAGTGAGAACACTCAAACGATATGGTGTCTGTATGTGGTTCTTTCAACTAACTATGCCATGTAACTGATTTGAAGCCAGCTACAGACTTTGTATAAACTAAGGTGTTGGCATCTCACTTGACATTGACAACATGAACCAATTTGCACTGCTGCGACAAATTGTTACAGAATTCCTAATTCCCACAGTTCAGAGACAGGCTATACAGGAAGCAAATCAAATGCAAATGACACAGCATACTACACAGGGACAAAAGGAAATGATATAAAATGAAAATTAGTCATGTGAGTGCTTTCACAGAAGATGACAAACTGGTGATACTGATATGACTTCACACATTGAGAGATACCCATCATATTTTGTTTATGCAACTATGCCTGTGCTTTTAAATCAGAATGTGTGGATAATGAAGAAAATACACAGATATACTTACTTGCAGAGGCAAGCGGAGTAAATAGATTAGATTATATGCTATACATGTACTTGTAGACAGTCCAGGTAGATAGATATATGCTTGTAGTGTACGCTGATTAAATAAATTGCATTATGTGTACAAACAGACAATACAATGGCACCATGAGGATGTAAATGTTACATCAATGACTATATGGAAATCCACCATAGTAGGCATTGTGTGTGGCAACTGAGGTGGAAAAAAATGATTGTGGAATGAAACAAGTGGTGTATTTAACATTAATTGAAAAAATGGAACTGATGGCTAACAAACAGACTACAAATTCCACGTTACCGGAAAGAGTTAATAATGATATTTTCACAGTGTTCTTTTGAAACGTGTGAGCAACAGCCCCAACACTTCAAGCTGTTGAATATCTTGAATGATCAAGTCACATCATGTAACTCATGTATAGATATCACTGTTTATGAAAATACTGAAATGACAGAGGGAACTAAGGTCAAATGATTGCTCATAACACACTGCTATGTGAGTATGAGTTCAACCATTCTTCATATCATGCAACAATCGTTTGGACCATCTATGCTTACCTGAATGCCAGTCAATATTGTTAGAATGTCTTTGTTGAAGTTATAATAAACTGACTGGTTCTCTGAACAATGAGTTTTCACAGCTGGTATCACTTAGGCAGCTAATAATCGTTAACCCTTCTGCAGAAAGAGGGGAAAAGGTAGCTATAAAACAGCTTATTACTTGTTTCTACTCCTAGTAAGATGACACCAGACCTTGTAGCACGCAGTCATCTAAACATTTCCACTGGACACAAGAATTATAGGAGACTTAACAGCCCACTGCGATCTTTTGAAAACACAACCTTTCAAAAAACAGTGAATAGAATCCTCAATGAAACTTCATATATTCTCAAAGGAAACAGCTAATTGTACTGTACCACCAATACATAACGAACAGGCCCACAACTACTTATTGCGACATGGAAGCAATGTTGGATCGACACCAGCTAATGAATGTATGGTTTAATGTAATAAGTTTTCAAAGCAGGTTTACACAAAAAATTTGAAAGGCTACAATCAGAAATATGGAATTATATAAGTTTAACCATGATGAACATTTTAAGCAAAAGACAAAAAAGCAGAGTTTTTCAGATTAGAGCACTGATAAATTGCTTCAATATATACACATATTTTCACTTTTTATATTATTCACTTCTGAATCTACATGAACATACGTATCACAGTGTAAAAACTATCTAGTGGCATTTAAATTAGGTTACATATTCGTCACTTTTCAACCTACTTAAATAAAATTCTGGAAAAATATGTCACCTGAATACTGGAGAACACATGAAAATCAGAACACCAAACAATATTCTTACTGCAACACAGAATATTTACGAACCATACTAACAGTGCACAGGGGTAAATTTAAGAATTTGCATACTTTTTACATTGTGAGAATTTATTTTAATAGTTTAGCAACATAGAAATTCATGCAATTAAAAGAACAACCAAACTCATATATCTGTAATTCTACCAACAGTAAAATTTGAAGACATCACACATTATGATTTCTGAACAGACACAGATTTACAAATTTCCACTTTATTATGATACAGGTGTATTTCAGTGTACACTGTTAAAAACATACAATTAAGTTGCCTCAAGTAAACATATTTCATACAATGAGATCTCTGAGCCCCTTGTATTAATTAGAACTGCTTTATCATATAAAACTTTGGGCTCAATACAGAATATATATACACAGTTGGTTTCAATAACAATGTGGGCCATGAGAAATTGATAAGAGGTGCAACAAACACTACTACATGTGTGGCCTCTCTGCAGAATGTGCAGCTTGGTGATTAGTGAAATGGTTTAACTCAGTGTCATGCTTTTGTAGAGCGTGTATCCCTTGTAAAAAACTGCATTGAACTTCAGTCAGACAGGAAACAATATTTTTACAAAAATCAAATTCCCGACATTTTCCTGTGCCCCAACAACTACATAGCACTGAAGACTACCAATGCTAACTAAATCTCATCAACAAACACAATATCAGTACAGACTTTATTCAGCATGTATTAGCGAATGCCTTTTAAGTTGACTAGACACAGTAAAGGATTTTCCACAGACGAGACATTTGTGTCGTTTCTCGCCAGTATGTGTTAATACGTGCCTTCCGAGATTTCCAGACTCGGCAAATGATTTTCCACAAACAGTACATTTGTATGGCCTCTCTCCAGTATGTACTAGTATATGCTGTTTCAGTTCACCAGCCCTTAAGAAACGTTTCGCACCAACTTCACATTTGTACACTTTTTCAGCAGTATGTATTAATTTATGTGTCCTGAGTCCGTCAGACATACTAAACGTTTTGCCACACAGGTCACACTTGTGTGGCTTCTCACCTGAATGTAGTAGATAATGCTTCTTAAGTCCTGCAGACCTAGTAAACGATTTTCCACACATGCCACATTTGTGTGGACTCTCGCCGGTATGTACTGAGTTATGCCTCCTCAGGTTACTGAATTGAGTAAAGGATTTGCCACAAACAGTACATTTGTGTTGCCGATCACCAGTATGTATTAAACAGTGCCTGTTGAGATCCCCAGATACTTTAAAACTCTTTCCACAAACATAACATTTATGCGGTCTATTGTCAGTATGTATTAATGATAGTTTCTTCACGGTACCAGACAAAGTAATGGATGCCGATTTCTTAGCAGCAATCTCCAACTTACGAATAGTAACTCCATGCAGACAATTTTCTTGTAACATAGTTCTTCCAACCTTGCCGACAGCAGATTTCAACCTGAAAATGAGTAGAAGTTAGTAAATATTTATTTAGCTGACGCTGAACATGGACGTTTCAGTAATCAACACCTTCTTGACTGTAACAGATAGTATTTCAGCTATGCACACACAGTTCACATCCATTTACCTTCTCACAAATAAAACAAGACAAGAGCATCAAAATGTAAACAAAATAACAGATGAAACTGTGAACAATACTTTTCAGAAATTAATAAGAACTTTCTGTAGCTGTAGTTTTCCTACTTCAGAATAGATAATGTAGTCATTACATCTACAAGATATTAACCAATGTGAGGTATATTAGTTATATGGAATTCAACATACAGTGTGTACTATAATTTCTGTATAATTTAATTTGTCGATCAATTAATCTAAAATGCATGGCCACCTAGTTCTGTGGATTTGATGAAAAAGTCAAGTATGGTGAGTGTCTTGAACCAACCATAATACAATAAAATTTGTGTTTCATATATTTAGTGTAGGAGAGAACAAACGAAAGGCATTGCTTTCACCCTGCTATCATCGAAGAAATAGATCCTTCTCTAACAGGTAGACTGCTGACATTACACTAATACATTTTACCAATTAGTTGAAATATATGGTAAAATCGGAACACAAATTTCGTGAAACTATGACAGTAGTCTGGAAGATGTGGAGTATTATTGAGTTGGATACCTTGGTATAACCACCAACTGTTGATGCTGGAGGATATGTGGCCTGAACAAAGCTACTTGATGACCTGGTCTAATTACATGGGGTTTCCATATATTCAAGATAAATCACAGTATATTGCTGTAAAATCTGAACAAGAAATTATGCACATCTGTCTATGGCATGTTGCCTCCCATTTCTCTCATGGCTTGGACATCAATGTGCTCAGGGAAGTGAAGTAACATCTACACAACAGACAGACATGAAAATTTACATCTACATGTATACTCTGCAAACTGCTGTAAAGTGTACAACACCTGTTATTTCACATTTTGGCACACATTACTGTATTTTCCTACTCCAATCGTACATGGTTCACGTGAAGTATGTTTCCTTAAATGCCTATGTGCATGCTACAACTTGTCTAATTTAGTCTCGACAGTCCTTAGAGTATGATATGTAGAGGTTGTACTATGTCCTTTGCTTTCTAACTTAATATTTAGTCATGAAGTCCTTTAAGTAGACTTCTGGATGATAGTTGCCATATCTCTTCAAGTACCTGTGAGTTCAGGTTTTTTAAACATTTTGGTGATGCTCTCCCATTGGTCAAACTTGTTAGCATTCTTGATGCCTTGCTTTACACATGTTCAATATCCTTTGCAAATCGTATTTGGTACGGGTCCCAGTGATCATAATACTGATCAATATTCTAGGATCTGACACATGAATGTTTTGACAGCAATCATTCGAGACTAAATGCATTCTTCTGTATTCTACAAAAGACCTGGTGTCTGCCACACACCTTACCCAGCACTGAATCCATGTGATTATTGCATTTCATACCTCCACAAATTGTTACATCTAGGCACTTGCATGAGTTCAGTTTTATGAAACTGGTCTCAGTACACAATTATAGCAACTAACATGGGAGACTATGATTACCCAGGTTACAGCAGGAACATTCATAATAAATTGTGAAATCTTCAGTATTATCTCTCTACTATGATTTACTATACTCTGTCAGCTGGCTAGAAGCTTAAAGCTTGGATTTAGTTAAGTTATGTATGATGACATATATCTATTTTTGTCATTCCACAATGTTTGAGTAACTTCTACAGCGCATTATTGAAAACAATATTTTAAATAGTTGGAGTTGAGCTACAGGTAAGATTAATATGCCATTTTAAAGAGGAAGATCTGTAGTATTTTATTTCACAATAAACTGAAAACCCAAAAATTTCATCATTTTTAGGTTCCGGGTTCCCTTAATGAAATTTGTCCAAATTTGTCCTAAATAATACATCTATTTTTACAACAAACAGCTCAGTTCATACATACAATACCAGGAACAAAAATGATCTGCACAAGGACTGAAAAGCACTTACTTTAGTTCAAAAAGGGGTCCACTACTCAGGAACACTCATCTTCAATAATTTTCCAGCAAACATAAAAAATTTAGTTACAAGTAAAGATCAGTTTAAAAGGAGCCTGGAAGACTTACTAGTGGCCAACTCCTCCTACCCCATTGACGAATTTTTTAATAGAAACAAATGATGTATTGTATATACTCACACTATTAGTATTGTTATTGCAGCTTAAAAAAATGATGTATTGTATATACTCATACTATTAGTATTGTTATTTCAGCTAGAAAAAAAAATTAAGATGTTCCACATCCACGAGGATCTCCTCAGCACAGATCTATGGAACGAAAAACTAATCTAATCTAATCTCAAAGGAAGCCTCTTGACCTGCACAATGTGGGCATTCACAGGGGGTGGGAGTGCTAGCAGTTGGGAGCTCTAATGTCAGGCACATATTGGAGTGCCTTAGGAGGGGATGAAATCCAGTGTACACGCTATTTGCATACCTGCAGGGATAATTCCAGATGTGAAACAAGTGCTGGCAGATGCCATGAAGAGCACTGGTGCAGCCAACTGCAGGTGGTCACTTATGTCAGTACCAACAATGTGAATCACTCAATCAGAAGAGATTCTCTCTGTGGTTTCGGGCAGCTAGCTGACATGGTAAAGACTGCCAGTCTTACTTGTGGGATGAATACAGAGTTCATCAAATGTAGCATCATCAACAGGATTGATTTCAGAGCTTTGGTAATGAGCCAAATGGAGGTTCTGAATCAGTCTCTCAGTTAATTCTGCAAATGTTTACGTTGCAGATTTCTCAATTTGCGCCATAGAGTGGTGGAGTTTTGAGTTCTGCTTCACAGGTCAGGCATCTGCTACATGTACAAGGTGGCTAAATGGATGGCAGGGCCATATGGAATGGATTAGTTACTTTTTAGGTTATAAGGTCTCAAGAAAGTAGAGAAAAGGCTTCAGTCTCAAATGGTTCAGTATAAACACCAGTACATAATAGACATAGGAACAGTCAGTACTGTCCTTGTAAACTTCATAGCTGCACCAGGAAAGAACCTAACTTCCAAGTGCTAATTGGAAGCACTCAAGTTCAAGCTGGCTAAATCTGGAGACATGATCAGCTGAAATTCTTACACAGGACTTAATGGTGTTCTGAAGGGATAGATTAAATACAGCTGGTGTTGGTACCTTTGTTGCTGTTAGTAGTTTAATGTCACAGGAAAATTGATGTAAATAGTTCCTTTCAGTTAGTATGTGTAGAGTGCAGTCAAACTTCACCTGCAACATCAGTCATCACCACTTGCAGTGCAGTGAATTTACTCTTTTCTGTGCACAATATTTTTTGTTCATTTTGTGTGTATATGACAAGTCATAGAGGCATAATTAGAACTCTGAAAGTTTCATATGCCAAGCTGAAGGAACCTACAGACATGTCACTATTCAGAGGTGATTTCCGAGAAGAGTTTTTAATACCAGGGAGGTGTAGAATCTCTCATTTGTCAGGGCACAAGTTGCCATGCAATAAAGACTTGCCAGCAATATGTAACATTTGTAGATAATTTGGTCATTTTGCATAGAACTGTTTACAACCCTATTGCGCCATGATCCCACATAAGAAATAGTTTAATCTATTTTGTGTTTGAATTTTATCTGGAGTTTTTTCATTTTTTTAAAAACTGTAATGACAATTGCAGAACACAAAAAATGGCAGACATGTGCAGCTACTACTGGTGAGTCTGTTGGCACAGTATCAGAACAAGTAAACAAATTATTGGCAGTTAATTTGAAGCAGATAGAATACAGGGAGTAATTATGCAGGCAAGTAGATGCACTGCAAGCTGTTCGGCAGCAGACACAATTGCAATCAACAGAAGTGCAATCAGCGTTGATTTAATATCCCCTTCCATGAAGCCACTAGCAGCCAACTTGATAGTGCCTTTTACTGCGAAAACAATGGGGACTGATAACGTGGTTATTGAGTAGTTGGTGAGACAAGACACATCTGTATATGATTAATTTATGGTTATTGGGAAAAACTAAAACATACATTATGTACCATGAAACACTAAGTAACGCAGGGACATTGATGTACCTAGCTGTTGGCCTGCACTTGCAGAAATAGAACAGCACAAGGTTCTTCCAGGGAAAACAGTAGCTTGGCAGAAAAACACAGTGAACCTGGGGAATCCTCCTTGGATCAATGCACAAACATCAGAGCTGATATAGAGCACTGAGGCTAATAGATTCATCTGCATGAAGGTGAAAATAAGACCTCACTTTATTTTTATGGCGTATCCCAACTGACATGTCAGGATAGAGAATCCAATTTAACTGTATAACAAGGCAAGTGTCCAATAAGACATGTCGAAACCTACCCTGAAACTTTTTACACAGGAAGAAGGCAACGTACTAAATGCACTGTCAAAATTTTAGCTGCTAAGAGACGGCATGTATTAAAAATAAATAGCTGAAAATTGCCAAATTCATAGCTTGCTAGGCAGTGGCAGAAATGTACACCTCGACTGTTGCTGCACCAACTGCACATATCCAACTAGACACACACACACACACACACACACACACACACACACACACACACACACACACACACACACACACAGTGCACAATTACTATTCTCTCGAATTAGCCACTCAAGTAATATCTATCACAAATTATCAGTTGCTTTTTGCAGTGTTGATAAGTGTTAACAATACAGATAAAGCTGAATTAATATTTATTGTGTTTTCATAAATCATGCCTGTTAATAGTGCCTTTTTTCCTTCCAGTTTCACAGTAACGTGGAATCCAATTAAAGTTCTCAATTTAGCAATGATAAGATATGAAGAACGTGGTTTCCAGCTGAAATCATCTACTGATCATTCCACTGAAAATCAACACATTTTAACCAAAGTGGCTTGCATCATGGTTACAGAATTTAATGAAATTTGGTACAGTTAATACCTGCACTAAATGAAGTTCATACAGCAGGCACTGAAATGTGAAACCCCCAGGGGGTGAGCAAGGCCCTCTCAAAGCTACAATTTTGCTCTAAAGGAGAGGGGAAAAAAAAACAAACATGATACCATGTGTGACCTCCTACCTCCCGTACTAAATCAGACACAACCAAAACGTTGGACTTATTTTGAAAGGTAACACCTTTCCCTTGTAAGAGAAAGCAATAATGTGTTCTAATGGTTCATTGTTCAGAAGTAATACATAGACAAACAACTACACAAGTTATCACGTTTTTGCAAGTTTCCAATATTTCTTATCTCATGTGTGAATGACAGTACTGAAAAAAATATTTAGTGTATATAGAGAGGTGATAAGGCTGAATTCATAAAACAAATTTAGTTGTGTTACTTGCATGCACACGTTGACTTATTGAGTTTTGAAAAATTCTGAAATTGTCGATAATCACCATTTGGGACCTCCCAAGATGCAGTGTGTGCAAGGTCATAGCACCCTGCAAATTGCTTCATTATGCAGCTTGTATCTAAGTTTAATTACGCTCAAAATATCTTTGTGTTACTCCAATGCGTAACTTTTTTACTGTACTCTTTAACAGCGTGTATGTGTCAATAAGGACAATATTGCAAATGCCACAGAATTTAACACAAGAGGAGACCTATTATTCTGTAACATATTCAATTTAAATTAGTAGAAATAATATGTTTCACACTCTGAACACATCAGTCATTATGTAAATAGAAAGTTACAAACGAAGCACGTGCACTGAAGATCAGTGCCTTTCCTCACTTAGATTGCTGAAAGTTGTTAAACAACTGGAGTATTTGAATTTCAGTTGCCCTGTCCAGTGCATACTGTCTGCCTGTTCTAGTGTTTCACACAACATTTGGTTTTAGAATGTCTCTGAGTTTCACCTAGCTGACTTCGTTGGTTAAAAACTAAGCTTTAGCTGGTCCAGGTGATGCAGATACTTCACCAAAACATCTTGGTTCTCTTCAGAACAGTCCATAACAAAGGCAAGGTACCACTTAGAATCATAGACACAAATAATATAAAAATATGGCCCGATATCCTGCAATCATACTGCTTGGTATTGTACTGCAGACTGTTGTGCCTCTGCATTGTGTGTGAGATAAGCCATATGATAAAGTGGTGGTAGTCTCTTGTGTTTGGAATTGTCCAGCAGTGATCAAATCTTTCATTCAGTAGCACTGCACTGTTATTTTCAATGTCTTCTGAGGACACATAGAAGAACTAATTACCCTTTATCCCTTGTGACACAAATTCAAAAAGTGCTTGTGCAGTGAGGATTGGGTGATGAAGTGCTTAAAACACTTCTTCTGGCAGTCAGTCTTTTGACTATCCCTCCAACTCTATCACAGGCACTCTTCCTGTGGCTAGTGGCAAAGAAATGCCACTCAACATCAATTCTGAAGTCCTCAGAATGCAGTGTCAGATTTTTTAAATTTTTCCAGTGTTTATATTGAGATGTTGCTCCATCTCAACAGTAGTGAATTTTTCCTAAGTGTGGCATTGCTCCTTTTATATGGTAAATAATGGTTTTCTGATAACAATGTACTACAGTTATTGAGTGAGTGAGAGAGTCATTTACAATGCACATTGTCTTTACAGTTGATGACTCTGACGCTAATTTCAGTAGAGAAACTACGAATGGATGCACTGTAGTCTGGGATTGCTGCCTGTGAAATCCTTGTGCTACGTCATGTACAATAAACGAGTAATTCTCAGACAAATCTCCAATCACAATACACTCTGTTGGGTCAAGCGTTTCTTTCAGTGAATAATGTGTTTTATTATAAAATGATGACTTTTCAGCAATTCCAGTTTGTTGCAATAATAGTGTACGAAATCAACTGTTTCCACCACTGATATCAATGTACATCTATCTGTTGTGATGAACTACATATACTGGACATTTTCAGCCAAATGCAGTGCTTCTGATTCTGCAACAAGAGCTGAAATACACTGCACTCCAGGGCACTTATCACACTTATAGAAAAAACACACACACACACCACACACACACACACACACACACACACACAGCATGGGTTCCATGACCACCCGCGAGTATACACCATTTGGAAAGAAACTGTGCACATTTCGAGAAACCAGATTTATAAGTGGGAAACTTCTCTTTGAAGGCCGCATACAGCTCCTTCAGATTCACTAAAGCAATGTGTTTCTCCTTGTATTCTTTAACCCTTTGACTACTGGAGGCGCACCATCCACTTGGCACACTGAGGCATCCTGGCCTGTGGCCTAATCCGGCTACCTGCGTGCCTGCCACTCGAAGCTGCCGCTGGGGCCGGATCGGCCCAGGCTGCCTAACCCGCCCTGTACTGAATACTTCTCGGCTGATGACTTGCTCAGAGCCAGCATGAATTTTTGGCGATTTTTGCAAAGAAATCAAATTTGGTCATTTGTACAACTTCACGTGTTCTTTTAAGAATACTAATGAAAAGGATTTTACTAGGCATCTTGAGCCAGAAAATTGTAGGTAAATCGGCCAAAAATAGGCACCAGAAAAAATTTCCAATTTGTCTTCTTGCATGTCCTGAACTAAGGCTATGACGAACGTGAAACTTGCCATGTAGTAACCTAACAACACAAGGTTCTTAAATATAAAGTTTCATTTCTGTAGCACTTTCCAGTACTGAAAGAATTAAGCGCAAAATTGAAGATAAAAACGTCAAAAATGCAGTATTTTCGTTCTGATTTTCCTAAAAAACTATGCTCTGTAAAACATACCAAGTTTTATAACTGGAATGAAAGTTGGGCGCGAAAATCAGGCCCGAAAACAATGTAAACTTCGGATTTGCATACCTAGTAGAGTGAATGCATGATGAAAATGAAATTTAGAGTGCAATAATAGATTGATAGCACAACGATAAGGAATAAAAATTTTTGTTCCCCTACTATTTTCCAATAATCTACAAATTAGTCGAAAAGATGTTGATTTTTATAAAAAGATGAAAGCAGGGTATATTCGATACTTCTTACAAATACCGTTTTCTATTAATGCTTCAAAGCCAGTCTCATTCAGACAACAAATTTTAAGCCTCCCACCCTCCCGAGAACAATGAATTTAATTTCCAATATTGGCTAACAACAGAGGCAAAGTAGCAAGAAAAATCGCACTGAGAACAGAGTGTTAACTTTGGCATGTTGCTTCTCGTTAATCAGAGGCGTTTAAATCAGTTATGGAAAACAGGTTTTGCACAAGTAGAACGAATGTGATCTATATTTGTACTACTAAGGATAAAAGAATATAACTGTCCATGTTACGTGTTAATAATTTAAATGTATCGTATACAGATTAATGTATGGGTTTTGTTATACTGGCGCAACGTACTTGGCATAATTACATTTGCCACAGTACAGATATTGCGCCATCTCAATCACCAAGTCCATTCATTTGCCAGTAAACTGCTACATATGAAGAAGTCCGGCTTCGTTTAAATAATCTTACGCCTGTTGCATCTATTTCCCATCCTTCTTTTCCATCCAGGCTTTGAACGGGCACTGGCGAAGCTAAAAATAGATTTATATATTATTTTACATTTTTGCCCTTTTTAGTAATTCATTCAGAAGCGTCTATAAATTTTCTCAGATTTAGTTCCCAATGATTAGTAATGCTTCATTGTGTGATAAGTCTCAAAGCTGGGTGCAATACATAATGGAAAGTTGCAAGTTTTGCATTGGAATCTAGTTTCCCGGCGCACTTTCTGTTTCGTGCAAACCACGCATCTGCGCATTGGCGTACTTTTCTGCGAATGTTCACTCACAATAACAGCCGGAAATGTCTCCTTCTGAAACACAGAGAATTCTCGCCATCGTAGCGCCTTCCCCTATCAGCTTCTTTCCAATCTGTAGCATATTTTTCTGCAATCTCCCTTACGAGAGAAAAGTGAAACTTTGCGAGTGCCAGTTTTCGCCCTGTTACCGACTGGTGGAGAGCATTAGCATTTAGAATGAACAAAAAAAAAAAAACTTGTGCCATTTCACAGTCTTATGCACTGATCCCATTGAACTCAGTGACATGTCACAACGTTCAAAACGGTCAACTGCAACCATACTCGAACTGTAATCTACAATGCATTGCGGTTTCTTTATTTTTTCGCCAGTATTTCAGTCAGTCTTCTCTGTTTCAACCGTTTGTGTTGTGTGACTTGCGGTCAACATGCACACCTCTCTCTTATCACACAAATTGATAGCAAGGACCTTGTCAATAGACTTAAACTCAGTTTCTCGTCGTTTTAATTTCTGCTGCAGTTTTGGCATGTTGCGCCTATTCTTACGAACAGTACCACATGTGGTTGTTCCATGGTTGTGAAGCCAGAGGAACAGGTCCGGGCTGGAGTACCAATTATCGACGTTAGAATATGACCCCATTCCAAATATGATCCCATAATAGTTGCCACTACATAGCCACTTTTTCCCAAATAATGGAACCCAATTTCTGTTGTTGCTCCTGTATATACAATAAAATCCAAAATATACCCACTCTGACAGTCACTCAGTGCAAATGTCTTTTTTCGAATCTACTTCACTTGGTTGGAATAAACTGTTTAATAGACAATCGTCCTTTGAACAGCAGCAGACCTTCATCTATACAAAGCCTGTGATGTGGGCAAAATGAATTATGAAACGTCTTACGAACTTTGTCAACAATCGTCCTAATTTTAAACAGACTGTCATCCCCAGCAATCGCAGAGTTATCACTGAAGTGTATCATTCTCAGAAATAGATAAACACGATCTTGGGACATAATTTCGCTGAAAACTGGCTTGTTCAAAAGTGTATCTCTGGACCAGTAATCACTTAATTTCAACTTCTTAACTTGCGCCATTAGAAGGCAAATAGGAACAAAACAATACATTTCCACAAATCCAGTGTCTTTCCACTTTGACAGTCGAGAATTCACAGATTCTGTAGTATTTTCTCTGGTGTAAACGTAAAAACGATTTGTTTCGTCTGCAATAAATTGCAACAGTTCTTGAGATATAAAATGAAAGAATGCTTGGGTCAGTATCTAATTGACGTAGTCCTGACTGCCTACAGTAAGAGAGTTTATGGCACTCCTGTCCTATTACTGCACCAAGAAACATTTCTCCATGTCATCCACACACTGATCATGCACTTCACGACTCACTTTCATATTGAACTGTAGTGTCATGCACACTCCTCATAAGATAATCCAATACTGTGCACAATGACAGCAAAGTTGTGATTGGATGGTGATGGTGGACCAATTAGGATTCCTGGGCTGGCAGAACTGAATTACAGGTAGTGTGTTAGGTTGCTGTCTGTACATAAATACAATAAATTATGATTACATGTATCAGGCTTTCCACAAGTGATGGATGGCACATTTGGAGTTAGGGAAATCAAAATAAAATGTTTAATTTAAATCCTTGATTTCTTTAGATGATTTTCAAACATTTATTATTTGATAGACAAGATTAATGGAAAATTTCAGTAATTCACCATTATTTTTGTCTGCAGTTTTGACCAACAGTTCTGGATTAACACCATAAAAATAAAACAAAGTGAAAAATTAAAAATTGAATTTAACTGAATGTACTTTGGACACTTCAGAAAACATCCCTGAAAGATAGCAGTGTCATGGTTTGATGCTTTGGAGGATATATTTTAACTTAATTATCTCACATAAATTGTCCCATCCATCACAAGTAGCATGTGCAATCCATCACAGTGTTGATCCACCATAGTGCTTATGTATGAAAAAAAAAAAAAAAAAAAAAAAACAATTTGAATTAAAATGTAACTTACAGAATTAAGTAAATCTTGAGCATGACTCAATGAAATGAAAGTCTTTCTTTACCATCAAAAATCAATGCACGATTTTTGTGACAGATGGGAGAGCTTTCACTGTAAAAAAGAAATTAGTGCAAAATAATTTGGTGATGCCTACTAGTCTCCAGATTTTCTAGCTATGCTACTGAAAACAAGCTTAATAATGAACTGTTTGTCAATAATGGTGTGAAATCATTGCCATCTTGACAACCTATTGTTTACCACTACCACTCATAACTGTAATTTCTCTAAGATGATGGTGATAAATGAAAGGGGAAAAAAGTTGCAGAATGTTTCTATTCTCTACATGTAATTTCAGTGGCTTAGGATTTCACTTAAACTATTCACAGTCATGACTTTCACATTTTTAACTTTCACTCATAGGTTTTTCACTCATGGAATGCCTAGTATAATATGTGGTGTATCAGTTGTTAAATGACTTACAATAAATGGGAGCAACACAAAGATATTTTGGGGGTAATTAGACTTAGATACAAGCTACATAATGATGGAATTTGCAGCACGCTGTGACCTTGTACACACTGCATATGTGGATGTCCCAAATAGTAATTTTTGACAATTTCAGAATTTTCAAAATCCAAAAAGTGAAAGAGTGTGTGCAAGTAACACAACCAAACTCGTTTCAAGAATTCAGCCCTATAACCTCTCTATACACACCAAATGTTGTTTCAGTACTATCATTCCACATGAGATAAAAAAATATTGGAAACTTGTTAAAATGTGATAACTTGTGTAGCTGTTTGTCTTTGTATTACTTCTGAACCATGAACCATTACAACACATTATTGCTTTCTCCTATGAGGGAAAGGTGTTACCTTTCAAATAAGCCCAACCTTTTGGTTGTATCTGATTTAGTACAGGAGCTAGGAGGTCACACATGATATTATTATTATTATTTTGTAAAAAAGGCCAAAATTGTAGCTTTGGGAGAGCCTTGCTCAGACCCCTGGGGGTTTCACATTTCAATACCTGAGTTATGAACTTACTTTAGTGCAGGTATTAACTGTACCACATTTTATTAAAATCTGTAACCATGATGGAATCCTCATCTGATGATTTCCAATAGAATGATCCCTACTTCTCCTGAGGCCTTACATATGTGTCATTTGTTAGTTGATTTCCTTGACATTCATTCGAGTGATATTGACATTTCAAATTGTGAATACATTACAAGAAATAGGAAATATCTGTGACGATTCCATGAAATATGGTTCAGACAACATCAGTTGTGCTAGTATCAGTTCTGAAGAAGAGGACCTTCCAATCAATACTGCATACTGCAACAGCTCTCTGCGACAAAGAAGAGCCAGAGAAATATTGATTAAATGAAAGAAGGGAAAAAATGCATGAAGTTATGTAGTGTGCAAAGGCATTCCATTTCATAAAATCGGAGCATGAATTGTACAAATGGAAGAATGAATTAAATGAAGTAAGGAAGATGTGCCAAACGGAAACCCAAAACCATCTGAATGAAAAACTGTTCAAAAGATTTAGAAATGTTCATGAGAGGCTACGCACTGTTACCAATGGAGATCTACAAGACTGCGTCCTCCGAATTGCATCTGACATGAAAATTGCTAATTTCCAGGCTTTATCGACATGGCTACACAAGTTCAAGAAATTGTACAGAATAGGAAGTCGCAAAATTACCAAGTTTATGACACATAAACGTGTAGAGCAGCTGCCAGCAACGAAAAGTGCTATAGAGAAATTCATAGCTGATGTAAAGACGAAACTTGTTGTTACCCCCCCACAACTGCTGTTTATAATGCTGATCAGTCAGGTTTCGTGAAAGAACTGCATGCTCACTTTACTTAATCATTCCCAGGTTAAAAAAGAGATGGAGTTGGTTGCCCAATCAATGAATGCAATGACACATTCATATACGACAATGCCAGTGATAAGTATGAGTGGTTTACTGTTTCCACAGCCGTATATCTATCTTCAAAAACTGCTAGGCAAATTAGGACTGAACATAAAAAATTGAGTGTTTAGTTGCAAAAATCTTGTAATTGACACAAATCTAAATCTGGAAAAATGGGAAAGACTAATTTTCAACATCTCGTTTGAAATGTATTCCTACCAGCAGCAGAAACTGATTCATTGCTTTTGTTGGATTCATGGTGTCGACATAACGATGCCTCTGTTTTTGTGGAGGATGACAAAAAATCTGTAGATGTAATGTGGATTCTACCTGGAACTAACAGTGTGATTCAACCTCTCAACAAAGACAGTGGAAAGCATTTTTCAGGAAATTATCAGACAACATAATTTCCAATACCTCTCTCTCACTTTAGGTTTATGAGTGGAACAGTATTCTTAAGCTCCAGTCATTTGTGTATTACCAAGTTTCTTCGCCATCCTTTATGAATTGTATCAAGTATGTCTGGTATGCAGCGCAGTATGCAGAAAAACGGCTGTAAACATTTCTGACTAAATAAAACTAGTGGTTACTGCGAAGTGCATGACTGCATCAATTTTTCCTTTGTCTGGTGTGCCTGATGAAAGAAAAATGTTTGTTTTTGTCATTCAATAGACACTTTGCATTTTTGTGATGACTACAGGGAATAAATAAAGAACTGTTTCACTGTTAGCCAAATATACAATATTCAAACATTATTATAAGGAGTGGCCTACAGGAATTGTTATAAAATGTAGTACGGGAAGACACAATTCATTTCAACAAATTACAAGTCCTCATTGATAGAAGTCATCTGCGACATCAGACACTGCCATGATTTTATTTTCTCTGCTAGCCACTTTTATCAGAATTACATGTGCAAGAATTGAACTGTCAATATGAAGTTATTCAAAAAAAGTTTTGTATAGTTTAAGCCAGGTTTTCACTGGAGCAAACAAGCTAACAAGCATGCGAAAAAGAGAATTCTGTCTGGTGTACCCAGTAGGCCTCTTGCAGATCTTTCAACTGGACAGCAAGGCAACTACTTTGTGTCCCTAATCTCCCCCAGTTACCTAATTGGAAAACGGAGACTTGCTGTTTAATGTGGAATCCGAACCACATGTCTTTCATGGCTACTCCAACATATGTGAGAAGTGAAAGCTCAGTGAAAAATCATAGAGAAAAAGTTGTGGCCTGAATGGGATTTGATCCCCTGCTCTCTGGATTATGAAGAGTATGCCATGCCACTACAGGATTTTTGTTTTAGAAAAAAAAAAGAAAAAAAAATAATATGACCACTACACCTTACACGCATAGCAGAACTGCTAGCTGTGTCACCTCTTGAAGTGATGCTCGACATCGGTAATTAATGTTCTGTTTATAAATTTCCCCTCAATGGTAATGAGAAACCAGCAAAAAATGGCAACTGACTTACAAGGAAAATTTTGGACCAGTGCTAAGGAGAGATGGAGATGTAATTCTGTGTAAAGTGTAACATCTCCCTGTACGTCACACTTACATATAAATTGAGACACTTAAATTCTTCCTTCCCTGTGCCATTTTGCATACTCCACAAAGAACAGTGCACTTACCATGCAATATAATGCTCACTGAACAGCAAAGTTTCGCATTGTGGCTTTAACAAGATAGAGTGGTATCCCGTATGCCAAATATTACCTCTAAAAACTGCTAACACAGCATTCACAGGCAATGTTCGCTACCTCATGTTCTTTCCGTTCCCTCTAGTATAAACGATTCCACCCATATACAAGTGAATAGTAGTAAATTTCCTGCATATGCTCATTTGCACTTGTTTACTTCCATTCACTCCATTGTAAACCAGGCTTTAGGTGCTTAAAATTGGTGTCTGTGAACTCAGGATAATGCCGCTATGCAGCGCTGTGTGGGTGATGCGCTGATCCGCATGCTAGGCAGTACAAACTGCTGTTATAAGCTGTTCTTCACATAGCAAGAATGTGTAAAGTCAAAATTTTTTACAAAATAATTGAAGTGCCTTTTAGCAGCTAAAATTTTGGCAGTACGTTTCTTTCATTGTCTTCTTCCCGTGTAAAAAAATTTCTGGGTAGGTTTCAACATGTCTTATTGGACTATTCCCTGCAAGACTATAAGAATAGCCACACAGTTAGGGGAATTTGATATTGCTACAAAAGATGTAGTAACCATTGGGTCTTCACCTCTGAAATAAAATGTTACAGGTGTGCATTTAAGGACCATCTGAGGAATTAATGTTACGAGCGATAGTGCCACGAGTGTGGTCGAGTCAGGCAAAGCACAAAAATGTAGAAACAAGAAACGGGTAAAGGGTGGAGGGGTGGTAGGGGAGAGAAGAGGACAGCACTGCCAGAGAAAAGCGTTCTCAGTATGCAGTAGGACATAATACTGCACAGATGTAAGCAAAAATGGAATGCTGCTCGTCAGGCTTAGTTAAGGGACACTTTGCATACAGTTTTAGCAAACACAACTGTGCACCTGTCAATCATTAGTCTGGACCCCTTGCACACAAAGATATTGTATCTGCATGTAAAGGTTACATGGGTAGGTGACAATGACAGTCATTTGGGGGACAACACTTCAGCACTGGAGCTAATGGTTTTCTTAACCATTTGGAATTGTTGCCACTTGTTGGTGAAAGGTGATTTGCAATTATTGAACTGGGATTCCTTGGTGAGCATTATGCTAAAAGCATTCTTTTGCAGTATACTTTTGAACTATGTGGAACTTTGTTCCATTGGGAGGAACAACTGCACGCAAGACAATGTTGGAAGGTGCACTGATCATGAAGGATTTTTCAACTGAAGCGCAAACATGTACAGTAAGGATAGGTTCCCATGATGGAAGAATTCATTGATCACCAACTTGCAGATGGAACAACAGAACATTGTGATACTCCATGGGGTGCATGTGTGGTCACTGTTCTGAAAAACATCACTGTATGGTACTAAGAAAACACAGATTCTGTTGCAATTATCGATACCCGAGTGCAAAAACTGTTACTGACACATATATACATCCTCAATATTATGGACATATTGCATAAGTTATTTTTCAATGAGATGGGCCTATGAAGTGGATATTACCAGCTAGTCATAGTCACAGGCAAAATCAGCCTTCATAACATAGGACCACTATCTCTATCATAGAACATGATGCTGACTCAATAACATACAAGCTATGTTCCACAAATTTTTAGACAGAGTACTTCATGGATTGAAGCTTAAGAAATGTAGGGTATACACTGTCCAGTCACATTAATGTGACCCCCTATCAAAAGCATGACTATCAACCTTCTGCAGTGCGGACAACTGTGAGATGTGAAGGAAGAGAGTCAATGAGGTTCTAGAAGCTACCATCACAGATGTCATGGCCAGCTGTGCTAGTTTTATCAGCTGAGGATCCTTGACATGACAAACCCGATCGAGGTGCTTTCACAGATTCTCAACTGTGTTTAAATCTGGGGAGTTTGGTTGACAGAGGAATATGGTAAATTCAACCTAGTGCCATCGAAACACACACATACACTGTGAGCTGTATGACATGTTGCATTGTTCTGCTGGTAGACACCATCGTGCAAAGGGAAAACAAACTGCATGTAGGATTGGACATGGTCCCACAGATAGATGCTTGCTTGTAATGACCCACTGAGTCTTTCACAGTGACAAAATTGCCCAGTGAATGTCAGGAAAACATTCCCCAGACCGTAATCGCCCTTCTTCTGATCTGGACCCTTCCAATGATTGTTGCAGGGTTTTTGCATTCAGTCATTTCATGCTGTACACATCTAACAGTCATCTGTCCAATGGAGCATTAAACATGATTCATCTGAAAAGACCATCTGTCGCCACTAGGTACACTTCCATTTGTGATACTGTGTGCAAATTTCAGCTGTCATCACCAGAGAATGGCAGTCAGCATATAACGTATTCATGACATATAACTGCTGCTACCACCAGAAGTGTATAGGGAGTTTATTCCCCCCCACACAAAACTTCACGACACACAGAACACGAAGGATCATCAATTACTTATGAGGCAATGTAGGATGAGCAAATCCAGTATCAAATAACATCCCAGCCGCAATTTGGTACGTTATTCGATGGTCCATCTACAGTAGATGGTTGCCTAATGGGTGATGGAGACATTTCACTTTCTTGTTTCAGACTATTTATGTCAACTGTCCTGCTCTATCTCCTGCCACTCCCACACAATTTATGCTTCTCTGGAACAATTATTTTATTCTCAACCAAATCTGATTTACTGTTATATAATTTTATCATAAATAAAGAGCATCATCTTTTCCCCTTCATTCTCAGTGGAACAGAAAACAAACACACACACACACACACACACACACACACACACACACACACAGAGTTACTAATGATATGTTTAAGTGTGTGAATATTTTGGAAAATTCTCAGTTAATTTGCTACAGACATGATGATAGACTGCCTCCATATCCAAATTATTAGCACTGCTGACTTTGGTGCAGAAGGATCTTGGTTCAATTCTGGTACCACTTCAGATTTTTTTTTCTGAGGCAAGGAGATTTGGTACAAGTTCCGCTCAGCTCTAGTGGGGCCAAATGAGGAGTTGCTTGAATAAATAAGCACCGGCATCATCAGGTTCCCTCCATTGAGAATAACAGCTGGAAGGATTGGCGACATGCTGATCGCATGTCTCATAATCATAGATCACTCCTCATACTGCCTTGTAGGCAGATGTCAGCCAATCAGAACAGGCCTAAGCTGTAATCCATGAGTAGTGTTTATGTTTACCAATACATGATGACATCTGTATGCGTTATGTCATGAAATAATAGAAATGATCTTTGATGAGGGATATAAGAAGATAAGGTACATATGAAACACCACGTAAATCTCAAGTGGGTTTCTGACACTGAAAATTTCGTTAAATGTGTTTAAAACAATTGTGTATCTCTCTTCACATAGGATGTAAATTGGGTGTGGCAATACTTATCAAAAATAACCACACACTAAATAATGAATACCTTACCGTGTACTGCCTGGTGCACACCCTTCTGGAGCTACCTCCTGAAATATTTCATAGTTGTATTATGCAACGAATTAAAAAAAATATAAGTAAGCAAAGAAGTAATATCAACAACATTCTACTAACTACACTGAGACATTTGTTAACACTGGAATGTTTCCTGTTGTAAAATGTGGAAAAAGTAGCACAATTTGTAGCGAACAGTCTGCAACAGGTATACAGAACATATATAAAATTTATTCCAGTACAGATACACAAAAAAAGCAGCACATGACAAATGTCTCAGAGACTAAGCAAAGAGAAGTGTTTTCTCATTGTGAATGAGAAATTATGCTTTCAGATCTGCTTGGAGATGAATTTCATCAGTGAGTCAGCAATAATTTCTGGTGGTTGATATCTCGTGTGATTACCTTTTCGCAGCTGGGGTTCACAGATATGTCGCCATTTTTGACTGTAATTTATTTATTTTTGCAACCCACTATAGCAATTTTCGCTGTAGACTATTATCACATGGAAATAATTATGCTTAGTGCATGACACAACCTAAAATCATCTGACATATATGCACGTCTTCATCACATCTTTGTGATGTATCTTTAATTTTGATGTTGCCTATATGCATCACATCAAATCACCACCTATGTACAATATATACGATTTTTCATGTATACAATGTACAGAAGTAGTAATTTCATGCAATTCATGTAAAAGATGTTAACACTGGTAAAGCTGAAGACCCAACAAATGGATGTGATGACACCCTGCATATACGACAGATGATTTCTAGGATCTGACATGTGCTTACGTACAATTATTTCCATGTGATAATAGTTACAGACCAAAATTGAAATAGTATGTTGCACAATTCCACAATTAACAGTCAAAGACAAACATGATGTGATTTATTAGATTCAAATGCATTGAAACTTACAGATGGCAATTTAGGACGAGGTGCCACCACATGATTAACTCACTGAATTAGTACCCCATTTGTATGAAATAATGGAATCAAGGAAGGCTATCACAGCTTCCAGGGTAAATCTACAATACAGCTTGCTCTAGTCTGAAATATCCTGTCACATTAAAACTGTTGCCAGATGGCAAAATAAAAGGTTCAAGATCTCAGTCCCAGTTCAGAAAAAACTTTTGCCCAAAAGTGTCAACTTCATGACTGCACAATGTCACACAAATGGAAGCTATTCTTCAAAATTTGATCCACACTTCACAATCACTACCCAATATTATTGACTGTAGCTTTGTGCAGCTTAATAAATGGTCCACTCTGGAAGACATTCTCCTTCTCTGTAAATCTGACATTATTATAGTTACTGAATAATGATGTGTACCACCATGAAACAAATGAAGAAAAACACACATTCTATAATCCTGTATGTAATACTTAGATATGCACCACTGCAACAGGCTGCTGATGTACTACACTTTGGATATTCCACCAACAGCATCTGCATGGGTTGGCCACCAGATGCTGCCTGCAGTGAGCTACACAACTTTGGCACACGGCAAGCATCTACCATGCTGTCTACTCCAGACCTAATGATAAGCACAGTGCAGCAGGAACTTGCTCTCATATTGTGCTCATATTTAATGTCAGTAACTGCTTGCATCAGTACCTGAAATGTTCCTATGTCATAAACTTTTATTTGCTTGTATGTGGAAGAAGAATAAACTTTGCTTCATAGTGGCCACACTGTTGTTTGCATCTTGCAGTATGATACAACTGGTGATGAGTGTGATGTTCATTTCTCCCCACGAGCAGCAGCAGGCTCATATGGCTGTTATCATGAACCTGTCAGCCACAGTGACTATGAAGGCTTCCAAGCCATCAGCATACCCACTGCATTTTCCCCCTTATGACAATGAGGCCAAGGACTGGGAGGTTTACATGAAGTGGCTTTGGCAACACATTCTTGCTTTTGGTTCCACTAATACAAACATGTGGAAGGCTTGCTTTCTATCTTTCTAAGATTTATCCTCAGGCCTAACAGCTGTCGTGCCAGTTCGCCCCACTCCAGGAATCTGTGTTACTTTCATTTCATAAAATGTGAAATTGTTGTCAAATTATCTCCATAATGAAAATGTCAATAAAGTTCTATTGTCACAAACAGCCACATCAGTCCTACCAGGATTGCACAGCAGAACTCCACAGCCTCAATCGCAAATGTCAGTGTGTTACCAATGCTCATTATGAATCCTATGCTGATTCCATGGTCTGCAAAGCCATCATTCAGTTGGCTCCTGATAAGGAAGCAAATCAGCAAGCACTACAGTACAAGAATCCATCTTTAACTGAAGTGTTAAATACTGGTCAATTTTCTGAGGCACCTTGTGCTGCTGATGATCAGATTGCGGCTTGTGTTTTTGATAGTGGATGAGGCTGGCACCACAAATTTGTTTGGCCAGTGTGCTTCCAATGCTTCTTGTTTTTCTATTTTATAAATGGTGCACTTCACTGCCCACCTGGTTCCTTACCAATAGTTAGACTTTCTGTGTTCTGAGTTCTCATCTCTTTTCTTGAATGGTGTAGGTTGCGCCAGCAATTTTGCAGCTTATGTTACCCTGAAGCCTTCCCAGTGGCTTTGTGCAATCAAGTGAAATCAGAAATGGACAGGCTGATATCACTGAGGTCATACAGCCTATTACATCAAGTTAGTGGTCTACACCCAACATGACTTTAAAAAACTGTATGGTCAGCTTTGTCTCTGCAGTGACTTTAAAGTTTCACTTGACACTCAATCTCTCATTAACACCAACCCTTAGCCCTGTCTGAAGAAGTTAGTGGCTTTTCTCTCTTTTATAAACAGCTCTTTGTGATTAACACATCCTTTGGGTTGTACCAATATCAGCAACACCTATCCAGCATGGCTAGCACCCTAACAATCTTTCAGTGTTTTTTTTTTCTTTTGAACAGCTGACATCTGTTTGTCTGTTCTGGGGTGCATCAACTTTCTCAATGACATCATCAGGATGGGTGTATCCATGGGGGTGGATTTACATAACTTACACACCTTGGTCTTATATACCACAGAATTGAAATGCAACTTGGCCAAGTCACTTTTTCTTCAGCCATCCATTGTATGTGGGGTTTGAGACTTCTTGGGACGGTGTTAAGCCTTTATGCCATTATGTCAGTACAGTCGCAGCTCTGCCTCCTCCCACAAATGTCAAAAAAGTCAAAGCATTTTTAGGTAAAATCGCTGCCTTTCACAAATTTATTATGGTTGTGGCTGAGTTGGCCCAACTTCTCCATGAGATGTTCCACATGAATGTTCTTTTCCAGTGGATACCAGCCTGCACAAAAATGTTCACACTTTTCATATCTAAATAACTTTCCGCTCTTTGTTTGGCAATTTTCCATCCTGTCCACCAACTGGTTTATGGGCATAAATACCTCTCAGGGCGTTCTTGGGGTCATTCTCACTCATTGATATGGGGATGGTTCCAAAGGTCCAATAGCTTAAGCATCAAAAATGCTCAACTTTGCTCCACAGCACTACTCACAAGTTGAAAACGAAGGGCTTGCTATCATCTACACCCTCAAAAATTTTCATGTGTTCTTGTATAGGTCTAAGTTTCACCTCAGTACTGACCACAAGCCCTTGGTTTTGGTGTTTAATCCACCTGCTTCATTGCCTGACAAAGAAGCACATCAACTCCAATATTAGGCCTTGTTTCGATCTCACAACAGCTATGAAACACAGTTCTGGCCTACTGTGCATCATGTAAATGCCGACTCACTGTCCCAGCTTCTGATGGGACCAGATCCTACTTTTGATCAGGAGAAACTCCTATGTTTTCACTTAGATGTTGAGATGAAAGTACAGTGGATGGGTTTTGTATTAATTGCTCCTGGACTGCAGCTGAAGTTGCTGCCAATCTGGTCTTGTGTCAAGCTGTTCACCTCATTCAGCACGGTTGAATGGATAGGCCTTCAGGCAGTGCTACTGATTCTTTGCATAACTATTTTGCCTCTGTCACCATCTTCAGTATTTAATAGTGCTGTTTGCCTAGTTATGGATGGGCTGTCATCTAGGGCTGTGAGCCCGGATGTCCTATGGCAGGGTGTGCTTCTGCTCCTACATCAGTAACACTGGTGGGACTCGCATACAAGTTATTGACCCCTCAACATATATTTTGGCCTAACATCAATGGTGACACTGTATATCTTTTCACAGCATGCTCTCAGTGTGCTACCCAACAGGCAGTGCCACAGTCGATGCTGTCTCCACAGCCCACACCACAGCATCTGTTCATGTTGATTTTGATCGGTACTCCACAAATTCTTACTGGTTGTTGATTTTTAATGCTTTCTCTATGTTTCCATACGTTATCCACTGTCATTTATGTAAGCCATGTCTATAATTCAGGCCCTCTTCACAATTTGTTCTACTGAAGGATTGGCTTATATGCTTGCGATGGAAAATGGACCACAGTTTGTGTCTCACGCCTTCCATTATTTCTATGCTCATCAAGGCATTCATCATGACTGCCTTCCATTTCATCTCCAATGTAACAGTTATGCAAAACACCTCGTCTGCACATTCAAGGTTCAGATGAAGAACTGTGCTACATACTCATCCATAGATGACACCTTGGCACACTTCTTGAGTTCCTACAGGTTTATGCTGGTAGGAGATAGGAGTCTGGCCAAAATGCTCCAAGGTCACCAACTCTCGTTCATCTGCTGCCACTCCACCAACAACCATCGACACACCCCTCGTTGTGGCTTGCTCCAGGCTTTGTGGTCTGGGCTTGTGGGTTTGGACACTGACCAATGTAGATTCTGGCCACACTCCACAACTACTGAGGCTGCTGCCTCTCACTGTATGGTGCACACCAGTGATGGGCTGGTGGCACGCCATGACCATTTGTGTAACACTACAGCAAGCACTGCATGCCTGTGGCTGCCTTCACCTACTCCTTGCCTTCACTTTTTTAAGCTGTTGAGCATGGAAAATATTGTATTAACATCTGTAGCACAATTAGTCAAGCTTAATATCAGTATTGACAGTCTCATTCTGATAAATGTAATGTAGGACATTCCTCTCACTATCCCATGAAATGTGATTATTTTAAAACAAACCATCATCAGTCTAAAAAAAATATTCCTATAAACCTTCAAAGAATGAAAAACAATGATGTTTTTACATAGAAATGTCTGCTACTTGCTGTCATAAGAATTGACAGGATATCAAAAGTAGACCCAAATTTTTTTTCAGATCAGTGTCAACGTGTTTGAAAATCTTTCTGAACTTCCAAATGCTTTGGTTTTTCCAGTGAAGCAGATGAGAACCAAAGGATTAACGCACTTCCTTTTGCGTACAGCCACAAAGGATATTCCTGGATGGATTAATACATAAAATAAAAGAAATTCACCTATAGCTGAGTGATAAGTAGTGCATAGAAACACAAAAGAAACCAGCATACACATTACCTTCTGAGCTCTTGCTCTTTTTCTAGCAGAAGTACACATATTCACTCTCACAAGCACACAAACACTGAAATGTACACTTCCACAGACACACTGAGACTGACTGTTGATTATCAATTATTAAGAGTAGTGGGATGCAGGAGGTGAGGAGGGGGCAGGTAAGAATGGATGAGGCAAGGGTGGGGCAGGGAAGGATGCACAAGACAAGGAGGGGGTAGCCGGAAAGATGATGATGAAGACGATATGGTGTTATGGGCACTCAAAAGTGTAGTCTTTAGCACCCGAACGGAAACAATAATGGACGAGTGTCACTAAAATGCAGCAAGTGCAAAAATAAGACTAAAATTAAAGGTGACAGTCTACATAGGCAGTGTGCACGTCAACAGTAACAAATTGGAAAGCAGCATGTAAAGAGGAGAACTGCAAGAGAATGTAGGGGAAGGGGTTAAAATGAAACACATGGCACACGTTTGGAACTGGCCTGTTACAAGAACAAAAAGGAGTGGTCAGCCACTTGGCAACACACTAAAAATTCCAACCTAAAATTTTAGGCGGAAGCCCAGAAACATCACAGTACCTTAGAACTTTCTTGACACTCGCCTCGTCATCGGCTAAAATCGAGGGCAGATCCCCACTAATATTAACTTCCGCCCTGACAGAATGATATAAATCACACTCAACTAAAATGTGGCATACTGTGATTCATACGCCACAGGCATCACACAGCGGGGGTTCCTCTCGCCGTAGTAAGAAGGCATGCGTAAGAGGACAGTGCCCTATGCGAAGACGTGTAAGGGTCACTTCGTCCCGCCTAGGTGACCGGCAGGAGAAACACGACGGCTGGATGGTGGGTTTCACCAACCGCAGCTTATTTTCCCTCACCACTAGCCATTGCTCCTCCCACAATTGCATAGACTTCCGCCGCAGCACAGAAAAGACACCTTGCAAAGGAATAGAACATTGTGTCACCTCTGGTGGGAAGGCGAATCCTGATGACACATTCGGGGAACACTACTGAGCAGCCAAAAAATCCCCCTGTTGGGATCCATCAGTGTAGACTACTGTAAAATCATGATGCCTATCTAAAATATTAAAAAACAAATATTTGAAAGTAAAATCTGATGTACTGTCTTTCTTAAAATTTGCTAAATCCAAAATCAGGCTGGGTCTCTGGAGGAGCCAAGGTGGATATCTGCTCCAACCTCGATGTGAAACATTAAAACCGGCCACACCCATTTCTAAAATGCAATCCTTTGCACGAATCCCATAGGGCCTTGTTGTTCATTGCCGGTTGCGAAAAAGTCTTTCCAGTGGAGGCCGAGCAACAATGTGGTATGCAGGTGTGTATGGTGTGGATAATGTTTTATAGGCCTGGCGCACCATTAGTAGATGCCGCCGGAGGTGAAGTGGCGGTTTACCTGCCTCTGCACAGAGGCTCGGTATGGGGCTCGTTCTGAATGCCCCAGAGGCCAACCGAATCCCCTCATAGTGCACCAAATCCAACAGCTTTAAATAAGTGGGTCTTGCAGACCCATACACCGTGCATCCATAATCAAGCCGGGACCGCACGAAGGCTCTGTAAAACCAGATCAGACAAGTCCTGTCTGCTCCCCATGTGTGGTGACTAAGACATTTTAAAATAGACAGCGCCTTAAGAGACCATTTTTTCAGTTCCTTAATGTGTGGCAGCCACGTAAGCTTAGAATCAAAAGGGAGGCCCAGAAACTTCACCATGTCTTTAAAATTCAGAACGGTATCCCTCATCCTCAACTCAGGCAAGTCAAAAATGGAACAAGAATGGTTAAAAAGAACACACACTGACTTATCAGTTGAAAACCTAAAACCACTCTTCTGTGCCCATTCATCCAAATGTTGCAGAGTGAGTTGCAACTGATGGGTCGTCGTTGCAAGGCTTGAAGAAGAGCAAAATACAGAGAAATCGTCCACAAACAAGGAACACTGCACAGGACTTTTCACGACAGATGTAATACTATTAATAGCAATGGCAAAGACCGTCACACTTAAAACACTACCTTGAGGGACACTGTTCTCCTGTTCAAAGTGACCAGACAGTACGTCTCTGACTCGGTACTGAAAATAATGTGGCAACAGGAAGGACCGAATAAAATTGGGAAGACATCCACAGAAACCCCATTCGTGGAGCTGCCTGATGATAAGATGCCTCCAAGTAGTGTCGTATGCCTTTTCAATGTCAAAAAATATTCCCAAAATGTGATGCTGGCGCAGGAAAGCCTGTTGTATAGCCGCCACCAGGAGGGCCAGGTTATCAAAGGTGGAGCAATACCTCCTGAACCCACACTGAAAGCAACTAACGAGTTGTCTGAATTCTAACATCCAAACAAGGCGGCGGTTGACCATACTCTCCAAGGTCTATCCCACGCAGCTAGTGACGGCAACACTACGGTAACTACCCGAGCACATGCGGTCTTTCCCAGGTTTTAAAAGAGGAATTAAAATT
Source organism: Schistocerca americana (assembly GCF_021461395.2). Classification (NCBI taxonomy): domain Eukaryota; kingdom Metazoa; phylum Arthropoda; class Insecta; order Orthoptera; family Acrididae; genus Schistocerca; species Schistocerca americana. The sequence goes on along the minus strand of NC_060129.1, from coordinate 27,890,064 downwards.
GCTTCACGCCATGAGTCGGGGAAGTGACCGGACATCCAAACAAGATTAAAAAGTCGAAGGAGGATTTCTTTATTTCTCCCTGTGAGGTGCTGCAGCATGCTATAGTGGATTCTATCCTGACCAGGGGATGTATCACGAGCCCCACACAATGCAGAATCCAGTTCCCACATGGAAAATGGGCAATTGTACTCTTCTGTGTTGGGTGAGCAGAAGTCAAAACTGCTCCTCTCAGCAGCCCCTCTGTGGGGCTGGAAAGCCGGATTCTGACTGGCGGTTGCAGTAATAGCTGCAAAAAGATCCGCCATAGACTGGGCAATATCTTTTGGGGTCGTTCGGAGAGTACCATTCCACATTATAGCAGCCATAGGGCACTTCCCACCTCTCCCAGAAATCCTCCTGATGGTCTTCCATACAACGGAACTTCGTGTAGAACGATTAATGGTGTTCAGGAACTGCTGCCACGACCTCTTCTTGCTCTCTCTTATAATCTGATGACACTTTGCCCTCGCCACCCGAAAGGCTGCAAGGTTCTCTACAGTTGGCCAGCATTTGAGCCTACGCAGAGCTGCCCGCCTAGCCCTGATTGCAGAACAGCATTTGTCGCTCCACTAAGGGACAGGCTGCCACTTCGGTTGTCCCGTGGACTGTGGGATGGACGCTTACACTGGCATGGTGGATCACTTCAGTAATATGATCCACCCATTCCTGGACGCTGACACGATGTTCAAACTGGGCTAGCTGACTATACAGTGCCCAGTTGGTTCTACCGAGCACCCATCAAGGCGGTTTCCTTTCTGGTTCCACTGCATGTGGCAGGTGAATCCAGATGGGGAAGCGATCACTGCCATGTAAGTCATCAACCACTTCCCATTCAGCAGTGTGGGCGATAGCTGAAGAGCAAAGCAATAGATCAATGGCAGAGAACGACCCAGTTGCAATGCGAAAATGGGTGCTTTGACCTGTATTTAGCAAATAGGCACTGGAAGACAGATGAAGCCTCTCGATTGCTTTACCCCTGGGGCAAGTACTCACAGAGCCCCAAAGCATATTGTGTACATTAAAATCACCACAGAGGATGAAGGGGTGGGGGAGCTGTGTAAGAAGACCACTGAGAGCCTCTTCGTCGAGCACATCATGTGGGGGCAGGTAAAGCGAACATATTGTTACCATATGACGCACATGTACTAATATTGCAACTGCCTGTAATACGTTGTGAGGGAGAGAGGCGAGGAGTGGTAGTTAGCGTTGACGAAGATACCTACTCCTCCTTGAGCTCTCTGTACACTCAGGTCATCCTTTTTGTGGAGGACATAACCATGTAGCTCAGGGGTATATGTTTCACTGAAATTTGTCTCTTGCAGACATACACACATAGGTCTATCCTGAATCAGTAGACGTAGTTCCTTCACATGTGTCCTGAACTCTTGCAGGTTCCATTGTAATATGGGAACCATCACGATGGTTGTATTTTCTGCCTCTCTTTCCGCCAGGGTGGGGAGACTGCAGCAGGTGGAGGCTCAGTCTTGGGGCGAGATGATTGCCCCCATATTCTCAGACTCCATCAGCTCTTGGGAAGAGTCTGATGAAGAGTCTGGTGGGACCACATTAACATGATCCGAGGGTTTACCAGCCGATTTAATCTGTTGGTGCTGCTTGATGTGTGCTTTCCTTTGTTTAGGGGGCTTTGCTGGAACTGTAGCTGATGTGTTTATGACCATGCTGGGCTTTGGAACAGCCTCAGCTATCAGAGATGACTGGGGCTCTTCAATGTTAGCTACTGTACCTTTCTCTGCTGTTCAAGGAGTAGCTACAGGCTCTGATACACTTGCTGCCTTGCAAGTGCACTGACATGTGCAGGTGTTCGTGCCAACACTAACAACCTCCGTTTGTGTAGATGCATCGACTTTTGGAGGCGGCTTCTGAACAAGGGAGGCAAAAGACGTAACGAATGTGGGGGGGCTGCATGGCCTTAAAGATCGTTTTGGCTTCAATGTAGGGGATACGCTTAGTTGTTTTTATTTCTTGTATTTTACGTTCCTCTAGAACTAAAGGCAGGAAGATTAGTGTTTAATGTCCCATGTCATCAAGGTCATTAGAGATGGAGCACAAAGTTAGATTGTTTCAAGGGCGGGGAACAAAAGGAACGATCCTGGCATTTGCCTAGAGTGATTTAGGAGAATTATGGGAAACCTAAATCTGGATGGCCAGGCATGGATTTGAATCATCAATCTCCTGGTAAGAATTAAAATAGAAGTGTTTGTAATGTAATATTGTCCTTCAGAATAAGAACAGTACTAGTGCATAGTTTTGTCCTGACTGTGACTGGCGGTAACTCCAGCACAATACTATGTATTTGTTAGTATCATGTATTGGCACTGTATCTAAACAAAGTAGCTGAAGGCAGCCATGTAAATGGTTGTATGTCACCATATTTTTCAATGATAAACTTCACTGTACTATAAAACTGTATTGTTCTATATAACAGCAAGAGGTTGAAATTAAGATAAATGGGACACAAAATAACTAACAAGTGTAACTAAAACAATTAAATTAACTATTGTGAACACAACACACTTGAAATCAACATAAAGTGCTTTCCTCAATAATCTTTTAAGATCTTTCTATTCACAATTTTCTGCTGCTGAACCTTTAGTTCAATGTCATTTCAAAACGATCAGCAAAGTAATACCATTAACTGTAGTGTCAGCACATATTTACATATTATAATAATAATAATAATACTAACCAACACAGGGAATAAAGAGCATATTTCAGGCAAATGAATGATTACTGTGTCAGGTTTTAATATTTTCAACTTTCCTTCATTTCAAATGTTCTTTTTCTGCAATACAAAGGACTGGGTGCTTATTTATCATCTCTCTTTCCACGACATTTGTAATTTACATATTACATCTCCCCACAACTATTTTCTTGTATGTATGCTAAAGAAGAGCATTGGTAAATATTCTTGGTTATTTTTACAACAAGCACAGTTTGTTAACCTCCACATGCTTGCTATTTTATAGGTACATGATGCACAAATGATAGTACTAATATATTCTACTACAGTAAGAAGTCACAAGATGATAAAAAATCAAAGATCCACTGATCTGGGAACAGGTAGAGGACTTGGGGAAGGATGGTGCAAAGAATGAATGCTACACTCTTTATGAACCAAAAGAAAGTTTTGTTGAGCAACAGTTTTCACTATTTCAAAATGTTTTGTTTGTTAATTAAACAATCCACAACCTAGGGCAGAAGAATATCAGTATGAAATAGACAGATTGCTACTCACCACATATGGGAGGTGTTGAGTGGCAGAAAGGCATAAAGAAAAAGTCTGCTACAACTTATCAGCTGTCAATCGTTCTGAAGTTGTACACAAAAACCTAACATTCAAACAATCATAACTCATGCACACATAGCCACAATTGTTTGTGTGTGCTTTTTTATAATTCAGGATCAACTGCCACTTTTACCACAATGGTGACCTCTTGCGTAAATTACTATGTAACACCAATTGACCTTCTGACAAGTTTACTAGCTGCTAAATGGCAGCATCATCTACAAAGAGTGCTCCTCAGATTGTTTCCTAAATTGTTGATACAGATAAAGAACAGCAGAAGGCCTATAACACTTCCCTGTAATGAACACTGAACCCACAGTTGTAGCAGGACCTTAGCAACCAAAGATGACAGAGGTCTGTGTGTGAGTGTGAGTGTGAGTGTGTGTGTGTGTGTGTGTGTGTGTGTGTGTGTGTGTGTGTGTGTGTGTGTGGTTTTTTTAAATATCTGACAAAGCATTTACTTTGTTGGCATTCTTTTCCCTATGGGCTTGTCTGTCACTTAAGGCTCATCTACATGGTTAGTAGCAATCTATCAATTTCCTATTGCAGTTAGTTACTTACATGTTCCACAGAGCATATTCATTATCAACATTATCATATGGTATGTGTCAAGTGAATAAAAGATAAGACACTATATTCCTATTAATACTCCTAGGATCATATTACAGAAAAGCAAAGAATTCCAGGAAACCACAAAACTGGCATTCATTGATTCTGAAAAAGCCTTTGATTCTGTGAAACAAGAAGATTGTAAACATCATCGAAGGTGTGTATGATGACTGCAAATGTTGTGTTCTCCACAAGGCAAATGTCAGAGGTCCAAAGCAGTAACAACCAGAGTCACCAGAACATTATTTTGTCACCAATACACTTCCTATTTCCTGTTGACTCAGTTACGAGAAGAGCCACATGGGGCAGAAGATCGGGAATCGTAAGATGGTTCCATGAATGTCTGGAGGATTTGGATTTTGCAGATGACAGTTTTATTAACTGAAAGGCAGATCTGTAAGCTAAATTAAACTCACTGAAAAAAGAAGCAGAGATTTCTGGGCTCAAGATAAACATAGGTAAAATAAAGGAAAAGAGTGCTGCTGCTTATAGGGGTATAGCAAATGGAGATAAACTTTCTACCATGTTTGTTATTCTTTGTTCACATACTAAGTTGACAGTGAGTGGGATATTTCTGACAATCCAAAACTGGATGATATTTTCAAAGTTAAAAGCTAGTTCATTTATGCGAAACCAATCAGAATATTTCATAAAACATCATTTGCCATTATCCATGTTGATGTTTTTTTGCACATCCACACAACAATGCTTGCATGACCTGCACAACAATGCTTGAATGATCTGCAAATAGGACTCATTCTCTCTGGTACATCTAAATTACAACAAGAACAATACTGGGTCAGTGATCAAACTTTGTGGGACTCCCATTGTAATTTATCCCAATGAAGATGGTATGGTGTCTCTCAATCTCGTATTCTATATCTTAAATAAGAAATAGACCAGATACGTGCTGAAATATGTATTGCTTAAAACTTCAACTTCTCTCTAGAGTAATACAAATAAAATAATCAAATGCCTTTGATAAGTCACACAATATAGCAAAAGCTGACATTTTACCATTTAAACATTTTATTGTGCGCCCAGTAAATGAATCAGTAGAGTGGACCTTTTGAAATCTACATGATGCATTGCTACATTACTACACAGGTGGGTGACAACTGTGGAGTATACTGCCTTCTCAAAAATTTTAGAAATAAGGCTGAGCAAGAGTTATTTACATGTGAAGTGTCACCCTCTTATATAGAGAAGCCTAAGAATGCCAAATTTAATGTGTTTGGGAAAACATCTAAAATTAATTATGGACTACATAAGTGAGTGAGAACATCACATGTTACAGTTCTACAACTTTTTCGTCTCTTACTGGTAATATTATCCACCCTGTAACAAACTTTTACTTTTAGAGTCATAATGATCTTCCTTATTCAGATTTTATAAACTCACCCCAATATTCTGACAAAACAAGACGATTTTATCTTATCTCTATTCTTATAGGTTGAGCTGTGTATCTCTGGCAAATTTAAATTCCTTTACGAATGGCTCTCTGAGTTCTGAATCTGACCCAAAGCCGACACCTAACCTGAGTGTAATAATAGATTTGCTAACTTGTCCTTGCCCTTTCTCTTCATATTTAGGCCATGAGAAGTATATCCCTAACTTCCCACAGCAATTACTGGAATAAAACAAACATAGATCTGAAGGAACTCCTTCAACTCCCTGTTTACTACTCCTATACTCCTATCTCCAATCTCCAAGAAATCCACACTTCGGTGTTCATTAGTGGCCCCCATTTCGTCCAGGTCATAAATAAACCTGGAATTATTTTTTAAATATCTGGTGTGTTTCCAGTCCCCCCCCCCCCCCCCCCCCAATCTATCACCAACTGATCTTCACTGAAGCCCTTACTCATTTGTTCTAAGCTTTCTCTTACCAAAACTAACATTTGGTTTCACAAAAATTGTAGCCCCATACCCTCAACCTAATTTTTCCTTAGCTGTTGGCTTACACCCCTCCAATTACTGCTACCTTATTTTTAAGTTACTTAGCAGTTTTTTTACTGCACCCAACATTCATCTACATCTTTATGAGGCTCTTCTTTCTCTAACTCTGATAGCAAATGAAATCTATCACTGAAATGAATTTTGAATTTACTAAATTTCCTCATGTCAACAATTTGCTTGCCACTTTGTCACAGCACCTTTTCTTTTTTTCCCTTAAACAGTCATTATACAAATTTTGTGTTTCTAACTCTTCCTGAATGGGACAAATATTTGTCACCTATTCCTCAATTTTCTGGTCTTTCTGGCGTAATTTATCCTTACATAGAAGTGTCCCACTGAGTGTAACATTCTCTTTCCCACTGCCTCTGCCACAGTGAAATTGCAGCCTTGAATTTTCACAAAATATTCCAGGTTTCACTAATCTGCAGGGACATGCACATTTGCCACATATGGTTGATCAATTTTTTAATATGTTAACACTCACTAAAATGGGGGAAAAAGCAATAAATGTACTGAAACAGACATTTATGTTAGTGAAGAAATATCTAGAACTCTACTCGGGATCTAGATTCACCCACTGTGTACCCTTTCTAAGTTCAATTGTTTGTGGTAACACAGTTAGCTATTAGCCACCACTGCTGGCTAAGACCACCCACCTGACCACACAAGGTGTCACAGAACATATTGTGTGTCCTCAGTGGTTTATAACTCACTGTCACCAACAGCAAAAATAGTACAAAACGTACTGTGACAAACTTTCATAAAGTTAGCTCTTTTAAGCTGTAGTGATATACAAAATAATCATATTTCTATAATCAAGATTTTCACCTTAACAAAATATTACAACAAAAATGTTTTTTCCTTGTTATTGAAACTTGTCGCAAGTTGAAATAGTATTTCAGTAAAGAGTCAACCAGGCATTGGACAATGCAGAACTGCTTGCAATGGTTATGGAATGATTCTGTTCTGGCATGAAAATCATTGCCGTCTTGCCACAATTTCTATGCTTTCAATTTGAGTCTTCTCTGTTACGCAGTAAGTGATACGACATCTTTTAAATATCCACATTTTACTAAAGCCATTGCAGACAAAGTCAAATGCATTATCAATTAGAAATGATACAAAGATAGAGAAAACCGTTACACATTATCTTGACTGCATTGAGGAACTGGTTTCTGGAGAAGGGCTTGAAGTGTGTTTCAATAGAAATTGTGGCAGACTTCAGTTCAAATATCCTGAGGCAGATGATATGAGTCTTACTCACAAAGATCAAATATAAGGAAAACTTAGTGCCCCTATTTCTACACAGAAAAGGCGACTTTTAAATATGCTGTAAATTTCCAGTGCTGTGATATTAATTAGAAACTTACACAGATGTAAATGATATATACTATACTTTTCATGGCTATTGTATTAGTTAGTTCATATACTACTGTGGTAATTTTGTGTGTAGGTAGACGTAACTTCGTGTGTTAATTAAAGTAAATTATTACATATTTTCTATCTATTCAGTTCATGAACATAAATCTGTATAATGTGTGGAGTTTAATACAAACAAAATGAATTAAAGTCCACATTTTCTGATCCTAAAATTCCTTTTAAATATTTAAACAGTACATACAAATAAATAACAAAATAATCCAATAGGGATGCCGATGACAACCAGAATGTGTGGGAATGTCCATTTACATGTACTTCTAATATGGCTGTCAATTTAAGACTAAGTAAAGGACCGAGTTGACTGGCACTTAAAATGTGATTTTCTCAGCGAATGTGGTTATGTAATTATGTGGGTGAAAACATATTGCGCTAAGGATTTTTCATTACTTCAGTGATGCTAACTCATGGGTAGAGAACTGTGCAAACCTTAGGTGCCACCAGAAATGTACCACACCACCCTATATTTCATCTCTTTATCAACTATCCAATGCACATATTACTTTGGGTCTCATGAACATGCTCAAAATTAACAACCACTTCTGAATGCTTTTAAGCCAATATATAACTTTCTCTATCTTTTTTTCAATCGCTTTGATACATTCATTGGCAAAAACAAAAGTAAATTACAATTTAAATTTATATTACAAGAATATTTACATATTTAATTATACAGTCAAACAAATTGTCATTTCACACTTCAGAAAGGCTTTTTGGTTCTGTATCAGCTTATTCAGCATGCACAATAGCATAAAATTCACGGTTTCCATGGTTTTTGTAAAATTACCATCAACATCTGTTCCATGTTTTTCCCATATTCACTATGCAAAGAACTACCTGATAGCAGAAAGCCAGAACAAATGCCGGCTGGGGTGGCCGAGCAGTTCTAGGTGCTGCAGTCTGGAACCGCGCGACCGCTACGGTCGCAGGTTCGAATCCTGCCTCGGGCATGGATGTGTGTCATGTCCTTAGGTTAGTTAGGTTTAATTAGTTCTAAGTTCTAGGGGACTGATGACCACAGCAGTTAAGTCCCATAGCGCTCAGAGCCATTTTTTGAACCAGAACAAACATATGATAATAGTCTTATGTTAAGCAACTATATATAATGAGTGGCTCAGAAGCCAAGACTTGCAAAGATTAAATGGCTTTCACAGAAAAATACTAACATAATCAATGCACTAAGGGAAACATACAACGGAATAACAACAATATTGAAAGGACAGATTGCTACTCATCAGATAGAGGAGTCACTGAGTCACAGACAAGCAGAATGAAAAAGACAGCTAAAATATTGCAGCTTTTGGACCAAGTTCTTATGCATACACACATTCACAAAAGCACAACACACAAATCACTGTCTCAGGGCTCTAGAGCCCATTGGCCTTGTGATGGATAACTGGAAGAGGAAGAGAAGGAAAATGGTAGAAGAATACAGACTAAGTGAAAGGAATGAAAGAGGAATCCACCTGGTAGAATTTTGCACAAAGAATACTTTAATCATTACTAACACCTGATTTAAAAATCGTGAAAGAAGGGTAACAAGTCATCAATGATTGTCTATCTTATGTTCAGTAGTCTGAAGTCACTCAGTGTTTTGTTTTCATTATATAATTTTAAATCATCTATCATCTGATATCTATAATGTAACACCAATGTTGGTCAGTCAGTCTTTGTCACAAGTTATATTCTGTGGAACCACCCACAGTTTGAGTTGTTTACTAATCTGTGTTCTGAAATTTTACTAACTCACAACAAGAAAGTTCGTCATCTTCAGTGTTTATGAACAATGAATATAAGGAGAATGTAAATTCTATAGTGTTGTGCACATTTATTTAGTAACTGTTCATTAATCTTCTAGAAAAATGATTAAAGGAAAAGAATATGAAACATAAAACAGGTAAGTTTCTTTATTTTAGGGTTATGTTATTCACTGTGTACAAACCTGTCTGGCAGTACAAAGTGAAAACAAATATAATATTAAAGTCTTAGTTTAACTATACATGTGCAAAAAGTTGCTTACCATCTCATCTTCAATCTTCAAAGGGTCACACTCATCAAGATAATCATTCTCAGATGCCAAGTGCTGCAAAAACAGAAAAGCATTAACATAAAAACAAAAATATAAGAAGTTAAGTACACAGCATTAAAAATAATGGTTCTTAATATAAAGAAAAAAAATAACCCCACCATTTGTTTGTCTGTAACTGATATTATAATTATTACACAGGGAAAATTACAGATGCATAATAAAAAATGGCTCAATGATTCACCTCACCTTACTGTACAGAGTAAGTTACAGATAAATCATGCTGACACAAGCACACATTACCACATTCCAGCCAAGTATTTTGAAATAAACAACATCAGTCCTATATCCTATATTATCAAAAGTATTCGGACACCCTTTAGTGGACTTTAATATGGTCTGTGTCCACCCTTTGTCTTCATTACAGCCTGAACTTTGCTGAGGACACTTTCGACCAAGTGTCTGAATGCTCATGGAAAATGGCAGTGGCTTCTTCCTCAAAAGCCAAAAACTTAGACAGGTAGTGATTTTGAACACGGGGGTCTGGAGCAAAGTTGACATTTTAACTCATCCAAAATGTGAGTCAATGAGTGGGTTCAGGTCAGGACTAGGCAGGCCCATCCATTTCAGGGTTGTTACTGCCCAAAAACCATTGGCACACAGATCCCATTTTATGACAGGATGCACTGTCATTCTGATACAATCAATCACTGTCTCCAAACTTTTCTCTACTATATGCAGACACAATGCTGTAAGATGTACTCATATCCTTCTGCATTTAGTGTTTTCTTAACTGCAATACAGCGACCACACTCTAACAACAAAAAGAACTCCTAAATTCACAAAATCAGCCCCGCTGTAGTTCACTGCAGTTCAATGTTGGGATTATATGTGATGACAGGTAGCATTCTCCTAACATTAGCTTGCATCATATTGCCAAAGCGCATAGCGTAATCACTCCAAATCATTAATTTCTAGGCACCCACTGTTCTGTGGCATTACTATTTATACAATATCAAGTGTCACTTAGCATAAACTGCAGAAATGTGTGGTTCATGAGGAGCTGCTCAATCACCGTACCCTCCTCTTTTTAACACCCAATGTACAATCACTGTGCTAGCTACTCTGCTGGTAGCACTTTTGAACTCACAGGTAATTCCTTACACTGATTTCATGTGATTTTTTTTATGGCCACCCTCTACAATGCTCAGAGGTCTCTGTCTGTCAGCACAGGAAGTCAGTCTGGTCTTGGTTTAGCTCTGGTCCTTCCTTTGCATTTCCATTTCACAAACACATCACCAACAACTGACTTGTGACTTTAGAAGTGTTGAAATTGCCACAATTTATCTGTTACTCACGTGACACCCAATAATAAGTCCAAACTGTAACTGAGTTCTCTTGACTGACCCATTCTGCTGTCATTGCTGCTCTGTTGGCAAAACAATATTCTGTGCATCATTTTGTACTCTCATGACACCTGGTGGCCAATTCTACATTATGTACGGGTGTCTGAATACTTTTATCATATAGTTAAATCAACTGCACAGCTTAAAATAATATCATATAAACCACCTTATTAATGCCTGCTAATAGCATCATTTTTCAAATATGTGTCACAAATGACTTGTGATAAATTATTATAGTTTCAGCTCAATACAAATGTATCGTACTTTGGACACAAGTAAAGCTTAGTCAACTCATGAGACATCATCAGTATGTAATGCTACTTACGCATCAACTGATGTGTTTCATTACAACACACAACTTTATTTATATTACACTGTTACAGAGAAACAGAAATTGTGCAGGCTGTTTAAATACAACTTCTAGGGAGTAAATGCCTGATGAACAATTCAGAGATCTACAGTTTCGTTCCTGGTTAATACCAGGAAAGTTTTGCAGATTTACATTGACTTTCTTGTATTTTAGTAGATTTTTAGGAGTCTGAAGACACACATGTTCTTTTCCTGTCTGAACATCCTGTGCGCACATGTTTAATGTAGATAGTTCTAGGCTAGAATCATTTTGAGATACATTCATTAAGGAAAAATGAATTACAATACATGCGAAAGTTAAAAACAAGCAAAACCTACAATTTTTGCGCTTTCCGAACCCTAGAGGCGTGTACATGTTCGATTTTACTGAAAAACCATTTATCTTATAATTGTAACACTTTGAAGATCACCACTGGGAAACTTCTAGTCCTTTATGGAAAATCTAGATTAATGAACTACATGCCCAAAAAGAAAAATCAGTCAATTAATTGAGAGTATTTGAACATAGATTTCTTAAGAACATTCAGACAGAAAAAATAATGAATTTGAAATATTATTGAGGTGTTACAATCTGACAGCAGTGGTGAACCTTCTAGTGCAAGTGCAGTAAAATAGCAGTACCTTAATTAATAAAAGTTCCACAGAGAAGAGCTCATCATCAAAAAAACTCATTGTTATACTATCCAACAATGACAAGACAAATAAAAATGAACCATCTAAGAACACACATAGGTAGGTAAAGTGTACAGTAGGTAAAGTGTAGAGTAAGTAAAGCGTAGAGTAAGTAAAGCGTAGAGTAAGTAAAGCGTAGAGTAAGTAAAGCGTAGAGTAAGTAAAGCGTAGAGTAAGTAAAGCGTAGAGTAAGTAAAGCGTAGAGTAAGTAAAGCGTAGAGTAAGTAAAGCGTAGAGTAAGTAAAGCGTAGAGTAAGTAAAGCGTAGAGTAAGTAAAGCGTAGAGTAAGTAAAGCGTAGAGTAAGTAAAGCGTAGAGTAAGTAAAGCGTAGAGTAAGTAAAGCGTAGGGTAAGTAAAGTGTAGGGTAAGTAAAGGGTAGAGTAAGTAAAGGGTAGAGTAAGTAAAGGGTAGAGTAAGTAAAGTGTAAAATCCCTGGTTGCACAAGCAAGTTTAAAAGTGGGAGGAAGGCACAGGTATACCACCTTCAACTTGATCATCCTGGGTGAAGAACTGAACAGTTTGGACCACCTTTCATACTGACAATACTGAGCAAGGTGGCGCAGTGGTTAGCACACTGGACACGTATTTGGGAGGACAATGTTTCAAACCTGCATCCGGCCATCCAGATTTTGTTTTTCTGTGATTTCTCAAAGTCGCTTTAACAAATGCTGGGATAGTTTCTTTGAAAGTGCATGGCCAATTTCCTTCACCATCGTGGACACTGTCTGAGCTTGTGCTCCTTCTCTAATGACCTCTATGTCAATGGATGTTGAACACCAACTTTCGTCCTTCAGACTGACTCAATGAAGTAATGTATACATCAGAGTAGTCCATTTAAACACATACATTCATCCAGCACATCACAGTTTGAATTCTAAAACCCCTGTCCAAGTAACAATGCATTTTGTAACTTAGTCAATAAACACTGTAAGCCTCAGATAGTAAAACTTTCTTATCTGTACAAAGAATCTGGTAAGATAAAATATTACCCGCTCTTAAAATTCTAATATTTATCAAATTAATAGGTTTGAATCATACTGAACAAAAAATTATTTTGGATATTTCATGACATGTTGACAGAGAAGAAAATTTTTTAGACTGAGAAACAGAAACAGAACCAATCACAAGTCACCTTTTCAGAGAATTACTAAGCGATTCTCTGCAAATAAATTAGAAATATAATGGACATACAGTTCTGCATAACACCATTAAAGGTTAACAAGATGTTAAAAGACAGGGGATAGTGCATAACCCATAAATTTTTAGGTGTGGAGAATTCCAGATTACTGGGTGTAAAACGTACCAGAATTTCTGGTGTAAATGCTGATGAAAATTTGAACACAAAGAAACACTGTTGACATTTTTAAAAAATTTAAGTTTAGCACCTTAATACAGGGTTTTTCAAAATGAACATACCACTTTTAAGGCATTCTATCGTTTAATACATTCAACTTACAATGGTAAATAATACACCAAATGAAATAGCAACTCAAACAGTTTTGTTTGTACACCTGTGCACAATAGTAAGAGCATGTAATGACAAAGAGTGACTCAAAAACGTGTTGAACGAGTGTGAGTCTTTCATGCTTAGCCCCAAGAAATACCCCACGGAAAGTTTATGGGCCTTGTTTTTTTTCAGTGAATCAACGTTACTGATGTTTATCATGATGTGCTACAACTATGGCCCATGCCTCAATGGGAAGAAGGTGAACAACACATGTTTATTTGGGACCAATATGGTGCACCGCCTCACTGGCATAACTCAATACACGACTGGTTAAACGACATTGTATCCTACCTGTGGACTGGGCACAAGGGCCCGGCTGACAAAGTATGCTTACTCATCATATAGAGGAGATGTTGAGTAGCAGACAGGCACACCAAAAAGATTGTTAAACATGTGAGTTTTGGCCAAGGGCTTTCTTCTTAACTAGGCAAAACACACACACACACGCGAGAACTGTCCCTTGCCACTGGTAACATGCTTGCAGTCTGGCCTTAGTGGCGAGAGACAGCGCGCGAGCGCGCGCAAGTGTCTGCATGTGTGTGTGTGTGTGTGTGTGTGTGTGTGTGTGTGTGTGTGTGTGTGTGTGTGTGTGTGTGTGTGTGTGTGTGTTTTCTGCTTGCATGAATTTGTGTTTGGTTGGTTTGTGGGATTAAAGGGACCAGACTGCTATGGTCATTGGTCCCCTTTTTCCAGAAAAACTAAAACCACCCACAGAGAATAAAAAACGAACAATAGAAAATACAGCAGACGACAGAGGACAAGAAATACTCAGACAGAGATCAGACAAAACAAATTAAAATCACACTGAGTGTAACGGTGGTTGGCCGACCATAGGGGAAAAAAAAAGGAAAAGCCAACCACCGAGGACACATTAAAAACTCAGTTTAAAATCGTAGGCCAAAGGCCAGAATCAACACAAAAAAAAGACATAAACACTGAGATTAAATGATAAAAAAACCCTGCCCGAATAAAACGCAAAACTAAGTCCACCATGGCAGAGTCATCTGTTATAAGGGCAGGGAGCATGTCGGGCAGCGCAAACATCTGCCTGAGCACACTTAAAAGTGGACAGTCCAACAAAATGTGGACCACCGTCAAAGCCGACCCGCATCGACATAGAGGTGGGACAGTAGAAAGCTGTGTGTGTCAAGCGGGTGTGGCCAATGCGGAGCCGGCAAAGAACTGCTGAGTCCCTGCGAGTGGCTCGCAGGGATGACCACCACACAGCTGTCATCTCCTTGACAGCACAGAGTTTATTACGTGTGGTCAGTTCGCGCCATTCATCATCCCATAGCGCAAAAACTTTGCGGCGTAAGACTCCCCTCAAATCAGTCTCCAGGAGGCCAATGTCCAGAGATGGTTTACTGGTGGCCTCTTTCGCCAGGCGGTCAACATTTTCATTGCCAGGTATCCCACCATGGCCAGGGGTCCACACAAAGACCACAGAGCGGCTGCAATGTGCAAGAGTATGCAGGGACTCCTGGATAGCCATCACCAGATCAGAACGAGGGAAACACTGGTCAAGAGCTCGTAAACCGCTCAGGGAATCGCTACAGATCACGAAGGACTAACCTGAGCGGATATACTCTAGGGTACGAAAGATGGCAACCAGCTCAGCAGCGAAAATGCTGCAGCCAGCCGGCAATGAACGTTGTTCAGAATGGTCCCCTAGAGTTAGCGCATAACCAACACGACCAGCAACTATCGAACCGTCAGCGTAAAACACGCCAGAGCTCTGATACGTGGCTAGGATGGAATAAAAGCAGCGGTGAAAGGCCTCCGGAGGGACTGATTCCTTCAGGCCCTGTGCCAATTCGAGGCGAATGCAAGGGCGAGGCACACACCACGTGGGTGTATGCAGAGGGACCCGGAAAGGAGGGGGAATAGGAAAAACCCCAGACCCGGAGAGAAGCTCTCGGACGCGGACCGTGATCGTACAACCCAACCGGGGCCGACGTTCTCAGAGATGGATGACTGCCTGCAGGAACAGGAGACAATAATTTGGATGCCCACGCAAGCTAAAAACATGGGCAGCATAAGCAGCCAGTAAATGTTGGCGCCGTAACTGCAGTGGAGGGACACCTGCATACACAAGTATGCTGTCCACAGGGCTGGTTCCGAAGGCACTTTGCAAAGAACGTTGGTGAGGCTAATGGGGCGGTAGCTGTCTACCTCCTAAGGGTTCTTGCCAGGTTTCAAAACGGGGATAACAATGCTTTCCCACCATTGTGACGGAAACTCACCCTCGACCCAAATACAGTTGTAAAGGTCAAGGGGGCGCCGCTGGCAGTCCACTGAAAGGTGTTTCAGCATCTGACAGTGGATGTGATCTGGCCCAGGAGCTGTATCAGGGCAAGTGGCTAGGGCACTGTGAAATTCCCACTCACTGAATGGAACTTTGTAGGATTCAGGATGGTGGGTGCGAAATGAAAGTCGCCGACATTCCATCTGCTCTTTAATGGAGCGTAAGGCCAATGGGTAATTGGCAGAAGCGGAACTCAAGAGCAAAATGCTCTGCCAAGAGGTTGGCAATTACGTTGGAGTCAGTACAAACTGCTCCATTCAGTGAGAGCGCAGGGACACTGACAGGGGTCCGATAGCCATAGAGGTGTTGAATCTTGGCCCAGACCTGCGATGGAGTGACATGGAGGCCAATGGTGGACACACACCTCTCCCAGCACTCCTGCCTGCGTTGGCGGATAAGGCGGCGGGCTCGCGCACACAGCCGTTTGAAGGCGATAAGGTGTTCTATGGAGGGATGTCGCTTGAGATGCTGGAGCACTCGCCGGCGATCTTTAATTGCTTCAGCAATCTCAGGCGACCACCAAGGCACAGTCCCCCGCCGAGGGGACCTAGGAGAACGGGGAATGGCAGATTCTGCAGCAGTAATGATGCTGGTGGTGACCGAGTGAACCACTGCATCAATGTCATCATTAGAGAGAGGCTCAATAGCGGCAGTGGAGGAGAACAAGTCCCAGTCAGCCTTATTCATAGCCCACATGCAAGGGCGCCCAGAAGACTGACGCTGTGACAGTGATAGAAAGATCGGAAAGTGGTCACTACCACACAGGTCGTCATGCACTCTCCATTGGACAGACGGTAAGAGGCTAGGGCTGTAGATCGAAAGGTCGATGGCAGAGTACATGCCATGTGCCACACTCAAGTGTGTGAAGGTACCATCATCTAAAATCGAAAAATCGAGCTGTGCCAATAAATGCTCAGTGGTGGCGCCTCGACCTGTCACCACTGACCCACAACACAGAGGGTTATGGGCGTTGAAGTCGCCCAGTAGCAAGAAAGGTGGCGGCAATTGGGCTATCAGCGCAGCCAGGACATGCTGTGCGACATCACCATCCGGTGGAAGGTAAAGACTACAGACGGTAACAGCCTGTGGCATCCACACCCGAACAGCGACAGCCTCTAAAGGTGTTTGTAGAGGGAGAGACTCGCTGTGAAGAGAGTGAAGGACATGGATGCAGACGCCACCAGACACCCTTTCATAAGCTGCCCGGTTCTTATAATAACCCCGATAGCCACGGAGGGCGGGGGATGAATTTGTGTGTGTTGTCTACTTCAGAAGACCTTTCGGCTGAAAGATCACATCTTTAGCGATCTTTTTGATGCGCCTGTGTGCGGCTTTGAACATCTCCTCCATATGGTAAGTAACAACCTATCCTTTTCATACTACTGTCATTATTCAATTCCACATTTTTATTGTTTAAATAAACTGATTGTAATTTCAAAAGTAATCACCACAGCTGTTGATAATTGATGCCACTGTACAACAAGATGATCAGTGCCATCATGGAAAAATGTTTTCAGCTTCCTACTAAACCATGACCATACTTTCGTGTGCACCTCTTCCTCAAAACAAAATTTGCTACACAGGTTGCCAAGGTTGTTTTGACAACACTGGAAAAGTTTCATTGGGAAGCCCTTACACATCTTCCACACAGTCCTGATTTCTCCCCATGTGATTTCCATACTTTTGATTCTTTAAAGAAAGATATTCGTAGCCAGCGATTTACTTCAGGCTAAGAGGTACAATCTTGTTCTGTAGGCAACTGCAGATACTTTTCCATGAAGGCATTGACTGTCTTGTCTGAGAGTGGGATAAATATATTAACAGTTATTACAAATATTTTTGAAATACCATACAGATTATTTACTGGTTAGAAAATAGTGAAATACATCCAAGAAAAATTTGGTGAATGGTATGGTTGCCAACTGATTCACACGAATCAGACAAAGAAGACAGTGCACAGTGGTCAGATTTTGATTTACTGATGACCAATGATAAATTTGAAGGATCTAGGGGTCCAAACATATTTCCCAAACATACACAGAATGTTGAGGATATCATAGAATTATACAGGGTATACACTAAGTCCAGGAACACTTTCAATTATTTATTGCACAAGCACTAAACATGGAACAGGTGTCATACAAATGAGGGGGGACCCAAAAATAATCGGAATTTCTTTATAGAAAGCATATACTTTATTGTTTTCAAATACAACCTTAATCTCCTTCAAAGTACTCTCCACTAGCATTAACATACTTGTCCAAACATTCATTCCAGTGTTCAAAGCACCTTTTAAATTCATCCTCTTTGATACCTGCTAGCACTTTCATGACATTGCGTTTTACGTCTTCCACGTCCACAAAACGCTTCCCTCTCAAGTCTCTTTTCATCCTTGGGAACAGGAAGAAGCCCAAGGGTGCTAAATCCAGTGAATAGGGCGCATGGGTCAAGGAAGTCGTCTTCATTGAGGACAAAAACTGGCAAATGCTGAGAGCCGTGTGCACAGGAGCATTGTTGTGATGCAGGAACCACATGCCAGAATCCCACGAAGCCGGACATTTTCATGACAAACTTCTGCAAAGCTGTTTCATAACCTCCAAATAGAATTGTTGGTTTACTGTCTGGTTTTCAGGGACAAATTCAGAGTGTACGATCCCTTTGATGTCAAAAAAACAGATCAACATTGTTTTCGCATTCGATTTCACCTGTCGAGCTTTTTTTGGCTGAGGTGAGCCAAGTGACTTCCATTGTGATGACTGTTGTTTACTTTCTGGATCGTACCCCTAGCAAGATGACTCATCACCTGTAATGCTTTTGTTGAAAAATGTTGATCATCTTTGAACATGTCCTTCATTTTGAGACAGGCTCGAATGCGACGACCCCTTTGATCTCTGGTAAGAAGCTTCGGCACGAATTTTGCTGCCACTCTTCGCATCCCCAAATCGATGGTCAAGATGTGCTGAATTGAGCTCCACGACAACCCGGACAAGTTCTCAAGTTGGTCGATTGTCCTGCATCGATCTTCACTGATGAGATCACAGATTTTGTCGATGTTGTCTTCATTTCAAGCAGTTGAAGGTCGACCAGAACGGGGCTGATCTTCAACCACCATTTCTCCCTTAAAAAACCGAGAAAACCATTCGTACACTTGTGTTTTACTAAGAGCATGTTCTTTGTAAGCTGTCTGAATCATTGCAACAGTTTCTGCTGGGTTCTTGCTGAGCAAGAGACAAAACTT
This sequence comes from Schistocerca americana, assembly GCF_021461395.2. Taxonomy (NCBI): domain Eukaryota; kingdom Metazoa; phylum Arthropoda; class Insecta; order Orthoptera; family Acrididae; genus Schistocerca; species Schistocerca americana. The sequence goes on along the minus strand of NC_060129.1, from coordinate 27,871,191 downwards.
CACTGCCGCACTTTGTTCGTAAGAACTAGCCATTTCCTTGTGTCACGTCTGCACTGTATGCACACTCAAAGAACTGCCAAAGAAACCACACTTCTCACTGTTGGGTGACGCCGAATGGCAGAATGACTCAGCAGAGCTCCTACTACAACCCTCTGGTGGCGCAACCTGCTACTACAAGTACACGATGTGCAGCATTATGATTCTGGTTACTTTTGGGTCCCCCCTCATATTGCATTCTGAAGAGAAACTCTGAAAGTTTTTTTTACAAACATTTGATATGAGAATCATGAGTCACCCGGCATACATCAATACGGTAATTGAATTCTTGCCATACTCATCCCAGCATGGCATCTTCGACTAAGGCAGTCACTTCCTGTATTCTCTCCCAGAGCTCTGGTACATCAGTTGGTATAAGTAGTCCATACACCAGACCTTTACTGTGCCCCCACAGAACAAAGTCACATGGAGTGAGATATGGTGATCGGGGAGGCCATTTCATGAACTCCAACACACAGAATGCTCATTCCACACCTGAACTTGCCATGTTTGCTACTAGTACTTGTAATGGAACCTATTAAAGGCTTTACTTTACTGAAGTATGCGATACCCTCCAAATTCAAGCAGTTTAACGAGTATTTATGATTATAGAAAAGTTATTGTGTATGTTAACAATGATTGCATAACATGTCTCCATAAACAGTCCACCCATTAAACTGAATAACTGACCACACAAAAGTTAATATCACTTGACCACTGATACAGAAAATGTCATCATGTAAAAACACTAAGTTCATCTTAAATAATTAATATGAAGTACGAAAAATAGTAGCCAACTTAGATATTTTGGATCTCCTTAAATAAAAATCACCCAGTGAAACCTATTTGTTCACTAGGACCGTTTTCACTCAGTATTCATGTAAACTCTCCTACTTTAGACGAAAACCAATGTAATTCTTAATAATTCATGTTATTCACTTATTTATGCAAATTAGAGAAGTCAATTGACAAACTTCTAAAAAACGGCCTTTTTGTAACAAAGAATTATTCTGTCTGTCATTTTAAAAACCTGTTAAATTATGTCACTTGATATAAATTAATAACTTTTCTGCACAAATTACAATAACAGATGTACATGTGACTTATAATATATATCTCTTTTTAGTAGTTCTTTGACAAGGTTATAAATACAAGCAGCAAGAAGGGTTGGGAGCACAGTCGGAATGTCGCTTTGGTAAAGTGTGTTTGTGTGTTATTGTTTGAGGTGGATAAACAATGCAAAGAACATGTAAAAGAAGTACTACTTTGTGTTGTGTCATTGTCTTTGGCGGACAGTGGAATTAAGATGGCCACCAGAGTAATAAATAATTGAAGTTTAAATATTTGTTGGTTTCGCTCGTTATTTATCATCAAAAGCACATCAAAACACGAGACCTCATCTTTTTTACCCCTAGACAACCAGATTTAGAGCCAGCATCAGCATCGAGACACAACAGTGATCCAGCAAGCAGCAGTGATTACCACAATGCACTTTAATGGCACCAACCTAACATGAAGCGCTAACATGCTCCATAGATGGGAGTGAAATAGTGCGATTATAGCAATATCTATGACTAGGCAACCATTACACGATGACTACTGGCAAATTACCAAACTACGCTGTGGTGGTACACATGAAAAAAACTTTCAGGGTTTCTCTTCAAAATGACATATGTATGATATCTGTACAATGTTTGGTTATTGTGCAATAAATAATTGAATGTATTCGTGGACTTTATGTACACTCTGTATATTGGGGACAATCTATTTGAATATGTTAGCAAAGAAACCAACAAGTACTACAGTCAAAATTGCAACAGAAGGAAACTGGATTTTAAAAAATACCAAATTTGGGGATGTAACGTCTAGTAAGAAACAAAAACAACATATTATGTAGTAACGAGAAAATTATATGTATCATATTGTGTTATTGTATAAAATTATGTATTTTTTTTTTATTATTTATTTTTGAGAATATCTGCGTCGGCGAGTAATAAAACCGACACAGAAGATAAATGTTAAACAGAGATTAAAAAAGGAACTAGTATATAATACGTGTTGAATATGAATGTCTTTGTCGTCTTAATTTGGAAGTTGTGCGAGTAAGATCTCCTGTTGTTGTCGTAGAGAACGCCAATGTAGCATTCTTTTGTCGAGACTAAGCAATGTACGCCATTACGTGTGAATTCACAAAGGTCTGTAATCACTGAGATATTTAAAGGTTTTAATAGAGTTGTTTAAATGAAAACTTTTATTATTTATTGTTAAGCTTGCTTGCATATTATCCCATCCTGTTGAGACATTTTTCAGTTATATAAATATTATCTGTGGTGCTGAGCTGCGTGGAGAACGAAGAGCCGCTGCCGCGGCGTATTTAAACGACTTACAATATAGTCGAGCATACCGCAAGGAAGCGGTAAAATAATAGTAAAATAATATTATTTCTTTTAGCTCCCAGACTGGCAGTGAAGATCAGCAGATTTTATGATGTGTTGCAGATTGACGCGGGCTGCTGATAGGATATAATTTACAGTGCAAATAATTTAATGTACCTTCAGAATCTGATAGGAATCTTGCTGTGCTCCGTTCTGATCTGGCAAACTTTATAGTGACAACGTATTTTTTAATGAGAGTCTCATGTTCTTGGGCTAGTCGTGGTATGAAATAGCATTTTAACAAGAAATAAAATCCACTGCGAACTTGTGTTTTTGAACGATCACACGGACTGTAACATCAGTGCTCATAACAAAGTAATTTCAACTTTTAATCACTATGAAGTAGGGAAGATATATTGATTCTTAGCATGAGTTGCAGTTACGAAAAATCGTTCCTTAAATTGTAGGCCAGATACAGAACAATAAGACTTCCATATATACATTTTATTCCGCTAAAGGGTAACGATGATAAAGAAAAGCAAAGCACAGCATTATTAACAGATATTTCGTGGCTCTTTTCGTATATGCGATAATAAAAAACGTGAAACTGTCGCCCAAAAATGCGGGGCACGAATTTGCAGTGGCCACAAATATAAAATTTTATGTATTTTTCTTTCAGTGTTGATTGTTATGTATGTGTAGATATATATGTATTTAGTGATATATGTATGTATATCATGATCAATGCTATGTATTAATGAATGTGTAAACACTCTTTCATGACAAAACGTACTACTGCAAACGAGTCTGAGAAGACGATCCTGATAGTACTGAGAAGCTGTAACGACTACGTAATCCGGGGGCAGCCGAACCCCGAGATAAGATAAACTAAAGGTAAGACTACAGTGTAGTTGTCCTGTTTGTAGAAGTCGAGCTCCAGTGAAGTGATCTCATTTCGCTAGTGGTGTGCATATTGTGCGTAGTTTGATGTTAGTGTTTGTGACAGGACAAAGTTGATGGTAGATAGTAATTTTTAGTGTGCAGTTAGTGTAGATAAATTAACGTATTTTGTGTGCAAGGGGCAAAACTGTCAGACTTTGTGGTTTAGTAAGCAATTTATGAATATGGTTAAGTTGCGTAGTCAACGTCCGAGCAATATGAATACTGAGGAACAACAATTAGTTAGTGCAGGAAATGTGGAACCGGGTACCTCAAGTAGTACTAGTACTCTCTTTGAGGATATAACATGTGAGAATGTGGGGGCAGGGGCACAGGAAGTGGTGCCACCGCCCACTAGTCCTCAAGGGGATGTAGAGAAAGAAGTTGTACCACCACCAGAAAAGCAGGAACCAGAGAGTGGTAATCTGCCTGGTGGGTATTCGCTTCAGGCTATATTAGAGCGCGTGCTGAATTACCAGGCAGAATTTGCGCAACAGCAAGTCGAGCGAGACCGCCAGCAAGCTGAGCGAGATCGCCGGCAAGCTGAGCGGGACCAGCAACTTGTGCAATCGTTAGAAAACATGAAAAAAGAGATTGCAGATATGAAACAGAATTATGAGTCGATACCTAAGGCCGTGCAGGAGCTGACTGAACAGGTCAACAACCTGCAAGTAGCAAACACTAACAGGGTAGATGAAATAGGTGTATTAGCCAATCGAGTAGAAAAGCTAGAAATAGATTCCACGCAGCTTGTAGAGCAGAAGTGGAACGAACAAGCAACTAAAATTGAAACAGAATTCAACTCATGGCTAGAAGTGAAGGAGTGTGAGATTGACAAGAACATTAATTCCAAAGTACAAGCAGCCATAGCAAATAGAGGCTCCGAATCGTTCAGTACCGCAGTGAATAGTCAGGTACAGAACGACGTGCAAACCATCAAACAAATACTCAGTGAGGATATTCCGCAGTGGCAAGCGAATATGAACAAACGGATATCCGACCTGGAGAAGGGTTTAGCACAAAGCAGAAAACATTTGGAACAGGAACCTCTGTCGCCAACAGCCCATGGTTTCGGCAACGCACAAACTTATACGCCATACAACAATGGGGAATCTGTAGTCGATAACGCGAAGAGCTGTAGCTTCGGTTCGGAGCACACAGCATATGTCCAAGGAGCAAAACCATGTAGTTCAAAAATATTAGTGGAAGAAAGTTTAATCAAAAATAGACAATTTCAAACGTTTACTACTGAACGGAAATCAGTACACCCAGTAGTATTCATAAAAAGCTTTAAAAATATCTTGCCCAGTGTGTGGAACGAAACACAGAAAATTCAATACGTAATGTCGTACATTCAAGGTGATGCAGTGTTGTGGGCTACAGAAGTAGCAGACAGCTGCATGACATATGAACAGTTCGAAAGGGCATTTCTATCGAAATATTGGTCGCCTTGTATACAAGAGCGGCTAAGAAAAGAAGTATATAATCCCGAACCGTACTCACCTCGTCTGCGGAATTTGAGACGGTATTTTGAAAAATATATAAACAAAACACGCTACTGGGACGAGCCTATATCACCAAGAGACATAATAAGACTACTAAAATCACATTTACCCATTCATATCAAAGAGAAATTAATACACGTACCAGAAAGCGATATGGAAAACTTCCTGTCTGTTCTAGATTCTATAGACTTGATACAGGAAGACGCAAAATCAGCGTGTGATCACTCGCGGAATAATGGGTCAGGATGTAAACAAGACAGAAATAGTAGTGCACAAAACCACAACCATGGAAATGGTGGGGGTGGTAACAAGCGGCAAGAACATTCGCAAAATGGTAGTAATGGTAGAGGCCAGAACGGGTATGGACAAACAACTTATAACAAAAGGCGTCGATTTGACGACTGGTACGAATCTGGAATGTCAGGGACCAACCGCTGGAAAAATGCGCGAGGTCAGTGGCAGAGCAATTATAGTGATAGTAATCGAAATTGGCAGCAAAATCAGCGAAGAAGCCCAGAGCGACAGGGTAATGACCGGTATGACAACAATAGACCACCGCCGCAAAACGTGCCTATTGCGCAGCCGTGGCGGCCGACAAATCAGAGTGCACATATAGTGGAGGTCGCGGACAATAGCCTTCCAAGTACTTCACAAGCAACTAATCCAACAAACTAGAATCGGCCTCGATATGCTCTCCATCGATGGCCGAGGGATGGAGTGAGAGCAACACGAGTGATAATAATATACCTGGGATACGTATGCTGCGATACAACGATGGTGTCAGTATGGATAAAGATCTACTGAACGAACCACACGAATGTAAGAAAGATAATAACGAAAATGTGCAAGCTATTATCGAAGCGAAAATCAATGATGTTGCAGTGAATATAATCATCGACACAGGTGCCTCAGTAAGTGTAATGAGTATGGAGTTATTTAAGGCACTGGGAAAAGGACATAGCATTCCGACTTTCCCGGTTAATAATTGTAAGGTGTCTGGAGCCATTGGTGCACAGAGCCAATCAGTTAAGTACCAGGTGCAGGTGGAGATTTGTAAGGAGGGCGAAGCCATAGTGAGCTCGTTCCTCGTTGTTAAAGGATTGAAGGTGGCCTGCATTCTGGGAGTAGATTTTCTCCGTGAGAGGGACGCATTGATCGACCTCTCCTTGGGGAAATTAAGCATAGTTAATAGGGGTAGGAGGATTGAGTTATCTATGATGAAATCGAAGGAGGTACTTGTGCCGTGTTGTAATCGAATCAATATCAAGGGTAGGAACCCTTGGGTACTACACCTTGATGATTTGTCACATGCAGCAGACCTCTATTACCCGAACTTAGAGGATCGAAATTTTGAAACAAATGTTGAGGCATTTCAAACCAAAGTGCAGGAATCTGAAGGTTTAAGCGATATCCAAAAGCAACAGTTGACGCAGCTGCTATCGGAATATACTATGGTATTTACTGACCGACCAGGAATAGTCAAAGGGTACCACTATCACATAGAGGTGATGCCCCACAAAACATACTGTCGCGCAACTTACTCCATCCCTTGGTCGAGGAGGGAAGTAGTGGCTAAAGAGATTCGGAAGATGTTGCCACACGAGTGTAGCTATTTGTTAGCACATCCCCATACGGGGAAGATCAAAGGAGTGTATCCACGTAAAGATGTGAAGTTATTTATTCAGTGACATATCACATATAAAGAGTAATAGTTGTAAGAAGATTTTAATTGTGTTTTAGAATATAAGTATGTTAGTATTAAGAAAGAAATTTGTGTGTAATGAAACTTGGAGGAAGTGGATTCAGAAAGTAGGCAATAGCTTACACAGGAAAGATTTTGTTTACAGACAATTAGAGCCATTTAAAAATTATAAGCTCATTAAGCAACGAACAATCTTCTTGTTGATAAAGTGAGGATTAATTTCTTGAACCATTTTCTATGTGTAGTATGTAAGTGCAATTAATGATGCAATCTAATATAGTAGGTAACTGTTGTAATTGTATTAGGATAAGGAACCCTGAGGGAGAGAGTCCTGACTAGCCAAACATGGACTCTGTAATATGCAACAATTATGTGATGTTTGCTGCCAGTAGTGATATGAGAACGACACTGGAGCATAAGCTAATCAAAAAACAAGCCCGTTCCGTGGAAAATCCGCTTTGTATATAACAATGCTTCAATTGAAGCCTGTGTACTTGGTACACGCCCTTGAATATTCATTACGCGATACGTGAATTAAGTCAACCAATGTGGAACCTACACTGTAGTCATATAGGAAAAATCATTAAAAATAATGCTAGTGCTAAATGAAGTATTTATTGATCAATATGCCCAAGTCAAGCTGTCATGCACATGGTAAAATCTGTTTGATAGATGGGTGATAACCAGGCAAGCTACACTGATAAGAAAATTAAAAAATTTCACAAAAGGGCTATATACGCCTAGTAACAATATGAAAAGTGTGTTGTGATAAGGTAAAAACAAATAGACGCCATGTAGATGAGAGTGAGTATGCGAAGAACAGTTAAAAGGTATTAAAAAATTAACTGTGTGCATAAACAATGGAGGAAAGGACGGAATATTGTGTGTAGCAGGGACAGAAAATGACTGTTGTATCTGCACCAATATATACGTCGATAAGTCTAGTGTTGAGTGACAGACTGTCCTAGTGCAGTGCTCAACGAACAATAGACAGTGTATAAAAACAGTAGTTATTGATCCGTTCCGAGTCGAGTTAAACGAACCTAGCTCGACGGGGACATGTAGTATGTGTGTTACGAAACATTTTCATGTGTTGAAAGACGCTCTGGCAGTGTACCAACCGTGGAGTGAGTGAAAATGTGTAGTACAATGTGCGTGTGACGAATCTTGAATACCAGTGTCACAATGCCACAAGAAACCTGTTATCACGCCAAATCATCCTGTGCATACCAGTGAAGCGACGGCTTACTGAACAATAATCGCTTTTAACAAGTTGCATCTTCTTCCACAGCTAGTAATCTGTGTCCTTAAAGGCAGTACACCGTTGTGGAATGTTTGTTTCATGCGCTACAACGGGGAGCCATGTGGAGAAGCCGAGACGAGTGCCGTGCCGCCAGCCAGCTGGTCGCGGTAAACCACTGCCACTCACCGACATCAGCGAATGGTTCGCCACGGTTCGCGACTGCTTGGGCGCCACGTCAGCACGACGTCGCTGTTACTGAGAGCAGGTCGTCGAACCCAGCGGCCGTCGGCACGCGGCGTTCCAGACGACGCGACTCAACAATTGCTTCGCGCCGCCAGCTCCGTACAACATTGTTGTCATTCAAATGAACTACCAAATATGTGTTTAATGCACTAACATGAATAGGGTTTAGTGGACACGAAATGACGTGACAAACATTTGTTTTTGTTTCTTGAGTTATTCAATACGGACCCAAAGTATTCATTGGTTCAGTGATATATAGATATAATATGTTTTCATCATGTTAATGAAGTATACTCGCATGAATGCTAGACATTTTAAACCAATTGTCGCGAGTAAATGCAAGGACGATTCATGATACTACTGTAAAAATGTGTAATAAGTGACTTTCATTACAATCCAAAACACAAATATTATATGGGTAACAAAGAGACTAAAGGTTTAACATGCTCTCACAAACAGCCTTTGTTATATGTGAACATTGGATAGAATCTGAACTTTTTGTGATCAAACTGGGTATTAAAACAAACCAGACGAGATGACCATGGCTCCGGCGCAGTTTTCCCAGGTTTTCTGATCGCACGTAGCCCGGATGGGGGAGCCAAATAAATGTAATGACCCTGGGACTAGGTTTATGGTCACCTCGCAAAGTGTAAGAACAGTATAAAAAGTGTAATTAAACCTCCAGTGTAAAAGAACTAAGAAGTTTAAAGTGAATGTTCTAACCAAGGTAACAGACAATAACCAAACAGACGTTAGTGGCAGCATATTGCCGAACATTCTTAACGTTAGTCAATTGCTGCCAGGGGGCATTGTAACGTCTAGTAAGAAACAAAAACAACATATTATGTAGTAACGAGAAAATTATATGTATCATATTGTGTTATTGTATAAAATTATGTATTTTTTTTATTATTTATTTTTGAGAATATCTGCGTCGGCGAGTAATAAAACCGACACAGAAGATAAATGTTAAACAGAGATTAAAAAAGGAACTAGTATATAATACGTGTTGAATATGAATGTCTTTGTCGTCTTAATTTGGAAGTTGTGCGAGTAAGATCTCCTGTTGTTGTCGTAGAGAACGCCAATGTAGCATTCTTTTGTCGAGACTAAGCAATGTACGCCATTACGTGTGAATTCACAAAGGTCTGTAATCACTGAGATATTTAAAGGTTTTAATAGAGTTGTTTAAATGAAAACTTGTATTATTTATTGTTAAGCTTGCTTGCATATTATCCCATCCTGTTGAGACATTTTTCAGTTATATAAATATTATCTGTAGTGCTGAGCTGCGTGGAGAACGAAGAGCCGCTGCCGCGGTGTATTTAAATGACTTACAATATAGTCGAGCATACCGCAAGGAAGCGGTAAAATAATAGTAAAATAATATCATTTCTTTTAGCTCCCAGACTGGCAGTGAAGATCAGCAGATTTTATGATGTGTTGCAGATTGACGCGGGCTGCTGATAGGATATAATTTACAGTGCAAATAATTTAATGTACCTTCAGAATCTGATAGGAATCTTGCTGTGCTCCGTTCTGATCTGGCAAACTTTATAGTGACAACGTATTTTTTAATGAGAGTCTCATGTTCTTGGGCTAGTCGTGGTATGAAATAGCATTTTAACGAGAAATAAAATCCACTGCGAACTTGTGTTTTTGAACGATCACACGGACTGTAACATCAGTGCTCATAACAAAGTAATTTCAACTTTTAATCACTATGAAGTAGGGAAGATATATTGATTCTTAGCATGAGTTGCAGTTACGAAAAATCGTTCCTTAAATTGTAGGCCAGATACAGAACAATAAGACTTCCATATATACATTTTATTCCGCTAAAGGGTAATGATGATAAAGAAAAGCAAAGCACAGCATTATTAACAGATATTTCGCGGCTCTTTTCGTATATGCGATAATAAAAAACGTGAAAGGGACTCAAACTTAGAAAATGGTTTGGGCTTGCTATCCTAATGGGAATTGTACAAAAAGTAGGATCAATGATTATTCCTCAACAAATCCGTTGACACACACACCGATATTTCACAAAACGATGTCCTGCAACGGATTCAGACAAATAGCATTTTCACATTTTTTCAACAACAACAATAAACAGGATACTGCCGATCAGCTTTTCAAAGTGCAATTTGTAATTGATCTTTTTTCTTTCGAAAAAGGTTCAGGAAACTTTTAATCTAAGACAAAACATCTTAATTGATGAAGGAATGATACCGTGGTGTGGATGGATAAATTTTAACATTTCAATCCGTAGAAAATTATGAAATATGGCATACTCATTTGGGTGCTGTGAGATTAGAGTATGGGATACATTTCCTCATTTAAGATATATTGCAGCACTAGACAGCCTTTAGAAAAAACAATAATGGAATTACTGACACTGCCTTACAGAAAGTGGGACCAGATCTACATGGATAACTATTATAACAGTGTCCAACTTGCAGAGAAGTTACATGAAAAGAAAATTCGAATTTTTGGAATAATACAGCAAAATAGAGGATTTCTGAAAAAATTAAAGCACACAAAAGTCAATGTGTTTGAAGCTTGTCATCAACGGAAAGATGAAGTACTTGTATAGGTATGGAGATCTTCGACAACTAAAATGATATGAATGATCTCTACAATTAATAATGCCACTTTGACTTATACTCAAAGAAAATGTAGAGAAACAAATTACACAATAAAAAACCTGAAAGTGTACTAGTCTACAAGAAATACATGAAAGGAATGGATTGGGCAGACCAATATCTGAGTTATTACCCTATATACAGAAAAACTATAAAAGGGCCAAAAAAAGGTTTGTATGTACCTCTTTAATTGTGCATTATTTAATGCATTCTGTACATGTCAATATTTTAATATGGAACACAAGAGTCTCTGCTTTCACAACTTTTTATTGAAAGTCATCTAATTCGTGAATAAATGTCCATCTACCTGCTTCTGAGCAAAACTTGGAGGTTGCCACTACATCACGTACGTTTCATCATGATCCAGTTGACAGACTTTCCGGTCACATAAAGCAACACCAACTAATACTTTTCTCTGAAATGAATAAACGAAATTGTAGAAACTGTCATGTATGTTCCAAAAACAAAAAAATAAGAACAACAAACTTAATATGCAAGTGTTGCAGAGTTGCATTACATCTTGGAGACTGTTTTGCTGCAGATCATATGAAAGAGATATACTAAGTACCAAAGACAATGCAAACAAACAAATATACGGAACAAACAAATTTTGTATTTATTTACGTATATATATTTTCGAAATTTCATTAAAGTAGGGGAACACGGTTGGGAACTTATGGGAACTAATGATGAGATTAATAAAACTTAACAATTTATAATCTCCTAATAATGTCAAAAACAGCCAGTGACAAGCCAAGTAATTTGAATTAGCGCTGCCGGTGCCAAGCAAATCAATTTGTATGAGACATACAGATGGTAAAGTGAATCAATTTGTACAAGACGTGTGAATGGCAAAGTGTTAATAAGAAAGTATTTATTACGATATTATAGCTTTTATTTTAGTGTAATATGAAACAAGAGTATAGTAAATTGTGTTATAATTTCCCAAAACTGAGTAACTAACTGTAGTCCACCAGATATAAGAAGCCAAATATTGAAATTTTTTTGATCGCCAGTTTTTTGGGTGATTTTATCTAACATTTTTTACTGGATTTGGCTTGTAGAATACTTTTGGTTATTATTTTTAAGACAATGCATAAACTTGTACAAGGTGGTCAAATTTCATGTCTTTCAAGAAAATATTGCACGAAAGATAACTGCCCAAAGTTACCAGAAATACGCGCTTGCTCTGCGTTAAGTCACACACAAAGTGAACAAGTGACTATATCTGTGGCAGTATTGCTTTGACGAACGTTAAACTTTACAAATGTTCATTGGGGTCATGTTTCATAGTTCACATAGAATTTCATCAAAATCCATTATGGTCCACCAGGAAAATGTCACAAAATTAGGCGATATGACATGAAATGACCTTATTTAAATGTATAACAAAAAAGACAAATTTATTTTGTAGTACATTTAAAAATTAATCACTAGTACAAAATATTGTCATGGCATCCATGCTACTCTACCCTGTGCAAGTATCTCCATTTGTGCACGTTTACTGAAATCTACATCAATTTTATGCTGCGTACTGTGTTCATGCGTAGGTGTCCCTCTACAATTTTTATGCTCATTGCCACCCCCTCCCCCCACCACAAATTAACCACTTCTTGATATGCCCTGGCATGTTTCCTACCAACATATGCATTTCTTTAGTCATGTTTTGGCACAAAACTATCTGCAGTTTGGAATAACTTTGCTAAATGTGAATATCTTGGCATCGACTGTATTAGGTACTGATACACTAACTATTAGTGATGTGAAAATTCGTAACAGGACAGGATTGGAAGCTGGATTACTTGCTTATTGCGAAGTTTAACCACTTCAGCTATCCATGCATGCCTCCTTGACTGACCCAAACTTCTATAAGTTGCACTGTCAACATATTTGTATTGGAGTCGCATTCATGACTTGATACTCGCTGTATTATTTCGCATTCCCGCACCAGTCAGGATGAGACTATGAGGAATTATGACCAATGATAGTACTATATTTTCCCTCTACCCTCTTGGCATGTAATGCTTGCTTGTTTGTCTGGAAGAACAGACATTCCTGACGATCAACAGCCATTCAAAATAAATTTTTAATAAATTTACTGAATTTGAATATCTTGTGATTAGCTGTATTAGATATAGATGTACTACCTACTTTCATATGTCACTAATAGGTAGTACATCTATACCTAACACAAATGATGTCAAGAAACTCGTATTCAGCAAATTTATTTCAAATTAATTTCTTATGGCTGTTGATGTTCAGGAATATCTGTTCTTTCAGACATACAAAGTGGGCAAAAGATGATGACATCATTTGTCATGATTCCTCATATTCTCAATCCCACTTTTGCAGGAATCCAGAATAACGCTGCGAACATCAAGTCCTGAATGTAGTGGACTTCAGTACAAGGATGTTGACAGTAATGCATATGGGAGTTTGGGCTAGTCGAGGAGCACGCATGGATAGCTGAAGTGGTTAAGCCTTGCAAGTGAGTAATCCAGCCTTCAGTACCAGTCTGGCACAAATTTTCATGTCTCGCTAATAGGTAATATCTCTGTACCTAATACAGCCAATGTCAACACATTCAGATTAAGCAAAGTTATTTTGAACTAATTTCATATGGCTGTTGATCATCAGGAATGTCTGCTTCTTCAGACTCACAAGTGTATAAGTAAGTAAAACTGTGTTATATTTACATTGTTATTATTATTACTCACTTCAGTATCTCTTTAAGCAACAAGAACTGGTTGTCAGTTCAATGTAGCCCCAAGAAGTTAATAAATTTGTCATTTTCTAAATCACATCTCACTAACATTTTACATCCCATGCCCAGTTATTCTAGTATGACACACATTCCACAGCACAAGTGCTAGACTGCTGAACCAGACTCCAAGAACAGTACCAAGTCTGTATAAAGATGCAGCATCAATGAGCATTCTTTCAATAGGTGTGAGGGAGATGTCATGTGACTGCCTTCAGAAACACTTGTGAATTTCTCTCCTAATTAACTTCCACTACAGAGCTCACGGCTGTGGATTTTAGGTCATCTGCCTCTGCCACTCTATTCTAAAAGCCATGTTCAATAAATAATTCTCTAGAGCACAAAACCTTAAGTCAACTGCCTCTGTCTATCTAGTTTAATTCTGCACCTGATAAGTGTGTCAGCTCTTAGTGTAACTAAAACTTACCTGAAGTATCCCAATGTAAATGAATCAGTCATTTCAAAAGACCATATGCCCAACTCCACCATATTTCAATTTTAGTTCAAAATGTTAAGTGCTCAAAGATATGCACATTCTCTGTGAAAAGGTCATATCCTGCTCACTCCTATGTGGGTGATATTAAGAGTTGCATTTTATGTTCCATGGAAAAGAGCCCTAATGCCTGTAATATGGCCTTCTCGGAGTCGCCAGCTGTTATGTCACATATTGACCACTGCAAGTGCTGTGTGCCAAGCATAAGTTTGAGTAGACAACTGACAGAGCTTCCTCATAGGCTTTTTTTTTTTTTTTTTTTTTTTTTTTTTTTACTATGTGTAAAAGTGACACAGTCAGTAATTGTGAGGTTAAGAAGACAAGGAAAAATGGTAGCTGAGTAAAAGTGATGAAATAAAAAGAGCAAAAGCCCAAAGGAGACAGCATGTGAGCTACAGTGGAAATGCCATATCAGAACGCAAAACAGGATCTCAGTTAAGATAGATGTAGTTGCTGATGTTGAGCCTGGAACACAATATACCTTATGCAACAATACTCTTAGAAATCCTATCTTAATTATCCTGCAGCTGTGCCTTGAAAAATTAGCTGTTTGATCACAAGTTGACTGATTGTGTTGGTGCTTTAAAATTCCCAAGCCAGTGTTTTGAGATTGTGACAGAAGAATCACAAATATTAAATAGTTTTGCTGATAAAGATACACAAAAGGGTTATATACAAGGTCTAATTGATGCACATCCAATAAAAAGAGGAAGAGAGTCAAATAATACAAACCCCAAAGTGTGAATGACTAATTATCATTATCACATGAGCAGTTATGAGAGAGAAACCCAAGATTGTAAAAATGCATTCTTGAGTCTCCATGGTCCAATATGCTGGTGGTCATGTGTGCATGAGGTGTGACTGCTTGTTTGTATGAAAGGTGTGTGTGTGTATATATATATATATATATATATATATATATATATATATATATGAGGTGACTTACCGAACAAAAGCGCTGGCAGGTCGATAGACACACATACAAACACAAACATACACACAAAATTCAAGCTTTCGCAACAAACTGTTGCCTCATCAGGAAAGAGGGAAGGAGAGGGGAAGACGAAAGGAAGTGGGTTTTAAGGGAGAGGGTAAGGAGTCATTCCAATCCCGGGAGCGGAAAGACTTACCTTAGGGGGAAAAAAGGACAGGTATACACTCGCACACACGCACATATCCATCCACACATACAGACACAAGCAGACATATTTAAAGACAAAGAGTTTCTGATGTGGGAAAAACGGAAATGGAAATAAAGCGAAAGTTATTAGAACTGGCCGAAATGGTTGTTTAAAAGGTGAAAGGAGCTGTTTGTGAACTAGAAACGGTGGATATTATAGCGGCGGTAGTGCTGAAAGCGGCAAAAAATTTCGGTTATGGTTTGGAAGTGGGTTACGTATTATTGAGTATATATATAGGCGGGATAAAATAGTATAGCAGATTACGGTAAAAAGGAGAAGGTGAATACAAAGTGAAACTACTGGCAAAAACAGAAAGAGGAAAATAAGACGACAGAAAAGATTTCGAAATGCAACTGTGACAATAACAAACGTAATTGTTGGATTCAAATTAATGATATCAATATAATGGAAGGAAACATTCCACGTGGGAAAAATTATATATAAAAACAAAGATGAGGTGACTTACCGAACAAAAGCGCTGGCAGGTCGATAGACACACAAACAAACACAAACATACACACAAAATTCAAGCTTTCGCAACAAACTGTTGCCTCATCAGGAAAGAGGGAAGGAGAGGGGAAGACGAAAGGAAGTGGGTTTTAAGGGAGAGGGTAAGGAGTCATTCCAATCCCGGGAGCGGAAAGACTTACCTTAGGGGGAAAAAAGGACAGGTATACACTCGCACACACGCACATACCCATCCACACATACAGACACAAGCAGACATATTTAAAGACAAAGAGTTTCCTTCCATGCTGATTGCTTTCTGTGACTTTGAACGATTAGTTCGTCATTAATTCATGCCACAGCAATAAACTGTTAATCAACGGTACTAGCACAACATGTTGCATCACCTGCGAGGAAATATGAGAAGGAAACAGCCTGAAATGTGACAAGACAAATCATGGCTCTTGCATCACAATAATGCATCTGCACATATCCCTGTCGGTGTGGGACTATTGCACAAAAGCGAAATCACTGTGCTATCTCATCCTCCATACCCTCAAGACATGCCCCCTGCAGACTTTTTATATTTCTAAACTTGAAAATCCCATTCAAAGGATGAAGATTTGCAATGACAGGCGAGATAAAAGAAAATTCACAGACGGCACTTTGCACGATCCAACAAGAGGGGTACACAGACTGCTTCCGGAAGTGGAAACAGCGTTGGGAGTGGTGTATCAACTGTGGAGCAGAGTATTTTGAAGGAGGCCATGCACAATAAGTAAAAGGTAACTGTAGAAAAATTATGTGGACACAGTTCTGGAACTTTTTGAACTGGCCTCATACAGTGTTAGGCAAATACTAGATTGCTAGTGGAGTAACAATTTTATTTTCATCAACGTCAACATGTGTCTCTTGTATATGAGGTGTTTCTATGAAATAACGGGAGTATTGCTGTACAACTCTTTATTTCAAAAACATACATATTTAGTATTGTCATCTTCATTGTAATCTCCTCCTCTATCCTTATCATGCTCCATGTGAACTTTCCATTCATCGAAATAGTGCTGGAAGTCTCCCTCTGTGAGCTCCTTTATGATGGGTGTCACTTTTTCTTTCAGTGCTTCCACAGCATGAAATCTTAAAAATTATTCCCTTCCATGGTAGCAGATTAGTGCAGCAACCTTATTATAAGTTGACTGGGAGAGAAAAGTTATAAATAGCTGACATGGCCATATTCCATACTACCAACACTATATAATAGCAACTCACAGTAAAATTAATGCCAGGGCCATATGTCACGTTAAAATTAATACCAATGACATATGTCACATTGATAGGAACACCAGAAAAGATTATACTGGAAACGAAGAATTTATAAAGTCATCTAGAGGACAAAAAGTTAGAACAAAACTCATGTGTATAAAAATATGAGAGGTGGAATTACCTAGCTACAACAACAAAAGCAGTTATAGCAGTATACAATATGAACATGCATACATGAACATACACCCCCCCCCCCTCCCCACAGAAGGTGCATTGCCGCTTCTTCCACTATGGTAGATAACACATAAATAATGTTGATGTAGCTGTGCTGGCTAGGAAGTTAGTTAGTGCAGAAGGAAATATTGGGTGCTGCACAGTGTGGTGCATGGTTAAACAATCAAGGTTAAACAAAGAGAAAGGGGGGGGGGGGGGGAAGGTCACAGACTAACTAGCTTAAACCCAAACATCATAGAACTGAGAAAATTAAACATATTAAATACATGAATGTATTAACTTTTAATAAAATAAAGGTGTCCAACAGATACAATAAACTGGAAAAGAGGGAATTCTGAGACAATATGATTAATATTAAGGCATCGAAAAAGTACAAATAAAGAGAAGGTGTATAAAACTATATGCAAGAAAAAGTAAAAAATCACTCACATAAGGCACACAAAAGTACTAAGTAAGGCCACCTGAAAGAATGAGATCAGCTGATGGTAAAAACTAGAACAGGTGTAAGGTTATAAGTACAGGATGATTCAAAAAAACATTTACAAGCTGATATGGTAAATTGGGCATACAGGGTTCAGTAATCATAAATATTTATATCTGCTAAATGGACAACCGCTAAGGAGATGTTCAAAGTTTTGTCCAGATGCATTGAGACATGCCTCACATCAATGCTGCACTGAATGGTGCTCCCTCTCAAATATACCTCGTGTATCTCGAAGACATCCTTCTGCTGCAACAATCTTGCCCACTAGGCCCTCCGACAATGAAACAGGTGTTTCATACACAAGATACTTCGGATAACCCCATACGAAAAAGTTGACTGGGGAGAGATCAGGTGACTGTGATGGCCATGCGGCTGGCCCACCACAACCAATCTATCAGCCGGGAGAGGCTGCCTGCAGATGTGCCATCAGTTGTCTGCCTAAATGTGTGGGAGGTCCATAATGCTGAAATTAAATATGGCGACAAATAAGCATGAGACCATCATTCAGTATGTCTGGCAGAACATCTCACACAAATACAAGATATGCGAGACCATGAAATCAGTCTGGGAGGATGTACAGCCCAATTAAACAGCCTTCAAAGATGTCAGCCCACATGTTCATGGTAAATTTGCATTGTGAGGCATATGTATATGTACATGTAGCATGTGGGCTCACATCCACCCAAAATGGTAACCAAACCCTGCAGTGAGAACACAGCATCACTGGTGAAGAGGACATGCAATGTGAAGCTTTGGTCTGTAATGTATTCCTGCAGAAACCACTGTGCAAATCCCATGCAATTATTGTAGTTCCCCAGTTCCAATAGCTGGATGCGTCAGAAATGAAACAATTGCAGTCCTTTGTGGCGTACAATGTGCCAGATGGAGGACTGGGGGATATCAGTGGTGTGGGATATGCCTCATGTACTTGTTTCTGGTGTATGCTCGACCCTCTTGAGGGTCATCGGTCTCATCGGTTAAGGGAAGGATGTTGGCCGTGCCCTTTCAAAGGAACCATCCCGGCATTTGCCTTGAGCGATTTTAGGGAAATCACAGAAAACCTAAATCAGGATGGCCGGACGCGGGATTGAACCATTGTCCTCCTGAATGCGAGTCCAGTGTGCTAACCACTGCGCCACCTCACTCGGTCGACCCTTTTGATAATGCTTTCTTCTGCCCCACTTGCTTGTGTTGCTCACTGGCAACCAGTATCCAGCTTGTGCACATGGAAAGTGCCAGTTTCACATGATCGGCATATGTGGCATGTCACCTTTCTATTGGGATATTTTGCACGATAAAATCATATGGCTTTTTGTCCACTGCAGTTGACCGAGCCATAAACGAAATGCATCTCAGCCAGTTCGCAGTATGTGTAGCTAACTATGTTGATGGCAGTGCTCCCACAACATGAATGGCAATGGTATGCATGTGTATAGCAAAACCCTCTTGTGATCACAGCAAACTCTCATAGTGTTTATGACTCCCTGTTCCTTTGCAATTACTGATCCTTGTTGTATGCACGATGTGCCATGTCAGTTTGTAAACTTTTTTCTTAAACACATTATATATACAATATATGAAGATATTCAACAGAGTGAAATGATCTATGTGGGTCATCCTTACATCCTGAATTGCAGGCATTTAAAAATGACCTTAGTAACAATAAAGGTAGATATGTAAAACTCATGAAGCATAGGAAGTGAAAGCAGAAGAACTACAACTTGCTAAAAATGGACATCTTTACGAGTATCTTCACTAGGGTGTTAATTCTGAATGTAGCAGTACTGGATGTTATTACGTCATAAAACTATTTGTGTGTTCTGTCTCCCGGAAAAACCGTGCTATATTGTAGGATAAGCTGCCTAAAAACAGTAAAGCATAGAAATTGTACTTACAAGTACTAACAAAATTAAATACTGCTACATTCACAATGAATGCCTTTATAAGGATAAATACGCAGCCTCCGGCATTTGTAAACTTCAATCCCCAGACTATCAAACAGCATAAATAAGACATACGAGCAGGCCCTCTAAAGCTACATTTCATGAACACTTGATGACAAAAAAAGACAGATAAAAAATGGATCCACCTTTGCTGAACATCTTGAAGCTAGTAGTCATCCACCAACCATGCTTGCTAACCTTGAGATCCTACAATATGCTTCAAAGGCAAGGAGGGTTAAACTCCCACAAGAAATTGAAAGTGGCAAA
Source organism: Schistocerca americana (assembly GCF_021461395.2). Classification (NCBI taxonomy): domain Eukaryota; kingdom Metazoa; phylum Arthropoda; class Insecta; order Orthoptera; family Acrididae; genus Schistocerca; species Schistocerca americana. The sequence continues at coordinate 27,851,430 of NC_060129.1, read as the reverse complement.
TACACACACTTGAAAAGAGATCATTTACCCTGTCAGGAACAGCTCATCAAAAATCACATTTGAACAGATGTCACTTTTTAATAAGTTGTAGTTCTTCCTCTTTCACTTTCACTTTCTATGCTTCATGAGCCTTTTGGTTATTAAGGTCACTTTTAAAAGCTTACACTTCAAGATGTAGAGATAACACCCACGAAGGTGCTTTTACACTCCATTTAACAATTTTATATTTTTAGAATATTACACCTGATCTCCACCTTTTTGGAGACTTGGTCTTACCATCGGCTTATTCTTTTCTTTCTGGCACCCATACTTTGTACTTCTGTTCACCTTATTTTACTGATTTTTATTTTTGCTTGCATATACTTTCACTACACTGTCTCTCTATCTGAACTTTTTTCGTACCATAATATTAATCTTATTGTCCTGGCATTCAACCTTTTCCAGTTTACTGTATCTGTTGGATAACTTGTTTGTTTTATCAAGATTTAATACATTCAAGTATTTTACATGTTTAATCTTCCTAGTTTTAAGGTATTTGAAATTACACTAATTTGACTGCCATTCATTTTTCATTCAACCTTAATTGCTAACCATGCTTATCGCACCACACTGTGCAATGTGCTAAATTTCCTTTTGCACTAATTAACTTCCTAATCAACACAGCTACATCTATGATATTTGTGTGTCATCTACCAGAGTGGAAGGCATGGTGTCAGAATTTTGTATGGAGAATGTGTATATTCACATATGCATGGCCATATTATCTACTGCTATAATTGGTTTTGTTGTTGTATCTAAGGTGATTCCACACCTCTTATATTCGATACAAATGTTTTCCTATGTCTTTCTGTAATCCAAACGACTTTTTTCTATTCTTTATTTCCAGTACACTCTGTTCTGGCTTTTCTAGTGATGTGTGACACGTCGTTGGCATTAATTTTAATGTAAAATGTGGCCCTGGCATTAATTTTACTGTGTGAGTACCCAAGCTTTTATAATTTATCTCTTTTCTCAGTTCATGCTGTTCTATCGTCTTGGTGGTATACAATATGACCATGATGGCTATTTGTAACTTTGACCTCCCTGTGTGCTTTTGGATTATCTGATGAAGCCCTACTCGGGCGAAATGGTGTAAGAAATAAACTTAAATTTGCAACTTATATCTGCTTTTACAGTTGACTGGTATATTGTTCCTTTTAATACAGATTTGACTTTGGGGAAGAGATTACAATCACATGGAAATAGGCCAGTTGAATACGGTGGGTGGTCTTAACACTGGGATGCTATACTTAACTATAAATCTTTTAACACAATGCATTGTCTTGATGCAGAACCCATGACTTGTTCTTCCACAATATGGATAATTTTTTCTTATTTCCCCATAGAGTTCAGTAAGAGCTTCAAGGTAGCAATGCTGATTAATGGTTTGATTTTGGGGAACGCAGAGAAAATACACAATTCCATGAACATCGAAAAATAAAAATGACTATTGCTTTGAATCTTGGTTTGTTCATTCCAGATTCACCTCCTGAGGTGAAGCTAGGCCCTTCCATTGCACAAACTGTCACTTACTTTCTGGATCATAAGTGAAGATTCGTCATATGTTATCACTGTTTCCAAGAAATTAAGTTGACTTTCAATGGTATTCAAAGTGTCAGCATAAACACTTCTATGAGCTGACTTTGGTTCAATTGTGAGAATTTTTGTCTCCATTTTCACACACACTTCTCTCACATTAAGTTGGTTACGTAAAATTTTCAGTATGCACAGTATGCATTCTTTGTCAATCTCTACATTTTCAGTAACTGATCGAATATTTAAACAGCAGTCAGACCGAATCAGATTTCCTACATTTTCAATATCTTCGTCTGTTTTTTGGAGGGCGTCTGGGGTGTGAGTAATCTTCAATGTCTTTTTGGCCATCTTGGAAACACTTGAACTGCTTAAAAACTCATGAATGAGATAAACAGTCTTCACCATACACTTCTTTTAGTAACATACTGGTTCTATTAACAGTTTTTCCAAGTCTCATGTGAAACTTCATAACAATTCATTGCTCTATTGTTACTCTTATTATTTCTGGCAAAACAAAATTCCAGTTCTTACACAAACAAAGGCCATGGCAACACTGATTTGTCCATAGACACCAGAGATGTCACATTTGACTGAGAAGTTTTCACACTTTACACTTATTAGTTGTTCATCTTTGGTGCATATGTAGCATCAATCCCATTATTTTACAGAATGTGGTTTTACCATAAAAGGGCACTATCTCTTTTCCTAAACCTTGTACAGTTTAACTTAAGGAAACAATTAATGAGTGACATGTTGGTCAAGTAGGTCCAAAAGCATGGACTATCCATACCCCTGTCTTTAATCCCTTAGATATCTGAATATGGGGAAACTAAGACATTTATGCATTCACTTCCTAACAATGATATTAAAAGACATTAATAACATTAGAGAATGTCTGTCACATGCACACGACAATTCCGGAGAGCAGTCAAGTTTCACCATCTTAGACTGTGGTTCTTTGAGAAGGAGGGATGAATGATGTTTAAGCATCTCCTTTAGTGTCAAGAGGCACATGGTTACCAGAAGACAGAATGGCCACTATCTGAACAAGTATTTCTATTTTGTTTAGTCTTGTTTTGATCAGTACCATCCCTCTTAATGCAAAGGGCATTTGTTTTTAAACGCACTGTCCAGCTAATAGCACATGGAATAGTTTTCTCATGGTTGGTTTTCCCAATGATTGTAATAATTCTGAGAGAACACTGTATATTCCTGGCACTGCGTTTTGGTTTTCCAGTGCTTAGCCACATTCTTCTCACAGCATCATATCTCCCATCTCATCTTCAACCACTGACAGTGTTATTTCTCCAGAACAAATTAAATTAAGAGAAAACCAAGAAAACTCCAAACAAGTCCTGGCTGTCACAGCACATACTCAATCATCATTTTACGGAAGTCTAAAAACTTCAGTTGTATTCATGGTCTTAAAGCTTATGACATGGTGTAGCAAGGAGAGTTCATCCTGAAGCTAACAAATGGATCCTTGAAACTTACCAGACTCATCAATAACCTAATGAAAAATCTATTCTTTAGAGGAGTTATTACAGAACATAAAACTGGTAGGTGTTTATGTATTAAAATAGACTACCACATAACTCAGTATTAGCTTTCCTTCTATTTAACCTTTACACTTCTGACACATCAGCAAAGACGCCACAGAAATTCTGTTACAATAGTGACCTGCAGCTGCCCTCCAAACAAAATACCTAAATGTAGGAGAACACAATCTGACATCAAATTTGGAACAGCTGACTGGATTTTATATGACATGTTGACTGCACAAATCCAGTCAAAACAGGAAGCTGTGAATTCTGCCTCAGTAATCACCTATCTGATACAAAGCTGAATGGTTCATTTTGAAATAACAAATAAACCACAGCAATTATCCAAAATACCTTGGCATTAGCTGTCATACAAGCAACTGCTACTAAGTGGACAAAATCCGAAAGCCATAGAGGATAATCAGAAAACTGGTAGGAACTTCAATGGGAGTGCAAGCTGATATCCTATGTACCACTGCACAATCCAAAAAATGCTATATATCTATGAGGAGACATCAAAAAGGAAGTTACACGTTTAATCCCCTGCTGAGACCATTGTGCAACAAGATTGGTGAATTAATATATCTAAAAACAAAGATGATGTGACTCACCACACGAAAGCATTGGTATGTTGATAGAGAGACAAACAAACACAAACACACACAAAATTCAAGCTTTCGCAACCAGCGGTTGCTTCATCAGGAAAGAGGGAAGGAGAGGGAAAGACGAAAGGATGTGGGTTTTAAGGGAGAGGGTAAGGAGTCATTCCAATCCCGGGAGCGGAAAGACTTACCTTAGGGGGAAAAAGGACAGGTATACACACACACACACACACACACACACACACACACACACACACACACACACACACACACACACACATCCATCCGCACATACACAGACACAAGCAGACATATGACTGAAAAACCTGACATTTATGCCATTTTAATGATAGACAGTCAACAGTTAAACAAAATAATTTCACTTTGGTTGGTTTGTGGCGGGTTGAAGGGACCAGACTACAAAGGCCATCGGTCCCTTTTTTCACGACCATGAAACACCCACAAGGAAGGAAAAAACAAGCAACAGAGATGACAAGGGACAACACAGAACAAGAAAGACATAGACAAAGACCAGAAAAGAGGAATTAAAAACACAAAGAGTGTGACAGTGGTAGGCTAACCATGGAAACAAAAAAAAAAAGGAAAAGCCAACCACCAAGAGACACACTAAAAACCCAATCTAAAACTGTAGGCCAAAGGCCAGACTAAACACACAAAAGAAGCAAACCCTCAGATTGAGCGATAAAAGCCCCCTGTGTGAATATAACTCAACACCAAGCCTGCCATTGCAGAATCATCCATTAAAAGTGCACGGACTGTATCAGGCAGTGCAAACATCTGCCTGAGGGCAGTTAAAAGTGGACAGTCCAACAAAATGTGGACCACTGTGATGTGACGATGCTTTCCTGCCACTGTGATGGGAACTCACCCTCAACACAGATACGGTTGAAAAGGTCTACGAGGCGTCACTGGCAGTTCACTGAGAGGTGTTTGAGCATCTGACAGTGGATGCGATCCAGCCCAGGAGCCATATTAAGGCAAGTGGAATTCCTACTCACTGAATGGAGCATTGTACGATTCGGGGTGGTGCGTATGGAATGAAAGACTTTGATGTTTCAACTGCTCTTTCAGGGAGCAGAAAGCCAGCAGGTAATTTGTGGAAGCAGAACTCTGAGCATAATGCTCTGCTACGAGTTCTGCAATCGTGTCTGAGTCAGTACAGACTGCTCCATTCAGGGAAAGCCCAGGTATGCTGACAGGGGTCTGATAGCCATAGAGTCACCTAATCCTGGCCCAAATCTGAGATGCAGAGGTATGGATGTCAATGGTGGAGACACACCTTTTCCAGCACTCCTGCTTCCATTGGCGAATAAGGCATCGGGCTTGGGCATGGAGCTGCTTAAAGGCAATGAGGTGGTCCAGTGACGGGTTCCACTTATGACATTGGAAGGCCTGCCTGCAATTGTGAATCGCCTCAGTGATCTCTGGTGACCACCAAGGCACAGTCCTCCGCCGATGGGACCCAGAAGAACAGTCTGCTGCAGAAACGATGCCTGTGTTGACCGTGTGAACCACCACACAATGGCGTCATGAGAAAGAGGCTCAATAGTGCAATGGAGGTGAACAAGTCCCAATCAGCCTTATTAAAAGCCCATCTGGGGAGGAGCCTAGAAGAATGACGCCGTGGCAGACAAAAAGATTGGAAAGTGGTCACTACCGCACAAGTCATCATGCACATGCCAGTGGACGGATGGTAGAAGGCCAGGGCTGACCGAAAGGTTGATGGCTGAGTATGTGCCATGTGCCACACTGAAATGTGCGGAGGCACCAGTATTTAAGAGAGAAAGGCTGAGCTGTGCCAACACTTGCTCAATTACAGAGCCTCTGTCTGTTGCCACCAATCCACCCCACAAAGGGTATGGGCATTAAAGTCGCCAAGTAACAGAAAAGGTGGCAGCAGTTGGACTATCAGCACAGCCAATACATGCTGTGGGACATCGCCATCTGATGGAAGATAGAGACTGCAGACAGTAACAGGCTGAGGCATCCACACACTAACAATGACATCCTCTAAAGGTGTTTGAAGATGGACACACTCGCTGTAAAGAGAGTTAAGAACGTAGACACAGACTCCACCAGATACCCTCTCATCAGCCGCCCAATTCTTATAACAACCCCAATAGCCATGGAGGATGGGAGATTGCATCGCCGGAAAGCAAGTTTCCTGGAGAGCAATGCAGAAGAAAACGGGAAGGCTGAAAAAATTGTCAGCGCTCAGCAAGGTGGGGAAAAAAACCACTGCAATTCCACTGGAGGATAATAGGATCGTGAGGCTGGGCAGGCATTGACCATTCAATGAGGCAATTTATGCTTCAGGGTCACCTGCTGTCACTGACTTATTGACTCAGCAGTCCATATCTATTGTGTCTGAGCGTCCGGTGAGATCTAGGTCCTCAGCAGACATAAGAATCTCCACCCCATCCTCTCCTCAAGACGTAGAGCTTGTAGGTAGTGGTGGTGTTGGTGCCACCGCAGTGCCCTGGCTCTTGAGGGCCTTTTGCTTTTTTGGTTTCTCTCGCTGCCATTTAGGTTTGTCCCACTGGAAGAGCTTCACTGATTCAGTCTCAGGGACTGATGAGGACTATGAAGCCCTACAACCAGCTACCTGTGGTTGCTTCAGCCACTGGCGGGTGTCAAGTGAACCACTGGTAAGAACCTGGGAAGGAAGTGACCCAAGGGACCCCTTCCTATCGAGAGGAGCTGAAGAAGTTGTATGCTTCTCCGGCTCAGAAGTGGGGATGGACGTCCCAAATGGCTGGGGCACTGTTGCTCTTGAAGTTGGTGGTGCAGGAGCAACAGGAAGGGTAGTGCCCCACACAGTCAACGGGGCGGTGTAGTCTAACGGCTCAGAGAGCTGACTGGAATTCGCTGAACTGATGGGGCTATCACTGTTGTCATAGTGGTGGCATAAGAGGAAGTCATTCCCACAAGATGGAGTCATTCAAATTTCCTCTTAGCCTCAGTGTAGGTCAGTTGGTCCAAGGTCCTGTACTCCATGATTTATCTTTCTTTCTGTAAAATCCTGCAGTCTGGCGAGCAAGGTGAATGATGCTCTCTGCAGTTCACACAGATGGGAGGCAGGGCACATGGAGTATTGGGATGTGATGGACGTCTGCAATCTCGACATGTGAGGCTGGAAGCACAGCAGGAAGACATATGGCCGAACTTCCACCACTTAAAGCACCGCATCAGGGGATGGATATAGGGCTTGACATCAAGCGGTAGACCATCACCTTGACCTTCTCAGGCAATGTATCACCCCTGAAGGCCATGATGAAGGCACCAGTGGCAACCTGATTATCTCTCAGACCCCGATGAACATGATGGCCAAAATGAATACCTCACCACTCCAAATTGGCACGCAGATTGTCATCGGACTGCAAAAGAAGGTCCTTGTGGAATATAATGCCCTGGACCATATTTAAGCTCTCATGGGGCGTGATGCTAACAGAAACATACCCCAACTTGTCACAAGCAAGTAATGCCCGTGTTTGGGCAGAGCACGCTGTTTTTATCAAAACTGCCCCAGAGAGCATTTTGGACAAGCCCTCCACCTCCCCAAACTTGTCCTCCAAATGCTCTACAAAGAACTGAGGCTTCGCCGACATGACAGACTCACCATCAGCTCTCGTACAAAGCAGGTAGCAGGGTGAATAAGTCTCACTGCCATCCTTAGTCTTTCACACCTCCCATGGTGTGGCCAGGGAGGGGAATGATTTGGGGTCATACTTCTGAGCATTAAATTGAGCCCTGGAATGCTTAGAGACTGCTGGTGGCTAGTCACAAGCAAGAGATGATGTACCACGCTTCATTGCAGGTCATCCGCCCTGATGCCACCCACTCCGACTGAGGGCCCTCCCCATGGGCACCACTCAGCCTCGGCAAGGGCCATCTGGCAACATAGCCATTGCCGGGAGTCCCAATGCCCCAGGGAGATAGGCATCTACTCCTTGGCATAAGTGGGAAGTTAACAGCACAGACATCAGCAGAGCATTCCCTGTGTTGTCAGGGGGCTACAACCAACAGGATACATGGTGGCCCCACCACAACAGACTGGCTACCATGAAGGATATCAGGTGCAAAGAAGTCCACGGCTGTCATCGGCGCAGAAACAACACTGCATAGTGCATGGGGAAACCACACCCAGGAATGTATCCTCACTCAAGAGATGGAGAATGAACATGTCTACAATGTAACGATGAGAAAGGGCGCTAAAGATCTCAACACACTATGGATACAATGGACCATGTAAGACACCCTTCCCCAATTGGCTCACCCTTCAGAAAAATTTGGAAATGTGGCAGTCTAACACTACAGGGGACCACAACATAAAGGCCGAAACGTGTGAGACTCCTTTCAGTCGCCTCTTTCAACAGGCAGGAATACTGCAGGCCTATCCTAAGCCCCAGACAAAGGGGGAGGGGGGGGGGGATTTCACTTCCAAATGTGTATATTAACTATCATTCCCACCTTTTTAGCTGAAAAATTAATATATATTAGGTTTGAAATTCAACATTTTGTAAAATCCTTCCTTCACCACTCTCTACATAGCCATGTGGTCAATGTCAGCCAGCCTATCATTAATATTTTAGCAGCAATTTTCATGCAGTCAGTCAGTATTCATTCAGGATTCATTAACAAAAGGTCATAAAATCACTTGAACAAACATCAAGCAATGTTCACAGAATCAGTCTACACCCAGAGTTACACCTGCACAGTTATGTAATAGTCTAATGTTTATTCAAATATATGCAGTTAACCAGAATGAGATTTTCACTCTGCAGCGGAGTGTGCGCTGATATGAAACTTCCTGGCAGATTAAAACTGTGTGCTGGACCGAGACTCGAACTCGGGACCTTTGCCTTTCGTGGGCTAGTGCTCTACCAACTGAGCTACCCAAGCACGACTCACGCCCCATCCTCACAGTTTTACTTCTACCAGTACCTCGTCTCCTACCTTCCAAACTTTACAGAAGCTCTCCTGCGAACCTTGCCGCAAAGGGCAAAGGTCCCGAGTTCGAGTCTCGGTCCGGCACACAGTTTTACTCTGCCACGAAGTTTCATATCAGCGCACACTTTACTGCAGAGTGAAAATCTCATCCTGGAAACATCCCACAGGCTGTGACTAAGCCATGTCTCCGCAATATCCTTTCTTTCAGGAGTGCTAGTTCTGCAAGGTTCGCAGGAGAGCTTCTGCAAAGTTTGGAAGGTAGGAGACGAGGTACTGGTAGAAGTAAAACTGTGAGGACGGGGCGTGAGTCGTGCTTGGGCAGCTCAGTTGGTAGAGCACTAGCCCGTGAAAGGCAAATGTCCCGAGTTCGAGTCTCGGTCTGCACACAGATTTAATCTGCCAGGAAGTTTCATATGCAGTTAAGATTGAACATTCATTGAGCATGGACCTTGGATTTCAGCCACTTGACTGTAGCATTTAGACTCCTCACTGTCTTTGTGGATTACTAATGTGTTATGAGATCTTGCTGATCATTGTCAATGTCACTAGTCACAATAAGTGTGCAAAATTAATTTCAGTGATACAGGCCAGAGTTGCCATAAAATGAAAATCCAAAGAAGATGAAGAAAGCTATTTCAGTTCACTGATCAGATATCTCAAATTTCTACCTTCTTTTATTATATAAAAAGTTCTATTGTTGTCAATCAACAATAGGATGCTATCCATGCCCAAACAATTTTGAATGCAGACTTATAATCCAACATTAGTCGATTTAATATTCTTGCCTACTGCTAAAAATATGCTATTTATTACTCCAAGCACACTTTCTTTTCAGTAAACACTTGAGATTTTCCTCAAAAGGATCATTCCCATCAATTTCTGACTCAAGCCCTCTCTCAATGCTGTGCATTATCCATCAGTTTCTGACTTAAGCCTTAAGGCTTCTCTCATTGCTGTGCATTATGTTGGTTCTACACTTTTAATTCTTTTTCAAACTCTACAAATGACGAATACCTCATGCACACACTATATATTAGTTTGAAATAAATCTTGTGAATAAGATACAGAATGTAGAACACAATCATCTCTGACAATTCCTTACTTTACATGAAAGTTGTAACACAGTCCAGACCCTGTTTTAAGCTCAACCTGGAGGTTGCTATGAACACTGAATTTTTTACTAGGCATTTTCCCACTGGGAGTTGCCCTTCCCCTCATTTGACCTATGAATGGGCTTCAGCAAGTATACAATACTCATGCAATAAAACACTAAATCACTGTTTGTAATGCTCAATGAATTATACAAAGACACTTCCCTATGTAAAATATAGTAATCAAACATCTTCAACTATCCAAAAAGATCTGCTTCCCAAGCCCCCCCCCCCCTCCCCCTCCCCCTCCCTCTCCCTCTCCACACACAGAAACACCACAATAGTTTTTAGCAAAATTAGCACCACAATGAACAGAAACAAAATGATGAACAACTGGGCACCTCTCTATAAATATGACAATGCAGGTATCTGCTCAAGTCCTGTTTTGTTAACCATGTGTGAAAACAGATGTGAGCAAAATAGACAGAAAAGTGAAAAAACTGTGTATACAATCACAACAGAAAACAAAAAGCCACCAGAGTTGCACAACTAGATGAAAAACATAAGCACAGTGAACACACAGCCACTAATCATGAAGAAGTATTTCAGAATAAGTAAATTTCTTTACATCTACCTTACAGACAGGCATACTGTCAAAATAATAAAAAGACATAAACCAGACTGACCTGTAGAAACTAATTTTCACAAGTGATGTAACACCATGTGAGGAAAAAAAAATGCTGTTATAGTTTTTATGCCTCATGCAGAAAAACAACCATAAACTTTGTATGATTTTTGAATAAATAAATCGAGGCCTGCATAAGATGACACATGTGTCAAAACAGTCTGAGTAAACAGAAAAAGAGACAGATGGTGTTTTGCATATAGTGGAGTTTAAAAACATATATTTAATGCAACAACATGGAAAAATGTTAATGTGAGTTTCCAACCACAGAAAGTTGTTTCTAAAGCTAAGAAACACCTCAATTACAAGATGAACAGTGGACCTGCATCTCTGAACAACAAAGAACCACAAGTTAAATATACAGACAAGAGATGTGAATCTGAGAATCTGCTGGTAAATGATCAGTTTTATAAACTACACATAGATGTCAAACATGTAGATGGAAACCTTAAAACCAACTTAACACTTATTTTTGTTGGTTCTTTTCACTTTAGATCATTACTTTAAACTGCAACTTTTTTACACAGTTATTGTTATGTTACATCATATAAAGTACTACATAAATAAAGTTAAGAATGAAAAATACGATCATGTAGATAATAGCCACGGTAATGTTCAATTATTTTCAGACATGAGACCAAGTTTCAAAAAGCAATAAATAAGAAAATATATAATACGTTTGTAGTAACAGAAGGAAATAAAATACCTCTTGCTCTTCTCCCCGAAGTGGATCTCGCTCAAGAACACGAGCCAAAGTGGATGCATCAGTCTAGAACAAATGTACATCTTATAAATAAACAAGTACACAAAGAGATACTTTATTTCAATCAGTTACATCATAGTGGACAAAATACACAAGTTTTGCTACAATTCCAATTTTTCTTGCTTTCTTTTGACTTTTCTACCTTTCTTTCTCTTCCCAGGAGACCTGCCAATCATATATTTGTATACTACTTCACAAAACTGAGAGGTAATTTGTGGCTCAGTTCTTTTTTGTTGGAAAAAGGAAGTTTACAGTTAAAACATCCTCATACCTACAGATACATATATCTCATCTATCCCTACACTATTCTCTGTCTGTTGCCGCTGCTGTGTGTGTGTGTGTGTGTGTGTGTGTGTGTGTGTGTGAGAGAGAGAGAGAGAGAGAGAGAGAGAGAGAGAGAGAGAGAGAGAGAGAAGCAATACCCAGCGAACCATTATGAATAAACGGTGTACCAGCATTTTTTGTTATTGAGATTATAGGTTTATGTTTTATGAACATGGGTACACAAAGAAAGCATTGTACACAACATACAAATACTTTCTCAATTGGACCCATCTGTGACAATATTGCTGAATGTAGGCATTAACTAACTATTAATTGTTTACCTTTCTGTACTCGGGTGACACATCAAAAACCATTGTCCCAGTGTGTTGAATTCTGTGAACCAATAAACAAAATAGCTCCAAACTACAGCAAAGAAATCCTGTTGAGAATAAAGAACACCTTACAATGAAGCCTTTCAACTTAGATTTTAGTATCTGAGATTTGTCCATCAGTTTTCGAAATTCTTCTGTACACATTCTGAAAAATAAGAATCCTGCAGAGTACCACACACCTCTCTGTGCAGCAAACACAGAAATGTTACACAAGTGCAGACTGTCTGCACTTCCCTCCATTACCAACTAGATGACTCCTTGATGGTTCAGGATGTCTCCAATCAAACAAAGTCTTCTTTTAGACAAATTGATCTATAAAATATTTCCCCAATTTGATTCAGTACTGCCTCATTAATTACCCAATTACACAGTGACTCTTTAGCATTCTCCTGTTGCACCACTTTTCACAAGCTTCTTATCCCAGCTGTTTACAATCTAAGTCTCACTTTTGTAAAATGCCACACTATGGACAAATACGTTTCGAAGACTTCTTCACATTTAAATTCATATTTACTGTTAAAAATTCTCTTTTCCAGAAATTCATTTCCTAACCTAATTCATTCCGTAATACATGATTTGATTCAACTACATACCATTACCTTTCTTTTGTTTTTATTCATAGTCATTTAACATCATTTGAAAATATTATACAATCTGTTAAACTGTTCCTCCAATTCTTTTTCCATCTCTCACAGATTAATGAAGTCATCAGCATATCTCAAAGATATTATTTCTCCTCCTCAAACTATAATCCGCTTTCAGAATGTCTTGTTGGGTTCCTTCACAGCTTGATTGTATGTACAGACAGCATAACATCAGGGATAGGCTACAATCCAGTTCCAGTTCCTTTGCAGTTAAATAGTTTATTACAGTAAAAACACTGCCAAAACATTTATACAAATTTACAATTGCTATGGAGATATGTTTGCTTCTTTGTGTATCTTCTAAGACAGAACATAGGATCAGTATTGCCTCCAGTGCTCCCACATTTCTCTGGATCCCAAAGTCACATTCCTCAAGGTCAGTTTCTACTATTTTTCCCTCATTCTTCTGAAAATAATGCACATCAGCATTTTGCAGCCCTGACTTATTGAACTGATGGTTCCATAATCTATGTGCCCGTTAACATCCTCATCCTGTAGAATTCAATTTACACTGCTGGAAAAAAATTTCAGCACCCTAAAGGAAAAGGTCATTTTATTGACAAGCAAGGTGGCAAGTAGTTGTAGGACTATATGATGACAAATTAAGACTAAATGAAATATATATGTTACAATAAAGATGCCCAGTCACACCATTACAGTGTCTTGCAGCAACACTGGCATGTATTCTCGCATGCAAACCATCATAAAGGATCTGAATGACATCAAGCAATAGACTGTCCCAACCTCTTGTGCCTTTTATTGCAATCTGGCAATGGAACAGGAGTTTTGTTAATGAAGATAATAAACACAAGTACCTCAATTAATCTCGCTACTGCATGACAGGACTTATGTACCCTGACTAGTAGATGAGGCCATTATCGTTTAACAATTGTTAAAATTTGTAAAGAGGGATATTTTATTCATTTCTATTGTAATACAAGCAACCTACTTTACTTTTTGTTAGTGTAACCCATGATGCAAACCTAGTCATTATCACTTGTTATTCTGGTCATTATCATTTGCCATTCTAGCTCCTTTACTGTTTCACAGGGAACACAAAATAGTTTTACTTCAAAAGTATATCATTTTAAAGAGTGCTAATAAAGATATTCGTAAATTATCATCAGTGTTCTAATACAAGAGAGTTAATGCATAAAGTTCACAAGTATCTGTTGTTTTTACAATAACTGTATTCTCGAAAAGAGGCACTATACTGATACTTCTCAACACTTACCTAAACTTCAAACTGGCACTGATTAGGAGCCTTGCAGAGCACGATTTAAGTCATTTCACAGCTGACTAACTTTGTAAATCAGCCCTTAGCTTTAAGACAATCACTGTGTATCATCTGTTTATGGCTCTCAGCTCTTACAAGCTGTTCAAGTGTTGCAGAGACATGATTGTGCCTGTCTCTCAAGCAGACCACCTGCTGAATCACTCCCTGGTCACTCCCTCACTCCAACTGCATTGTCAGGGATGACTGCAGACCTCAGCACAGGCCACTACACTATTATACTACTACTGACATGTCCCCTGCACTAAATTGTGAGACCTCTCACAACCATCTTGAAAAGAAATTAATTATAGTCTACTCTTAGTATCTAAGTACCTCATCTGCGCACCCCATGCCTAAATGGAAGATTGTGACAAACCGTAGACATTGTAGACACTACTTCCATGGAAGAGGGAAGGATGTGAAAACCATCATCAGTCTAGCAAATAACAGAGATAATTTATTACCAATTTAAATTTTTTTCTTCACATCTGGGTTTACAATCACTCTCTTGCATGACCTATGCAACAGGATGTGAACCTAGATGGGATTAGTTCCTGTTAGGATTGCTGACAGGTAAAGTTTATCCATATGGCATTTTTTGGCAGCTAATAGGATGCAAGGGAAGAGAACTACACTTGCTATTCACAGAGGGATGGACAGAGTAGTGATCAGGAGGAGCTCTCTCTCTCTCTCTCTCTCTCTCTCTCTCTCTCTCTCTCTCTCTCTCTCTCTCTCTACTTGACTCTGGTCGCAGCCTAAAGTGTCCATCACACTCTACATCTTGAGCTTTGTCCATCACTGATCGACTATATGGCCCATTCGATTGAATGGTACCTGGTATGCCACCTTTAGGGCACACCCTTTGTGTCCCATATGAACATACTTTACCATTACCTCCTAATCTTTATTTTTCAGTTATATTGGACATCCACACACTTGACAAGCCTGGTACCTATAACAATTGGCATCAGTTAAAATAGGTTGCTATCCCCATGAACCATGGACCTTGCTGTTGGTGGGGAGGCTTGCATGCCTCAGCGATACAGATGGCCGTACCGTAGGTGCAACCACAACAGAGGGGTATCTGTTGAGAGGTCAGACAAACATGTGGTTCCTGAAGAGGGGCAGCAGCCTTTTCAGTAGTTGCAGGGGCAACAGTCTGGATGATTGACTGATCTGGCCTTGCAACACTAACCAAAACAGCATTGCTGTGCTGGTACTGTGAACGGCTGAAAGCAAGGGGAAACTACAGCCGTAATTTTTCCCGAGGGCATGCAGCTTTACTGTATGGTTAAATGATGATGGCGTCCTCTTGGGTAAAATATTACGGAGGTAAAATAGTCCCCCATTTGGACCTCCAGGCGGGGGCTACTCAAGAGGACATCGTTATCTGGAGAAAGAAAACTGGCGTTCTATGGATCGGAGCGTGGATTGTCAGAACCCTTAATCGGGCAGGTAGGTTAGTAAATTTAAAAAGGGTAATGGATAGGTTGAAGTTAGATATAGTGGGAATTAGTGAAGTTCGGTGGCAGGAGGAACAAGACTTTTGGTCAGGTGAACACAGAGTTATAAATACAAAATCAAATAGGGGTAATGCAGGAGTAGGTTTAATAGTGAATAAAAAATAGGAGTGTGGATAAGCTACTACCAACAGCATAGTGAACACATTATTGTGGCCAAGATGGACACGAAGCCCATGCCTACTACAGTAGTACAAGTTTATATGCCAACTAGCTCTGCAGGTGATGAAGAAATTGATGGAATGTATGATGAGATAAAAGAAATTATTCAGGTAGTGAAAGGAGACGAAAATTTAATAGTCATGGGTGACTGGAATTCGAGAGTAGGAAAAGGGAGAGAAGGAAACATAGTGGGTGAATATGGATTGGGGGAGAGAAATGAAAGAGGAAGCCGCCTGGTAGAATTTTGCACAGAGCATAACTTAATCATAGCTAACACTTGGTTCAAGAATCATAAAAGAAGGTTATATACATGGAAGAATCCTGGAGATACTAGAAGGTATCAGATAGATTATATAATGGTAAGACAGAGATTTAGGAACCAGGTTTTAAAATGTAAGACATTTCCAGGGGCAGATGTGGACTCTGACCGCAATTTATTGGTTATGAACTGTAGCTTAAAACTGAAGAAACTGCAAAAAGGTGGGAATTTAAGGAGATGGGACCTGGATAAACTGACTAAACCAGAGGTTGCACAGAGTTTCAGGGAGAGCATAAGGGAACAATTGATAGGAATGGGGGAAAGAAATACAGTAGAAGAAGAATGGGTAGCTCTGAGGGATGAAGTAGCGAAGGCAGCAGAGGATCAAGTAGGTAAAAAGACATGGGCTAGTAGAAATCCTTGGCTAACAGAAGAAATATTGAATTTAATTGATGAAGGGGAGAAAATATAAAAACGCAGTAAATGAAACAGGCAAAAGGGAATACAAACGTCTCACAAATGAGATTGACAGGAAGTGCAAAATGGCTAAGCATGGATGGCTAGAGGACAAATTTAAGGATGTAGAGGCCTATCTGTGTAGAGGCAAGATAGATACTGCCTAAAGGAAAATTAGAGAGACCTTTGGAGAAAAGAGAGCCACCTGTATGAATATCAAGAGCTCAGATGGAAACCCAGTTCTAAGCAAAGAAGGGAAAGCAGAAAGGTGGAAGGAGTATACAGAGGGTCTATACAAGGGCGATGTACTTGAGGA
Source organism: Schistocerca americana (assembly GCF_021461395.2). NCBI lineage: Eukaryota > Metazoa > Arthropoda > Insecta > Orthoptera > Acrididae > Schistocerca > Schistocerca americana. Next base: position 27,834,913 of record NC_060129.1, on the reverse strand, counting down.
CAATATTATGGAAATGGAAGAGGATGTAGATGAAGATAATATGGGAGATACAATACTGCGTGAAGAGTTTGACAGAGCACTGTAAGACCTGAGTCAAAACAAGGTCCCGGAAGTAGACAACATTCCATTGAAACTACTGACGGCCTTGGGAGAGCCAGTCCTGACAAAACTCTACCATCTGGTGAGCAAGATGAATGAGACAGGCGAAATACTCTCAGACTTCAAGAAGAATATAATAATTCCAATCCCAAAGAAAGCAGGTGTTGACAGATGTGAAAATTACCGAACTATCAGTTTAATGAGTCACAGCTGCAAAATACTAATGCGAATTCTTTACAGACGAATGGAAAAACTGGTAGAAGCTGACCTCGGCGATGATCAGTTTGGATTCTGCAGAACTATTGGAACACGTAAGGCAATGCTGACCCTACGACTTATCTTAGAAAATAGATTAAGGAAAGGCAAACCTACATTTCTAGCATTTGTAGACTTAGAGAAAGCTTTTGACAATGTTGACTGGAATAGTCTCTTTCAAATTCTAAAGGTGGCAGGGGTAAAATACAGGGAGCAAAGGGCTATTTACAATTTGTACAGAAACCACATGGCAGTTATAAGAGTCGAGGGGCATGAAAGGGAAGCAGTGGTTGGGAAGGTAGTGAGACAGGGTTGTAGCCTGTCCCCGATGTTACTCAATCTGTATATTGAGCAAGCAGTAAAGGAAACAAAAGACATTGTAATTCTGTCAGAGACAGCAAAGGACTTGGAAGAGCAGTTGAACAGAATGGACAGTGTCTTGAAAGGAGGATATAAGATGAACATCAACAAAAGCAAAATGAGGATAAGGGAATGTAGTCGGGTGATGCTGAGGGAATTAGATTAGGAAATGAGACATTTAAAGTAGTAAAGGAGTTTTGCTATTTGGGGAGCAAAATAACTGATGATGGTCGAAGTAGAGAGGATATAAAATGTAGACTGGCAATGGCAAGGAAAGCATTTCTGAAGAAGAGAAATTTGTTAACATCAAGTATAGATTTAAGTCTCAGGAAGTCGTTTCTGAAAGTATTTGTATGGAGTGTAGCCACGTATGGAAGTGAAACGTGGACGATAAATAGTTTGGACAAGAAGAAAATAGAAGCTTTCGAAATGTGGTGCTACAGAAGAATGCTGAAAATTAGATGGGTAGATCACATAACTAATGAGGAGGTATTGAATATAATTGGGGAGAAGAGGAGTTTGTGGCACAACTTGACAAGAAGAAGGGACCGGTTGGTAGGACATGTTCTGAGGCATCAAGGGATCACAAATTTAGCATTGGAGGGCAGTGTGGAGGGTAAAAATCATAGAGGGAGACCAAGAGATGAATACACTAAGCAGATTGAGAAGGATGTAGGTTGCAGCAAGTACTGGGAGATGAAGAAGCTTGCACAGGATTGAGTGGTGTGGAGAGCTGCATCAAACCAGTCTCAGCACTGAAGACAACAACAACAACAACAACAACAACAACAACAAAATAGGTTGCTACCTTTTGGTTTGTACAGGAGTCTACTAATTTCAATGTCTAAGTGCTGTGATTTGAATGTTCCTCCAGCCCAAGATTGTAAAAGGGTGGAGGTCAGTCCAGTACACTACGTTCAACATCTGCGCCTTGTTGGCATGACTAGTGCTTGCTGCATCAGTGCATTCCACTGCTGTAGTAGAGCAAAGTTGGGTTTGCAGCCTGCTGTGGCCTGTGAGCCAACTTTTCATGTCACAACTTCATGCTGCCGTGTGGCCTGTCCCAAGTGGCACACAGTCAGGATGCCTGGTGCACACAGAAGGCAACCTACTGGGGCCTTACTGTACAGCTCTGGGCCCTGAACCATGAACTGTCACTTTACATTGCTGTTTCTTCATCATAACCTGCTGTCACATGTCAGCCATTGCTGCCTGATGGTCTCAGGTTTATCACAATGGCTCTCGTCGCAAAGCACCAAACAGCAGTCAGGCATCATTACTTGCTAGATGCTGCCATCACACAGTTGTCACCCATCTCCTACCATCCCACATGCTGTCACCACAGGGGATACTTCACTGCGCTGTTTTTCAGCCATGAGGGTCACTGTTTTGCATCACAGCATGCCACTGTCTCAACTCACTGCATATATATATGGTTATAATAGAGGGAAACATTCCACATAGGAAAAATATATCTAAAAACAAAGATGATGTGACTTACCAAATAAAAGTGCTGGCAGGTCGACAGACACACAAACGAACACAAACATACACACAAAATTCAAGCTTTCGCAACAAACTGTTGCCTCATCAGGAAAGAAGGAAGGAGAGGGAAAGACGAAAGGATGTGGGTTTTAAGGGAGAGGGTAAGGAGTCATTCCAATCCCGGGAGCGGAAAGACTTACCTTAGGGGGAAAAAAGGTTGGGTATACACTCGCACACACACACATATCCATCCACACATATACAGACAAAAGCAGGCATATTTAAAGACAAAGAGTTTGGGCAGAGACCTACCCCAGCCATGTAGTATCTGTTGTCAAGCACAAGCCACAGTGATCACTAGTGCTTCCCCAATATCGCACCAGAGTCAGTCGTCTTGTCTCAAGTAGAGCTAGATGCAGCCTCCAATACCTACAGATCTATGAGGTGTATCTAATCCTGATGCTACTGGGAGCTAAAATGGTGCCTCCCAGTTGGCACCTATTTTTTTTTTTTTTTTTTCTGACAACAACTGATTCCAAAACACCTTCTGTGGGTCCTCAGTTCAAAGTTCAGACCTGAGTGCCTTCTGCACTGCATCCACTTAAGCAATTGGCTGGTAGTCGCCTTTGCACCTCACAGTGTGACCAGCCTAGATTGGAGCTTGATGCTACTGTGTGCTTGGCATCAGCAGGTCTGATGCAGCCCCTTGTCTCCAAACCATGCTGACAGTTTCCTGCAGCTAACTGTATGGCCTGACATCTCCAGGTTGGTGGCCATCTCCTGCTGCCATGTGCTGAGCTAAGCAAGCACTGCAATCCAGGGTCCATGTGCACTACTAGGTTGCTGACTAATATGCCTGTATGAAATCTGCAAAACAAATTGTGTTTTTTACTGAAACTTCCTGGCAGACTAAAATTGTGCACAGGACAGAGACTTGAAATCAGGACCTTTTCCTTTCACAGGCAAGAGCTCTGCTGACAGAGCTACTCCAACACGACTCACAACCTGTCCTCACAACTTTACTTCCACCAGTTCCTCATCTCCCATTTTCCAAACATCATGGAAGTTCTTCTGCAAAACTTGCTGGATAAGCACTTCTTGAGGAAAGGACACTGTGGAGACCCGGATTTCACATCAGTGCACACTCCACTGTAGAGTGAAAAATTCATCCCACGGCATGTGGCTAAGCTGTGTCTCTGCAACATCCTTTCTTCCAGAAATACTAGTCCTGCATTCAAAGGAGAACTTCTGTGAAATTAGGTAGGCAGGAGATGAGGTACTGGCAGAAGTAAAGCTGTGAAGATGGGTCATGAGTCATATTTTGGTAGCTTAGTCTGTATAGCACTTGCCTGAGAAAGACAAAGGTCCTGAGTCGAACTTCTGGTTCAGTACACAGTTTTAATCTGCCAGGAAGATTCATATCAGCACACACCCTGCTGCAGAGTGAAAAATTCATAATGGCAGGTTGTTATTTCCACTGCCTGTATGATTCCATGACAGCTGAGGAACTGGTTCTTCATACCTGCTGCCCTGTCCACCATCCTGCAAGATAATCAAGACCTGCTACATGATAAATAACATTTGGATCTATCCTGACCCCACTACAACTGCTGTCAGAAATGACCAGTGACATGGGTTAGTGTTTTAGGCCACCAATCAACATCAGCAGCACAGTTCTGTGCTTCATGAAAAACTCACTTCCTTCAAATATTGTGCAATGGCACACATCTTTAATTCTGGTCTTCAAGTGCAGTTCATGACATTAAACTCAATGGTGTGAGGTGTTTGGAGTGCATTTAGAGAGGAACATTTGCTCATTTGTGTCCAGTACTATGGGAAAACTAACTTATTATGAACAGAGGGCATGGCTCAATCACAATCACAAGTTTGTTTTGATAGGTATAGAGCACTAAACATGAGCAAGTACTTAGCTAGAAGAAGCAAGCTGTGTTACAACAATAGTGATAGAATCAAGTGTCTTAATCTCATTGTATTTTTCCTAGTCATTCTTGTGTGTCATATAAGGGCTTTATGATGTCTTTATGTGCCTAATGCATGGTCGGTTACTGTTCAGAAAGCAGTTCAAACATTATCAGATCAATCAGAAGACAGAAACTTGTCTAATTTAGCTGTTCCTGTCATTCATTCAACCACCTAGTTGCTTCTCTTTCAGGAAAAACAGGAGAAGTAGCCTTAGTGTTTCTAGATAACTGCTGACAGCTGCAAAGCTGGTTTGCTGCAAATGGCCAAATTACATCAGATGGAGGTTGCGAATCTTATGTACCATGAGCTCCTGAGAAATGTTCAATCACTTGATGAACTGAGAAAACGTCTAATACAATGATACACAAGGCAGAACAGCTGTAGATACTATCGCAATCAGTTAAATGAGGTATCACAGAAACAGAGCGAGTCTGTAAAGGATTTCCTGGGTAGGATACAAAAACTAAATGTTAATATCTTTGAGATAACAGACAATAACGACACAAGTAGAGTTCTTCTGCAGAACAGAGGGTGTTACAAGCTATTTTGCAGGCTTTGACAGCTGATGCTCAAGAAAAGTATGCACAGAATTTTTAAGAGACACTACTAGAGCAATATACGTAGCAACAACTTTGGAGGAATTAAAATCCACTAACTTGAGTCTGTTATAGCAGAAGTGTTTTTTCCACTGATGTTAAATGTTACTGTATGGGTCGTTCATACCACATACAAAAGGACTGACATCAGCCACAATGTAAGACATGTGGGACAGACACCAAGAATGAGATTTTAGGTAAAGCATAAGGCATATGGGAAGGTTTGGCATGTGAATAGTCAAGCATTAGAGGACAACATAAAAACTGCATTTGTCCTTGGCGTCGCTGCCAGTAGCTACTTTGAAGAATGTTCCCACCATGATTCAACATTCATTACTAAGAGTTTTGTGGGGATTAAAGCTGACACAGTATACGGTGTATCTGTACAATATTAACATTTACATGTAAAAAGAATGGGGGAGGTTTTCAACAGATTACATTTATCACATCTTATTCTTAGCAATGAGAAGTGCCATTTTGTGCTACAAGAGGTAAATTTATTGAAACCTGTAATTATTCAGGATGGAGTGTAAACAGATCCAAGACTGGTGAATGTTTTACAGATACAGATCAGGTCACCAAATCTATATTGGAATCTATGAAGCACTTATGCCATTTGTGACATATTTGCAAGTTGAGATCAGGCTCACCGAATGATAGGGAAAATGATAAGGCACTTTGTGAATAGGCATCACAATGACTGGCACAAATAATTGCCGTACAATGCAGTGGCTTGTAATTCTAAAACTCAAGAATGTGTAAGCCCATTGCCACAACAAGTGGCATATGGCTGAAAAATGCCATCACTATTTGAAGTAAGCAAACTAAAGGTGGGGAAAAATGGTGCCCCAATGTGTAATTTTGTAAAAAATATTCAGAGAGAAATATGGAAACCAGTGCAAAATGCCAATGCCAATGCCCTTGAACATCAGGAGACTGGTGCAGCAGAATTATATGCTACACAGTGTCACACGGATTATTGGGTAATGCTGTGATGCCCAGATATGCCAAAAAGGAAAAATGAAATTCATTACATGGAATAAAGGTCCTTATTGAGAAGACCTCACCAGTGAATGTCAAACTGCTGTTGTCATCGTGTTAAATGGTCATACATGTTGGATTTTTCTAAAGGCACAACAGACTCATTGCCACACTTGCAGCAATGCATGCTTCGTGCACAATATCATACACATCAATATCGAGACAACAGTGGTGTATTTGGACTTAAGTTTTTTGGGTTTATTTCTGGTGTGATGTACCATGTACCATGGGGAAAGTTATTTTGAGGATATCGTATATGTAGTCAACTTGGATAAATTTGTCATGCAGTCACAGTAATGTGGGGGTTTGTTGCATTTATGAGGAAACAACACATGACAGGAGCAGAGTTTCATTCACCGTGTGAGGAATGTAATTGTAGGTATTATTTTTAGATGGTAAGCTTAGGCCAAGAAGCAGAAGAGAACTATTGAGTGCATTCTTTATGAAGCATTTTGCTTAATTATGTTTTTGTTTCTTGAGTACGTGAATTTTGCTTAAGAAGTTAATGTGTGCATTCTCTTCTTGTGTTCATTTTTTGGTTAACTGTAGGAGTACGATTTTCCTTGGATGATCATTTCCATAACCCACGTTTGGATTGCTTTTTACTCTTTGGTGCTCTGAGTGACCTTATCCTGTGCAGCAGTGCTCTAGGGGAACTAAGGTAGCACATTATTTAGTGTCTTTAGGCAAATTATGTGATGTTTCGTTACAGATTTACACACTTTTTGCACTTAAGAAGATTTCTGGGTGCCATCTGGAAATGCCTATAATTATGTGTACAAGAGAGTGCAGATTATGGAATTCGTTACTAACTGATGAATAATTTATTCAGTATTTGGAAACACTTGAACAAAGTTATCATGTTTTTTGATTTTAATGTTCTTAATTTTTCTTGTTTGTAGTGGACTGAGGATCTCTTTTGTTTTGTTGTACACCTGAGATGATACATTTTGTTGTAAATAATTGTCTGTAGGGCAACATTATGATTGGTGTAGCATTATGGAGATTCCAATAATTGAGTGGTAGAGTATAATCCAGCCCCAAGTAATCCAGACCACCTCAGGGATGACTGAAGTAAAATTATTCTTAGAAGGAACAGGAGTGCCAGGATGCCCAGAAGACATCCTAGCACCACAACTTGTGGCTGCTGTAGAAGCAGAAATGTTATAACAAAAGCCTTGTTCCAGCATGAAAGCAAGCTTGGTTACTCTACAAGGGACCTTGCTGCCAAGGCTGCAAAATAGTCGATCCTGCATAGTATGGGATCTGAGCAGCCACAGTAGTGACCTGGATTACACCATACTGGAGCCTGGCACTGCGCTGCCTCCATGGTCTATGTGACGAAAAGTGTCATTCTGTCATAACAGGGTCACGTCAAATGACCACAAGTACTACCCTCCCTGGTCTCCCAATATCTGTCACTGACCGTAGCCTACATCATAAAGTACTTCACTCCAACTGTCAATCTGAAGTGGATCATCTCGTCTCACCTAAGCTAGACATTGCCTCCACTAGCCATGAACCAATGTGCCACATCTAGTTCTGATGCTGCCAGCAGCTGAACTGGTGCTTCCCTGCTGCGGAACTGCTGCTGGTTGACATCAACTAACCTCAGTCTGTCTTCCAGGTGTCCTTGGTTTGCAGTTCAAACTTGAGTGCCTCATCCACTAAGTCCACTGCAAGCTGCTGACTGTGTGTAATGGCATGACTGACCTACACCAGAGTGTCATGCGTGCTTGGCATCAACATGTCTAACTCAGTTCCACACCTCCAAGGCACACAGTCTTTACTGTTTTTACAGCTGCCTGCCTGGTCCAGTGGCTTCTGGCTGGTGGCCATCCCCTTCTGATGCATGCTGATCCAAGCATGCACTGCGACCCAGAGTCAATGCACACCACAGGAGGACTGACTACTATGGCTGTATAAATTCTGATAAATTAACCATGTTATTATTTCCGTTGTTCCTGGTAGCTGAGGAGCTCGTTCTTTACACCTGCTGCAATGTCTACCATCCTGCAATGCCTTTGTGACATGCTATGATGTCAATACCACTCAGAACATCCTGACCCTGCTACAGACAAAATGTCACTAGAGAAACCAGGAGTCTATGAAATTCTGAATGCAACATGAAAAATGTAATCCTTTGACATTATGACAGACTCAATTAAAACATTTCTATGGAATATGACAATATTATGAAAAGGATAGATTGTTACTCACTGTACAGAGGAGATATTGAGTCACAGACAGGTGCAACAGAAAGTGCTACACATCTGAGCTTATAGCCAAAATGTCTTCTTCTACAGTAGAAAACACACACACACAATCATCCAAAAACACAACTCTCATACACATAAGCACTGTCTCTGGCCACTGAGACCAGACTGCAGAAAGAGGTCTCTTGGCCAAAAGCTCAACAGTTTTTTGTTGGGGCTGTCTGTGACTCAATGTCTCCTCTCTGTGAAGAATATCCCCCTATCCTTTTAATAAATGAGTACTGTCATTCTGTTCACAATCAGAAATTTAAGTTCCACCAGAGATGCAGCTGATGCTTTTTGCAATAAATTCTTCAGTTAAATTATACAAGAAACTTGTCTCCCAGAACAACCTTACAACACTGATGAACCATGAGTGTACTGAAGAAACATGCCCATCGTTTAGCTTTTTGGACCAAAGTGCATATTTATTTTCAATTATCCATGTTTTAATGTTATTTGCGCAGACTCTGGTTCACATTAAATAGGATCATTGTGAGCTTGCTGCATGGCTCATTCTACCAAAGGACCAAGCTTACAAAAAATGTTTTTAACCCTTTAACTGCTCTGGACGTGTTAACTCGCGCGCCTATGTACCTGTCCCTGTGCGCTCTGAATGTGTTTACGCACGCATAAACACGTTCAGAGCATACAGGGACAGGTACAAAGGCACGAACATTAACATGTCCAGAGCAGTTAAATGGTTAAGTCCTTGATTATAGTAGGTAAATTTGTTGCAGTAGAACTGAAATGTACAAGAGAAAATTGTAATTTATTTGTACATACCAATAACAAAACAAGTTCTTGAATTAGAGATGGCAAGTTTCTAAGTTATGTTGAATTTAATTGTCTGTATTTGTGTTCTTATAAATTCTTTAGTACATATATTGCTAATATGCAGAATTAAACTGTTGTGCTTTAATGTAAACATATCTTTTTAATGCAATCAAAACATGTATGTTTTACTGTCACATTCCATCACAGTAAATTGTAGAAGTCTATATTATTTAAAAATAGTAATAACATTTTCAATGCAAGTATGTTTTAAAAGCATGAAACACTAGGGAAAATCATATCACATGCCAATAATCACCTACTTAAAACTTCCAACTGTCGATTTCATCTTTATAAGTTCATACCATTCTGTCACAGGTTACAAAAGTAGTCTGAAAATACTCTTAAAAGAGATTAATTATTACCTACATTTTATGAACTTCAAGTAAATACCCTTAAAACTCAAGAACACCTTTCATACAAGAGATAAATTCGAACTATTTATATCTTAAGTAATGTTTGATATTTATTAGGTTGTACTTTTTTTGTTTCTTGAATTAGGAAAAAGCCTTGTGCTGTTAAAGCGATAACATTTTGTATAATATTATCATATTTAACACGGTGGCAATTTTATGAAAAAGGCAGTGTTAATGGAGTTGGTAGTGAACTCAAAACAAATGGTATGGTATGTGGTTTAGAGCAGAAAAAATCAAGTTATGAGTACAAATATAGTCATAACTACATGTCAGATGCAGGTACAGTTTGCAGTCGGGTCCCAGCTACTGGAGACAGTGGCCATGCGTGTGTGTGTGTGTGTGTGTGTGTGTGTGTGTGTGTGTGTGTGTGTGTGTGTGTGTGTGTTCTATTTTGGAAGAAGGATTGGTTAGATGAAAGCTTAAATATTTAGTCATTTCATTACACCTGCCTGAAACTCAACACCTCCTCTGTGTGGTGTGTAGCACTATCCTTTTTGTGTTGTTGTTACTCCATCCTGGGCATTCTCGTGTTTCATAATCAGTATTGTTCTTTCTTGTCGACATCATAAGGAGACTATATTTGTACTCTCCTTATGATGTTGACAAAAAAGAACAATACTGATTATGAAACACGAGAATGCCCAGGATGGAGTAACAACAACAACACGAAAAGGATAGTGCTACACACCACACAGAGGAGGTGTTGAGTTTCAGGCAGGTGTAATGAAATGACTAAATATTTAAGCTTTCATCTAACCAATCCTTCTTCCAAAATAGAACACACACACACACACACACACACACACACACACACACGCATGGCCACTGTCTCCAGTGGCTGGGACCCGATTGCAAACTGTACCTGCATCTGACGTGTAGCAATCTGGGATGGGTCTGGCAGTAAGGGTAAGGATGTGGCATGGGGGCATGGGGCAGGGAGTGGGAGGTGTAGCAGGATAGGGTTGCAGGTGATGATGTGCTGCTTGTGGCAGTCTGCAGGGATGTGATGGGGATAGAATGAGCTGCTAGGTGCAGAGTCTTCAGGCTGTGTTGGGGGCAAGGAAGGGGGGAAAGGGGAGCTGCAGAGTAGAGGAAAAGACTGTGGGTGCATTGGTGGAATAGGATGTACGTGTAATGGTGGTGGAGTGGGAGCAGGGAAAGGGATAGCTAGGGCGAGGATACAGACTAGCAAAGATTGAGGCCAGTGTGGTTACTGGAACAAAGGATGTGTTGTAACCCTCCCTCTGGCCTCTACCTTCATTAGTCCCTGTCCTCTCCCTACCTATCCTCTTACCTGCTCCCACTCCAGCACTACACATGCTTTGTATTCCACTAATGCATCTACAGTCTTTTCCCCTTCTCTACATCTCTCTTCATCCCTCTTGCTTCTGCCTCCCCCCCCCCCCCCCCGGTACGGCCACATGTATCTGCAGAGTCAAGCCCCAGTGCAACTGCCGTGCGTGTGTGTGTGTGTGTGTGTGTGTGTGTGTGTATGTGTGTGTGTTTCCATTACATACAAATGATTTATACCAAGGATCAAGTCTCGCATTATAAGTCTTTTACACATCTATTCATGAAAGACACACTATACCTGACACACACACCCCATGCATACCTGCTCCCCCCCCCCCCCCTCCATCCACATGCATACACATGCAGACTGCAAATTCTATGGAGTCACTTCTACACAATAATTTATAAAGAACATTCTAATCATCAAAAATGTATTTAAATTCAACTTTACTGAATGGAAAATTCCAATAGTGATTCCCGAGCACACTTTAAACAACAAAGCCAATCAACAGGTGGGTGATGAACAACAGGTGGGTGATGAACAGATATTCATGTGGGTTCTATTGCTCTTGGTAAATCTGCAATCACAAAATTTATCAAGCACATCACACGACAAGTTCTAACAGATGTTGCACTGCAGGCAACGGACACAGTCCACTTATCATACTGATACAGGTTTTCAGATTTCTCCCATAATTTAATGATCATCTGATGGTGTGACATCATCCACAAGCAAACAGTTTATAGAATTTTGGTTGTGATGGCATTCCAGCATGACACACTGGAGTTGGTGGTTATATGTGCACGCGCTGTATGCTAGCTGGTGTGTATGAATGGCGTTTGTCTCTCTTTTACTGATGAACACTGTGGCTAAACAATTTTTGTAATTATCTTTCAATTGTGCCTGTGTGGAACTTAACATGTCTTTTTTATGGTAAGTAGCAATGTCTTTCCTACTACACTTGATATTCCCAACGTGAGACAAGACAGCCATTGCTTTCACAGAAAAATGTTTGTGGTTGGCTATGGAACCATGGTCATAACCACCCATGCCACTGTTCATCCGAAGCAAATCGATGGTGGTGAATGTCTTTCTTCAGGGCACCAAAAATAGGGAAATCACATGGACAAAGATTGGGACTGTATGGAGAAGTATAAGGGCTTCCCAGAAAAACTTTTGCATTGTAGTCAAAACCAACTTCTCAACATGTTGTACTGCTTGAGATGAAGAGGTCCACACCTAGGAATAATAATGGTACCATAGGGAAGACACTGACTGTTTTGTCTCTTGTCAGATCTGTTTTAACAGTTATGATTATTTTTGAAATAAACATTTTCTTACATTTTTCCATGTGTCTTGATTTCATTTCACTGTCCCTTGTACATGGTGCAATGTGTATTGCTCAGTTTTTTTTAACCATGAGATAATAGACACTACAGTTCTCACATAAGCTTGGTTATGCACAGAATTATAAATATTCATGGTGTTCTGTTTTCTAAATGAATGTCATTTTTAATCATCATAAAGATTTTACATTTGACTGGCATTTCATTTCAGAATGATGTGCACAGTATATAAGTAATTTTATTCTTCTAGTCTAGTGTATAAACAGCATTCTAGTGTTATGGATTTAGGTATGCTTACATTTGTTTGTTTATTAGATGCCACTGATGATGTGCTACATGCCCAAGTACTGGCATGGCAGATAAATGTTTCTGAAATGCAGCTCATTGTGTATAATAAGATGTTCTTTATCAAATACATATAAACAGTAGAGCACCCAGCATACAAGATTCAGACAAATATGAAAGTAAAATTGACAACAGATCTTAGTGACCTGCCCTTACTTTTTAACATTCCCAACCTATCTTACCCTCCTTCCAAGGAAGGAAAACTTAGTTCTAAAAGCTAACAAGTGTGTCACTTTTAAGTGCGTCTATTGACAGTACTTTACTGGACGTAAGTACTAGCTGGCTATTTTGTCTCACAATCCATTAGCTTTTGTGGCTTAATTTTGCTTTGTAACTGTACACACAATCCTGTTTCATAATTACAGATCCATACTTTCATCTTACAGCTTTTAAGTGCTACGTCAACGTGTCTCAAACAAAGTAGGAGATATATCACAACCTCATCTTAATCCACTGTTGATCCTCAATTCACTAATATTACACTGGGCATAAACATAAACCCTATATTCACCTACTACGTTAAGTGCTCCCTTCTTTCAGAAAATGTCAATTCTTAATCCTATATATGAGGTACTGGTATGTTAACCCTACTCCACAACACAATACCTATAACAAAATTATTTGCTACGGTCACACCAAATTTATAATACCCAAGAAATTTATTATTATAATGACTATTACTATTTATAGGTTAGTTCTAAGAGAATACAATTTTAACACATTTTTATTTTTTATCTGATCTTAGAAATCAAATATAACAATACAAGTCTACAAAATTTTGAGAAAGTATTCCTTACTAAATACTTAGTGAACAACTATGGCAAAAAAGCATGGAAAAAATTATCAGAGGGGTAAATATTTACAAACAACATACCTCATCCACCTCCTGCTTAATATGCACATTCCAATCGGGGATGGAAATCTCTTCAAAAGTGCCAACCTACAACAAATTTGAAATTCAAATAAATCAAATAAAATGTGTGAAAATCAAATTTATCATAATTACTTCACTATTGGTAAGAAAACACACTCTATGAATTTGGAGATACAAAAATATTATGTAAAACGCACAATAACCATGTTGGCATTGTCAAACTGAGTTAGTGACTGTAATGAATTCATCTATAGTATCTACTGAAACTACAGTCACGAGGATACATTCATATAATCTAGTTTCCTGGAATTTTATTTAGTTTCATTACTACAGATTTATGACGTAATTAAAAGTACTTTGGAAAATTACTATTTCATAGTGTTTTGGTTGTGTGAGTGTTTTGGAGGGATAGAGAATGAATGGAGGACATATGTAAAGTGAGAATGCAATATTTTGTTAAAACTATGTAAATGTACGCATGAGAAAGTTGTTGTGCCATAGGGGAATTTGTGACATATGTCTGAGTGAGCTTGATTTTGTAAAAGGCAGCCAGAAGTGGTGTTCAGTATTAAACTTATTAGTAATTTATTTTGTGGAAAGGAATCACATTTTGTTTTCTTTACATTTGATTTAGTATCAGAATTATGAAATTTATAGTCTAAATTATTTGTGGTTATATGGCTGGCTGACAGAAGTATATAAGTGCTCAAGATGATCTGATTGGCTGCTTAATGTACTAGCCAACAGGAATTCAGTATTTCCCAAGTGTTTGAGTAGGGCTCTGTGCCTGAGATCTGTGAGTGGAGATAGTCGTTTGGGAGCTCTCTTCTGGTAAACTCTTATGTTAAATCGTGCCGATCAAATTTGTACCAAATGTGTACCAAAATGAAGAAATGCATGTTTCATGTTGCTGATGAAAAACGAATACAGCATTGAGTACTCTATGAAAGTTTGAGCTTAGTGAGTGGTTTATTTTAGGAGACATTTGTGTGTGAACATCTCATGTCGTACATAAATTCCACATGGCATGTTTTGTGCAGATTACAAGACATTATGGTGAGAACTTCTTCACAAAAAGCCTACTGTACAACTGAATGTGTTAACTCGCAAGTACTCATGGGTTAGCGACTATATAGAAGGTTCAAAATATCGAGTCAGACTAAACATCTTCTGACTGCTTTCGGGTGTGAACTTGCAACAGATACAGACAGTAACACTACACAACTGATGTTGGGATATTAAATATAAACTTGATAGCCATCGACCATGTTTTAAAGACAATAAACCAACTTAAAATTTAGACATTTTTTAAATCCCAAATGCTTGATAGTTTAACTAACTTTCAGCTACTATCCATGGACTGGGTTACGTGGCTTTTGCGCGGTAGCTATTTAGACGAATTTTCATAAACTCTTCTTTTGTCAGCTAAACCAGTATTTATCATCACGGAGTGAAAGGGCAGACAACTTGAAGTCTATCCAGGTAGGTGGACAGATTGTTAAATACATCATGACAGACCAACCTGCCCTGCTGCACCCTGCAAGAACTGAACATTTATATAGTAGCATCTACAGCAATTCCATAGACCAAGAAACTCTGACTGGGATTTAACCACTTGATATAGCAGGAAGTGCAAAAGATTTTATTACTTCATATCACCACGAGACCATGATTTTACTTCTCCAGATTTGATAGAAAATTAGCAGGCTTATCAAACATAAAGAGCCAGTTATACATAGCAATATTACTGATCACACATGTTGCATGGTGTGCAGTTGATCTCTAAAAGAAAAGCAGCATATGTTGTGTGGTATTTGCGTGGCAGATCTCTTTCGGAAGACATTTAATATGTCATAATTAAACAATTATCATCCTGTCATCACAGAGCAGAGAAGATTTCATCTGTGGTACAATTAAATGCAAACAAAATTTATGGATGTTGTTGGAAGGAGGAGGAAATAGGACATTTGCGCAAAGGAAAGAGTACCAGCCTGCTAAGTGTACCCACTCAAAATGTTGAAAAAAATTCACCTTTTTGTTTGAACACAGTACACACAAATTGACATACAGAGCTGGTATGAAGCTACAACTAGCAGCAACAATAGTTAGGCATTTTAAAACAAAGATGAAAATGAAACCATACATAATTAAAATTTCACAGAAACTGGAAAAGGAAGACTATATCGAACACATGAATTATGTTACAGCAATGTTGAAAACCGTGCAAGAAGAAACATTTGCTGAAAAACTCATGTTTAGTGATAAAGCAGTTTTCTACGTAAGTGGTAAGGTTAACTGGTATAGCATGTGAATATAGGGTACAGAAAAGCCTTCATGTGTATCTGCATATCAGCATGACTCCTCAAAGAATGCATGATATGAAACAGATTATTGCTTTGATGTTTTCCCTGTGACCAAAGGGAGTTATACAGAATATCTCGAGTAACCAAGGGAATAATGTAGAACACCTATAAATACAATGTATCAAAATTTTCAGCTTTCTTGTACATTCTCTGTAATTCTTGTCAACATATAGCACTGTATAGGATAATTACAGCTGTTTGTATTTGCTTTGAGCAGTTTGCATGGTCCTGCATGCAAACTGATTACACATTCTACACCCTCCCTTCTCTACCATTATTCTACTGAATTGTTCAGTTTTCCTTAGCAATTTTAGTGCTAAAATTATATGGATATTAGAGAATTCTAAACTATGTACTTTGAGATAGGGAACCAAGAGTTGGCAACTGGTATTTCTGGCAGTAAAACATACTGAATAATCATTCAATTGCACATCCTATTCAATCAATCCCAACATGAAGGAGAGCCTCCAGGGATGTGTAATGAGTTAACTTATACATGAACAGGTAGAAGCAACCACTGCTACCTACTTCTGAAAAGTACACTAACAACGAGTTACAACTAGAGCTAATCTACTGGAAGTTGTAATTATGGTAATTACTCCCAATTTATTTTATACATCTATATTAGGAAAAAAAACATCTATTTGAAAAAAAAGGCTACTGCTCCTCCTCCAATAGTACATAGCTGCTGTTTTTGTCTGATACTTCTGGCACAGCATTGCGTAACTTCACATGGACCAGAATCAGCTGTCTTTATAGTGGCAAAAATGGGCTATATCTAACACAAATATTACTGTTTCACATACTTTACATCTATGAGTCCAGGTATTCTGATAAATTGTTGGCTACAGATATATTCTTTTACTCTGTGTTTAAATATTTGACAATGTTCTACTTCCTCGCTGATGCTCTCTGACAACTTGTTAGAGATTTTTGCACCAGAATATAAAACTCTGGTCTGAATCTCTGAGAGGGATACATTATCTGTATAGAAGTTATTTCTATTTTTAGTATTGTATTTGTGACCTGCTGAGTTCATCCATAATTCACTCTTGTTGTTAAGCACAAATAATCCCAGTGAGTGTATGTATTGGCATGTACAGCCCATGAATGGGGTTCTGCAAGGTGGTCATTTATCAGCTTTACACAATATTCTCACTCCACGCTTCTCTAGAATAAACACTTTTTTTGCTGTAGCTTCAATATCCTGGAAGTTTATGCCATAGGACTGAATTGAAACAATGTACGCAAAATACGCTAGCAATCCTTTCTGCAGATCAACATAATGAGAGAGGTTTCTGAATGCAACAGAGGCAGAAATGAGCTTCTTGATTAACTTATCCACATGCTGGTGCCACGTCAGTTTACTGTTCATGTAGATGCCCAGGAACTCCACACATGGACCCACAACAGTGTATGCCAATACTTTCTGTTCCTGGTAAGTCATTTTTAATGGTTTGGAAATGCAAAACCTGAGTTTTTGTAAGATAACAGTTTTGAAAGAGTGCTCATACATCACAGTCAAATTATATTATAGGTCAAGAACAGGAATGGACCAAGCCCCAAAACTTGTGGCACACTGTACTTAATGCTCTTCTTCTTCCAATACAGTCTTACTTTAGAGCAACATTTGCTAAGATGAAATCCTGTAATCAGTTCTGAAAATACAATAGCATTCATGCAGGGGGGGTGCCTGTAAATCCATACCTGATAGATTTCCTAGTACAGTTTTGTGATCTACACATTCAAAGGTACAGGAAAGATCACATATCAATTACTGTAATGCAAGTGTTCACATACGGCTTGTCTTTCATAATGAACAATGGCATCCTACATTAACATTTGCGGTGTCATCTCGAAAAACAATACAAAATTGTATGTGGTGTTCCCATTATACAGAGTTCACCAGTTTCTGCAGTTCTTGACTGATTGTCAAAAAGGAACCATTGCTTGTTACAATAACTTGCAGACACACTTTGAACTTACACTGCATATAATATCCCAGCTGTGGCTACTGGAAATTTAGTTCTTCACACTTCCCATATACACTTTTTAAGCAGACATTTTGAGGTATCTCGGTTTGAAGCTAGATTCTGTATAAATAAGCAATAAAATAAACATAAGTCCATAAAAGACAAACTACTTCTTACTTCAAAGTCTTGAAAAGATTTTACTATACGAATTTTAATTTGTTGGGCAAAATACCCGTTGTTGTGATCATTACTTCCAAATTTGTATTTTTAGGAACTGGCGGTGACTCTAGATTTCTGAAAGGCTTCTATGACTTTCATTAACGCCTGCACTTATTGTTTTTATGTACTGGTGCAACTAACAAATCAACAACATACGCATTAAATGATCTGATCTGAGCACCTTGTCTAATGTTGATACAAATTATACCAGAAATGGTGGCCACACACATACTCATAACTTCTACCAGTGTACACATATGTTACGTACTTGTGCGATTCTTTAAATAATGAGATCTATCAATCCCATATTCAGGGTGTATACGCGGACAAGGAAAAAAAAGTCCTGGATTATTACCGGATTTCCCCCAGATATCCTGTTTAATAAGTATACTTTTTCCCAGGCGAAAATACACTTTTCCTGTGCTAAGTGACAGTAGGTTTTCTGTAGACTTTTCCCTCAGAACTGTAAAACTTATCAATCCTTTGAATGGTTAACATTTTCTACACTGGCGTAGAACTTCCCAGAAAAAAAAAAATGGGGGAGAGAAGTTTTGAAAATACTTTTGAAGAAAAAAAAAGAGAAGTTTTGGAAAGACCTTTGATGTGCAGCAACATATATGCTGTATATTTTCGTATTACGAAAGTATAAATTCAAATTTCACCAAACACAGCACGTTCGTTCCCAGAGCATTGAAAATCGAGATTGTGATGTCCCTTTGTAAGCCAGTCATATCTCATGCCACGTGATCTCGTCAGCCGATGACAGCAGATATGCAGAGCACAGAACCCATGTTACAGTCAGCCAATAGCAAGATCACTGTTACGTAGCGCAAACACACAAAGAGGAAAAGTTAATGGTTTACATTAATATACATAGTATAGCTACAAGAAAAGCTAAGCTTTCACTTATAATATGGTCTCTAAGATTAATAAGCTACAAAAGAAGCTAAGCTTTCACATGTAATAGTGATCTTTTTCGTGTGTGTTATACTTTAAGATACATCACACAAATGCGCCAGTAAATTTAAGATAATGACATAAATGTCTGGTCTTCTGGGCTCAAAATACTTGTAAGTGGCTGGTCCTCAAAGTGTTCAGTTTTAAACGCTTTATGATTTAAGAAATTCATCCCACTTTCTCACACATAACATAATTCAACTTGGAAAAGAAATTTACTTTGAAAGTAACGCTTTTTGAACCACCGTTCGCAATACTACCCCAAGACTGTCAGAAATAGATTCAATTTAGCAGTTGCCAGAGAGCGTCAGAAAACAGGCATTATTGCACATGCACAGCTGCCATGTGTAGGATGTCTGCATGTTTGTATGTATAAAGCACTAAGAGAGCTTACATTATGTCATAAAAGAAACTGGACATCAGAGGATACTCCAAGAACATCAAAATTTCGTAAAACATACTAAAATGTGTAATTCGGCTTGAAGTGCACATTGGTTTTTTCCAGATTCACAATGAAGTAGGTCCCATCTGATATTAAGCTTTTCAATGTGGTTTTTGGGATGTTAATGTTCTTGAAGTACAAGTACTGTTCTATCTTGTATTTGGTTCTTTATTACGACATAATGCCATACAGGGCAGAAGATGAAAACATGCACTTGAAATTCAGCGAACAGCTGGAACTAGCCAATACTGTAGAATGAAACTCTTCATTTTAAATAAATTGATTCCCTCAGCGGAAAGATTAATAAAGCCAAATTTCTTTAACAAACTGACAAAAATAACTTCATTGACCTGCAATGTGATTAATGCTTGACTGCTAATGACATGGAAATAAAATCAGAAAACTGAAACTAATAATATATTTTTGCCCTTCATAATTATGTGAATGTATTTTAATTCACTTGACAGCTCCCAGCCACCGAAATCCGGTTTGTTTTCGACGTGGGAGCTGTAAACCAAGAGAAAACAGAGAAATCACTTAATGCAAACATATGTCACGTGGAGACTAATCTCCTCTGCACTACAACTCGGACAACTCTGCGCATGTGCAAATCTGGCAGCTATGGTGTGCGAGAAAAATTTTTCTCGTTAGCATCTGGTTGCTTGCTGCCACTACCGACACAGCTAACAGCAACACTTCAAGGATCAGGAAGCGGGTGAGTCAACTGCGCATGGCATGAGCCCACTGGCAACTGGTCAAGCGAACCTAATGTAAATAGTTGTGACATCACACTCATAGAAAGCAGTTTATTGCTACAAATTATTACATATTCTTCGCCCTAAGGCCTTTGACATATTTGTTGCTGTAATGTGTAAAATTGTTTGCCTCAGTAAAAAAAACCAAATAATTATTCCCAAGAAAGACTCCCTTGTTTCTAAGAACCCAAGTTGTGCTTCACTTTAAACCTAAAGTTTTTGTACATCAGTGCTAATACAAGGTCTCTGCTGGTGTGTTATCATCCCTGTTCAGATACAGAAGCACTCAAGTCTGGTCTGCAAGGGGACCCTACAGACTGGTTCTATGTCAGTTTCTTCATTCCCATTGCATTTTAAGGTCAGTGCACTGTACTTGTGAATAAAACTCAAAAAGGACACTAAAGTTTTCCAAAGACTGTTTAGCACAACAATTTATTTATTTATTTATTTTTTTAACAGAGCCATTCACAGCTTGTACCTAGCATCCTTGACTTGTGATCACAAAGGTGGTGGTTTGATTCTTGTTAGACACATTTTTTAACTGTTACTCAAATAATACATATTATCAAACTGAGATGTTAATTATCAAATACTGCATAATACTTTTCCAATAAAAATATCAGCCGATACTTTCAGCAACTAATCACATGAAAATGCAAATATTCATAGCAAATCAAAGATAGGTACAAAAATGCAAAATAGCAAATAGAAACAAACATTTTTCTTTATTTCTAGATATTAAGAATGAATATACACAACATTAAATTCAGTACTATTGACATACACAATTTTTCACTTTACAACAAAACTTTTACAATTTTGTATCAAATTTTAGTTTATTACTACTCTACTTGTCTTTTCATGTGATTATTAATTGAAAATAAAAATAAGTTATTTTATTTTTTTAAAAACTGTAATTCAATATTTGTTGATTAACATTCCAATTTGATAATAAATACATTACTCAGTGCAAAAAGGTAGTTTATCCTAGTGGGACTTCACAATTACCCTAATTACATGCTACACACTTTGCTACTGGCTGGTCTGTTTTTCAAATATTTTGTATTTCACTGCGTTTCATCATCTTCAAATGTTCAAAGCCAATTTTTTTAGTTTTGTTGAGAACTGTGTCATACTACTGTGTGAAATTGATTCTGGGCAAGAAAATCAGAGATGGGTAGTCCGTTAAGTCGTCCCTTGTGAGGCATCTTAGCAAGAACATGGGTGAGAGGTACTACACATAGGATGACATTTCAATGTACGCAGAAATGTTACTTGCAAAAAGTAGGGATGATCTCTGCAGAAACCCTGCAGCGATGGAACAGACTCCCTGGTTCATGTTGACAGCATGTACAGGATGCACACAAGAAAAATAAAAATAATAAAGAAAAGTTGTGTCTTACAATATTCAAACTGAAGACTTCACAATTACAAGGCTAGAACACTATGCACGTGGCAGTGGGTGACACTATTTGAGGAGTTACAATTTTTATTATACAGTACTGAACATTATAATCTAGGGAGAGGAAATAAAAATGTTTAACATTTTCCAGTGACAATGTAATTCCATCAGGTAATGGAATGGACTGTCTCTTGACAAAAAGTTTACGATGAATGTCAACAACTGTGAAATGTGGACAATAAATTACAGGCAGATTAAACTAGGTGATACTGAGATAGTTAGATTGTGACATTAAACACTGAAAATGACAGACGGGTTTTACTATTTGTGAAGTGAAATAACTGATGATGGCTGAAGTAAAGAGAAATTTTGGCAACACTGAAACTACAGCATTTGAACTTCTATGAAAATAAAAAGTAACAGCTCAAATTGTTTTTGTTATACAGAAGGTCACATGTTTATGTAATAATAACCACCATGAGACCAAGATTACATATAGCATGCAGATGGAGCCACTATGTTGGTGAGATATATCTTATGGTATTACACAACAGCTCCTACCATTGGCTCATTGTATGGTCTAGAATCTCAGTCTGAGAATGGTTACCATAAGTGAAACTTGTGATCTTTTGTGGAAAAAAATTGTTATTTGAACCATTAATTTTTATTTTCATATTCAAAATCAAGTGGCTGTAAAAAGTAAAAAAAATAAATTAGAAAAGGTTTTCTGCAAAAGGAAAATTTGTTAACATATAACATAAATTTAAAATTTTTGTGAAGGTATTTGCCTGGGGATGGAGCATTTGTCAAATGTAAAACATAGATGATACGTGTTCAGACAAGAGAATAAAAGCTTTTAAAATGTGATGCCACAGAAGCCTAATAAAAATAAGATGGGTAGACAAGATAGCTAACAAAAGAAAATTGAATCTAACTGGGGAGAAAATAACCTTATGTCACATTTAAACTGAAGTGGGACTGAGCTCAGGAATAATCCACTTGATAGCTGAGGGTAGTGTCATGGGCACATATTGTAGAGGAAGAACAAGACAGCTACAGTATGCAAAATCAAATGGATGTAGGATGCTGTAATTATGCAGAGAGTAGCTTGGAGAGCTGTATTGAAACAGTCTTCAGATGGAAGACCTAACAACAATTCACACATTCAAAGACACATTATATAACAATAGCACTTTTGTAAACAATAGAAGGCATATGGAAGGCAAAATAACATGAAATCTTAAATGAAATCTGGTAACTACAAAAGCAAAGGTGACAGGAACAATAAAGAAAATGCAGAATTAGGCAAAAGTATACAGAGTTTGTGAGAAGATAGAAATGAAATTATGACAATGGAAATAATTGAATATAATAATACTTTAAAGCAGAAACATCATCAATTTACTTTCATCAGTTAAGGTAGCAATTGGCACAGTAAGTAATAGCAGAGGCAAAAATGCAAAAGTTCAAATTGCTCTGAGCGCTATGGGAATTAACAGCTGATGTCATGAGTCCCCTAGAACTTAGAACTACTTAAATCTAACTAACCTAAGGACATCACACACATCCACGCCTGAGGCAGGATTCAAACCTGCGACTGTAGCGGCCGCACGGTTGCAGACTGAAGCGCCTAGAACCGCTCGGCCACATCGGCCGGCAACTGGACAAGTGTCCCAACTTTTACTTAATGTTTGTATGGTGACACAGATCTTTAGGAAATACAGATCATTAACAGTGAAAACAATGCCATCCCAGAATTAATACTGGGTGTGAAGCTAAAAAGGCAAAGGCACCTAGAGATAATGGTGTCTCCATAGAATTGGTTAAAACTGGAGAAGTAGTATATATGAAAGCTCCAAAATTATTTATAGAAATGTCTGAAAATTACGGCATCTCCCCAAAGTTAGGATAAGGGACTGATTATTCTCCCTTAAAAAAAAACGTCAATATTATCAATACATAATTGATGATGAGATCATATGTTTCATTGGGGACCATTTCATTTAACAAATATATCATGGCTAGCGTGTAGCAATTTGCGCAGGTCATTTGGCACCATTTTCGTTATTATCCTGAGAAAGTCTATTAATAAATTTTCACGAACTGGCTTCAAATGATGACTAGGAATATACTACAACCCCCTTTGTATCACTCACACGGGGATTGTGAGGATAACATTAGAATAATTACTGCACACACAGAGGCATTCAAACCATCATTTATTTCTGCACTCCATATGCAAATGGAATGGGAAGAAACCCTAATAACTGAGACAATGGGTCATACTCTATGCCATGTACCTCACAGTGGTCGCATATAAGACTGATTGCTACAGTGCAGATGACCTCACAATAGCTAATTGAAAGCAAGTAAAATACCATATTTCGGTTAATACTGAATTAATTAACAAGGCTATTAGACATCACCCAACTATGAACTAATTACAT